>NC_133406.1:144596640-144901250 GCF_049350105.2 Macaca mulatta
AAAGGGGAAAAGATGAGTTAAGCCACTTTTCTGAGATTGGTACTCCCCAAAACAAATCCTGAGAAAGGGACTTGAAGCTTATTTGGGATGTCATTCAAGAAAGTATAAGTGAGGGAGTGGGTAAAGTAAGACAAAAAAAGGGATAAAAACCAGTAAAGGGTATTATGAAATAATAAGAAATATACAAAGTGGCCTCTGCTCCAGGTCCTGACATACAGCTTCCAAAACCCTTGTAAATAGGGGTGTGAGAAATATCTTTTTTTCCAATGTTTGGTCTTTGACTCTGCTTCCCGATACAGAGCTTCTAAGACCACTGAAATTTCCTGAGTGATAGGAGCATCTGATACAGAGCTCCTAAATCCCTTGGAATTTCCTGGATGATAGGAGCATCTTTTGCTCTAATGAGGTGGCTCTTGGTGGATTACTGGATAGGGGCTGGTCACCAGAACGACGAAGCCATGACTAGAAGCTTGCAACTTTCAGCCCCACTCCCTATTCTCCAGAAAATGGGAAAAGGACTGGAAATGGAAGTAATGACCAGCCACTTGTATGTGGTGAATCTTTCACAAAAATCCCTGAACTTTAAGGTTCAGGAAACTTCCAGGTTGGTGAACAAGCACCTATCTATGCGTCGGGGGGGTGGTGCAGCCCAATTCCATGGAGACAGAAGCTCCTATGTGCAGGACACTTCTGAACCTCACCCTATAGGCCTCTTCCTCTGACTGTTCATTTGTATCCTTTAAAACATCCTTTGTAACAAATCAACCATACTAGGTAGACTGAGTTCCTGGATTTTGTTAGCCGCTCAAACAAATTCTCAAACCCAAAGAGGGTGTTGTGGAAACCTCCAATTTGAGCTAAGTCAGAAGAAGTTGTTGGTAACCTGGGGACCTGCTACTTGCAACTGGCATCTGTAAGTAAGGGCAGTCTTGTGGAACTGAGTCTCTAACCTGTGAAATTTGATGCTATCTCCAGGTAGAGAGTATCACAATTTTGTTAAATTTTACGACAGCAAAATGGTGTCGGATAATTTCTTGGTGTGGGAAAAACCCACCCATCTGATGTCAGAAGGGAAATATTGGGAGTGGTATGAAACAGTTTGTTTTTTTTTTCCGTATACAGGTATGTCCATGAACAGGTTACCATTGTAGGAAATTGAGGTTCAAGCCTGATGGGATCTAATAGAATATTCCTCAACTCATAGAGAGACAGGAAAGTTAAAGTACTAATTCACCAAATCCCATCTCTTAAGGCTTGAGGACTGCCCCAGAGGCTTTTCCTCACTTCTGAACAAGTTGCCTTGGTACCCGAGAAAGCCCTCAGGCTGAGAAGCAGAGATATCCAAGTGTCAGAGGGACAAAGCTTTTAATACATATGAAACTCAGAGGGGAGCCTAGGAGGTACCGGCTGGGCATTGAGTGTGTCTGCTCTAGTCACTGACACCACATTCTTTTTTAAAAGAACTAAATTGTATTGTTTATATTTGAGATTTACAACATGATGCAGGATACATAGTAATGGTAAAATGATTACAACAGTGAAACAGATTAACCTATCATCTCACATAGTTACTTTGTGTGTGTTACAAGAGCAGCTAAAATGAACTTATTTAACAAAAATCCCTAATATGGTGCAATTTTATTAACTTTACCCCTCATATTGTACATTAAATATCTAGACTTGTTCTCCTTACATGTCTGATGTTTTGTATCTTTTGACCTACATCTCCCTATTTTCTCTCTTCCATCCTTACCCACGTTAACCATGGTTTCATTCTCTATACCTGTGTGTTTGAGCTCTGTTTTTTAATATTCCACATATTAAATTCCACATAAGTGAAATCACACAATATTTTTCTTTCTGTGGCTGGCTTATTTCACTTAGCGTAATGTACTCCGAGTTCATCCATTCACGACAAATGGCAGGATCTCCTTTTTTAAGGTCGAAAAATATTCCACTGTGAGTGTGTGTGTGTGTGTGTGTGTGTGTGTGTGTGTGTGTCATTTTATTTTATTCATTCATCCACCAATGAGCATTTAGGTTGTTTCTGTATCCTGGCTGTTGTGAATAATGCTGCAATGAAAATGGGAGTGCAGATGTCTTTTTCTTTTTCCTTTTCTTTTTTTCTTTTTTTTTTTTTTTGACGGTGTCTCATTCTGTCACCAGACTGAAGTGCAGAGGCACAATCTCCACTCACTGCAACCTCCGTCTCCCAGGTTCAAGCAATTCTCCTGCCTCAGCCTCCCGAGTAGCTGGGACTACAGGTGTGTGCCACCACGCCCAGCTAATTTTTTGTATTTTTAGTAGAGATGGAGTTTCACCATGTTGGACAGGATGTTCTCAATCTCCTCACCTCGTGATCTGCCCACCTCAGCCTCCCAAAGTGCTGGGATTACAGGCTTGAACCCCCATGCCAGGCAGATGTCTTTACAAGGTAGCGACTTCATCTCGTTGGGTATACACCCAGAAGAGGGATTCCTGGGTCATATTGAGAGGTGAAGCTGGCTGGCCTTCTGGGTGTGGTGAGGACTTGGAGAACTTTTCTGTCTAGCTAAAGGATTGTAAATGCACCAATCAGCACGCTGTATCTAGCTAAAGGTTTGTAAACACACCAATCAGCACTCTCTAAAATGGACCAATCAGCACTCTGTAAAATGGACCAATCAGTGCTCTGTAAAATGGACAAATCAGCAGGATGTGGGCGGGGCCAAATAAGGGAATAAAAGTTGACCACCCCAGCCAACAGCAGCAACCCACCCGTTGTCCTTTCACGCTGTGGAAGCTTTATTCTTTTGCTCTTCACAATAAATCTTGCTGCTGCTCACTCTTTGGGTCCACACTACCTTTATGAGATGTAATACTCACTGCGAAGATCAGCAGCTTCCCATTCCTGAAGCCAGTGAGACCGCGAACCCACCAGGAGGAAAGAACAACTCTGGACGCACCACCTTTAAGAGCTGTAACACTCACCGGGAAGGTTTGCGGCTTCACTCCTGAAGTCAGCGATACCACAAACCCACCAGAAGAAAGAAACTCTGGACACATCTGAATGTCTGAAGGAACAAACTCCAGACACACCATCTTTATGAATGAAGGGTCCACAGCTTCATTCTTGAAGTCAGTGAGACCAAGAACCCACCAGAAGGAACAAGTTCTGGACACAATATGGTAGTTCGATTTATAATTTCTTTTGGAACTTTAATACTGTTTTTCAGAATGGCTCAACCAATCTACATTCCCACCAACAGTGTACTAGGTTCTCTTTTTTCCATACCATCACCAACATTTGTTATTGCTTGTTGTTTTTATAATAGTCATCCTTAGAGGTGTGTGGTGATATCTCATAGTGGTTCTAATTTATATTTCCCTTGTGATTAGTGATGTTGAATTATATTACAAAACTATAATAATGAAAACAGTCTGGTATTGGCATAGAAACAGTAACATAAACCAATGGAATAGAATAGAGAGCCCAGAAATAAATCCAGACATATATGGTGAACTAATTTTAGACAGGAGCACCAAAAGGACACCATGGGAAAAGAGCAGTTGCTTCAATAAATGGTGCTGTGGAAACTATTTCTACACGTGAAAGAATGAAATTGGACCTTTACACCATACACAAAAAACAGCTCAAAATGAAGGGAAAAAAAGCCAAAGCCAAACCAAAGATAAGACTTGAAACCATAAACCTCCTAGAAGAGAACATAGGGGGAAAAGTCCTCAGTAGTAGCCTTGGCAATGATTTTTGGATATAACATCAAAAGTTCAAGCTACCAAAACATAAATAAGTAAATGAGACTACACCACACTTAAAAGCTTCTTCACAGAAAAGGAAACAATCAACAAAATGAAAACACGACCTATGGACTGGGAAAAAAATAATTGCAAACCACAAATATTATAATGTGTTGATATCTAAAATTTATAAAGAACTCTGTATTTGTCCATTTTCACACTGCTGATCAAGACATACCCAAGACTGGGAAGAAAAAGAGGTTTAATTGGACTTACAGTTCCACATAGCTGGGGAGGCCTCAGAATCATGGCAGGAGGTGAAAGACACTTCTTTTTTCTTTCTTTCTTTCTTTTTTTTTTTTTTTTTTGAGATGGAGTCTTGCTCTGTTACCCAGGCTGGAGTGCAGTGGCATGATCGGCTCACTGAAACCTCTGTCTCCCAGGTCCAAGCAATTCTCCTGACTCAGCCTCCTAAGCAACTGGGATTACAGGTGTCAGCCACCACACCCAGCTAATTTTTTGTATTTTTAGTAGAGATGGGGTTTCGCCGTGTTTCACAGGCTGGTTTTGAACTCCCGAGCTCAGGCAATCTGCCCGCCTTGGCCTCTGAAAGTGCTGGAATTACAAGTGTGAGCCACCATGCCTGGCTGAAAGGTACTACTTATATGGTGGCAGCAAGAGAAAAAATGAGGAAGAAGCATAAATAGAAACCCCTGATAAACCCATCATATCTCGTGAGACTTTTTCACTGCCACGAGAATAGCAGACCAGCCCCCATGATTCAGTTACCTCCTCCTGGGTCCCTCCCACAATATGTGGGAATTCTGGGAGATACAATTCAAGTTGAGATTTGGATGGGGACACAGCCAAAACCTCTTACAACTCAATAGTAGAAACCAAATAATACAATTTAAAAATGGGCAAAGGATCAGGTGGGGTGGCTCACACCTGTAATCCAAGCACTGTGGGAGGCCGAGGTGGGTGTAGCGCTTGAGGCCAGGAATTCGAGACCAGCCTGGCCAACATGGTGAAATCCCATCTCTACTAAAATTACGAAAATTAGCCAGGCGTGGTGGTGCATGCCTATAGTCCCAGCTACTTGGGAGGCTGAGGCACAAGAATGGCTTGAACCCAGGAGGCGGAGGTTGCAGTGAGCCAATATTATGCCACTGCACTCCAGCCTGGGTGACAGAGGGAGACTGTGTCTCAAAAAAAATTAATAACAATAAATAAATCAAGCAAAGAGCTTAGCAGACATTTCTGACATTTCTCCAAAAATTACATAAAAATTGCTAACATATATATGAAAAGAAGCTCAATACTACTTTCTTAATCTGCTCTGGAGGTAGCAGGCCTAGGTAGAAGAACTAAGGTAGTTTGTAGAATGAAGAGACTACTAACCACCAAGGGGCTCATGTCATCCATTAACCCAGCAAGGATTTGGGGAGTTGGGACAGGTGTAACCAATGGTGATGAGTTCAGCTTTATCATAATATTGCATGTGCTCCTCCTTCTTTGGAAGGTTTTGCTCTATTATACGCAGGTGATATAAGTATACTAACATGTTTTAACAGTGTAAACATACTATTGGGAAGGCCATGGTTTACTAAAAAGTAATCAATAATAATGAATAATATTGTTGTCTACAAAGTGATAGGTAATGTCCTAAACATGTTATACATATCATCTCTATGAATCTTCACAACATTGTGGAAATAAGTATAATACAATTTTTCTCACTCATAAGTTTGTGGGTTGGCTGGGGTGACTTGTGAGTCTGAGAGCTGAGCTGGGATCAGCTGACTAGGCTCCAGGCTGCAAATTGGCTCGAGTCTGCTTAAGCTGTCTTTCATTCCAGGACCAGCAGCTCTCCAGAGCTTACTTTTCTCACAGCTGATGGCAAAAGAACAGGAGGCCAAATCAAACTAGGCAAGCACATTTAACATTGGAACTCTGTGTTGGTAACATTCTGGTTATAGCCTCCCCTTGATAACCTATCATAGACAAAGTAAATTACATGGCCAAACCTAGTATCACTGGGTGGAAAAATACAGCCCCCATGGAAGAAGTGGAAGAGAGTGAAACTTTGCAGGACACGAATGCAGCCTACTATCACTATTAAGTACCTTTCTGTAGTCATTAACAAATGGTAGAACTGAGACCAAAGCCCAGTTCTCTTTTTACCCCTGCTCTGAATCCTCACAACATTCTGGCTCTTCGGGAGGAGCTAAAAGGAGTTGGTGGAAAGTTGGGGAAATTTAAAGACTAACCTTTTAGAAACATATTTCTGAAATTAATCTATATATTATGGTGACCTGTGGGCAAGTAGGATAGTGGAAAAAATAGGATTCTACTGGTTGTATTGGAGAGGGCATGGTTCAACCAATCAACTGTGAATTTCTAGGAAGTTAAAACAAGTGATCCGAGAATGTCAAATAAAAGAGACCTGGTTTCACGTCTGAATACTGCCGCGGATAAACTGATGATCTCAATCTGGTTTCTAGACTTTTTCAAGTTTCAGCTTCCTCTAGTGAAAAATAAGGGACAACACTTAGCGTACCTGAACATTATGCTTTTAATAAACCCTTCAGGCTGATCTGAGAGAACTTATAAAAGAGGCCCTCTCCTACTGTGTCTCCATGGTATGCAGGTAGCTGGAAAAGCAAATATGGAATAAACACCAACTCCTCCTACTTGGTGATAATTTTTTAAAATCAATTTGGGGGATATATGTCACAAAATAAAGCTCTCAAAAACTTGTTGACTATAATAAATTTTCTTTAATTAATTCTTCTTTAATTTACAAAAATTTGTCCGAATTTTCTACAAATGCTCAAATTCCTTCCTAATCTTTAATGTTTAACTTGATGAAAGTTAGCTGAGTCAAAAATTTCAAACACACCCTTTCAGAAAGTCTGTAGTTTACACAAAGTATTATTTGGCTTCGTGAGCTATTCCACCAAAGGGCAATGAAATACCATTCCAAGAATATCTCAAATATCAAAGAAGGGAAAGGAAGGTCTAGTTGACTTTTTTCCTCTCTCTAACTGATTAAGGAAAGAACTGTTTAGATTGTTCCACATATACCGCAGACCCCAGTTGGAGAGAGAAACCTTTGCCCAATCGCCATACGAGGCCTAATATCCCCCAGGCATTATTAGATGTAAGTTCCTTGAGACTTGGAACATGTGTATTTCTTATTGCACCTGGTCATGCTTTGATATAAAAAGGTTTGAATAAAGTTTTGTTGAAAGAAGGAGTGAACAATTAACACATGAATTTCAATGATAATTGTTCTTTGTATTCACATGAGACATATTGTGCAAACATAGACTGGATGTAATATAGCCAACAGATTTTAAAAAGATATTGCTCATGCTTCTTAAGCATAGTGATCAGATATTCACAAGGTTGAGGAGAATGAAAGGATTGGATACCTGTTGTGCACAATCAGTTTGGATACTTGTGAAACACAATTAATATATAAAAGAGTAATTGTTCCTACAAGCATATAAGCATATCCAAGTTGAACTCAAACATGGGGAAAGGTAATGCGAGATAATCCAAGATAAACTATTGGATAGATACTCCCAATACCAGTACATCTAATTTAGGGTCCCACAACGTAAAGGGAACTTGGATGAATTTTTATTATGTTAAAAATATGTTAGATAAGACTTAGGTTATTTGAAGAAAGTGACCAAATAACTTGGGCTAATCTGGTTTGGAATTTTTTTTTTTTTTTTTTTTTGACTTCTTAGGCCAAATTAGAATTCAGGATTTTGTTCTTTATCTACTTAAGAGTAAATTTTACTTAAGAGTAAATTTTAAAGTTTTTCAAGGGAAAAATTTACCAAAACTTGCTATTATTATTGCAAGCTACCATTTGTTATCTTTATATGCTAAGTCCTTTCTTTCTATTGGTGTATGATTGTGCGTGGTGTATACATATGTATATACTATATATAAACATATATTTTTCCAGAATGTAATAGTTCCATAATTATGCTTATCTCCATTTTCTAGATGAGTTGACTCACACTGACATTGATATTTTGCCTAAGGTTGTGCAGATAGCTAGTGGCAGAGCAGGGTTCAGCCCCAGTATTGGCTGTCTACAAAGTCTTTGTTCTTTGTAGTACTCTACATTATCAAGGGATCAGAACTACCTGTTATCAAAAGCTTCCCTACACCTTTACCTGGAAAAAGACCTGGCCTGGGTCAGATTATCTCACATCTCTTAGTGTGTTTTACCCTGACCCACTCAATTAGACAAGTCTAAGTCATCTTTCACATTGTTTCAATTTCATGACTTCCTCTCTCCTTCCTCAGCAGCTCTTCCAAACTCTAATCCCTTGTTCACAAGATTAACACCCCCGTTGAGCATTCAAGCTTCCTTACGTTAGTGCCCACATCCTGTTCAGCTATTTCAGTTCTACCCTCTCCATCCCCTAACTGAGGCCAGCCATACAAACAGACATCTGCACTTTCCACAACGTTGATGGGATTGTGCCTGTCATTTCATCCTCTAGGTGTAGAGGCTGATACAGAGTCAAGCCCATGATGTTTTCCTGGTGATGGTGGCTGACATGGCTACTTAAAATGTCCACTGTCTCTACCTCTGTGTTGTCTCCAGGCAACAGAAGGCTCTCTGAAAAGACCTTGCAACTCGAATACTGGCTTACTATAAGATTTGGTTCTCTAAATACAATTTGGTTTCTCCCCTGCTTGGCAAGTCCACGGTTACCTCTCATTGAAATACATCCTGGCTCGTAACCTGAATTGAGTATTCCAGGCCTTCCCCTCAGTACTAAACTACCAATTCCCTCTCCCCATCCCTCGCAGTTTCCCACCTTACTTCTGGCCAGCTGCTGCCTTGTGACTCAAGTTGATGTACCTGTATTTAATATCCCAGAAGTGATTTCCTCATGTTCTTCCCTTTTTATTTCAGCATATACCTGTTCTACATCAATGATTTCCTTCAAAACAGCTAGGCTTTGGAACCTGAATTCAAACCTCATGGACCTGAATTCAAACCTCCGCTTTATTATTTCATTTGTGGCCATACACCCTTGGTCAAATCTCTTAACTTTTCCAGGGTTTGGTTTCTATATCTCTAGAATGTAAACAATAAAGCCTATTATTAAGAGTTTATAAGCTTTCAACACTACATCTTGTAGTGAGCAAGTTTTAGGAATTTGTTTGATTTTTTTCACCATGTTCTAGTTATAAAACTCTACTTTCCTTTGGAATGAACAAGGCCGATTGTCCCCATGGAATAGGACACAAGGTTGTAGCCAGCAAATATGAGAAACAATGTCCTTGACCACAGGGTTAGTTCATGGATATGACGCAAGTAGAGTCTCACAGTTCATCTCGTAACTCGTCTTTCTCATTAATTTAGTGGGAGAGAAATTCTGCAATTTCGAAGATTTCTTACAACAAGGAACAACTAAATCTGAAGTTGTCAGTGGTAATTTTTGCCTCAGAGAAAGGATAGCCGGCCTAAGAATAGCATTAACTCTATAGGAGGGTAGAGATGGCAGATTTAAGCACCCAATTCCTGGACCCTCTAATACTGTGTAACAACATATTCCATTTTTTCTTAAATTAATCTGAGCTGGGTTTCTGTCACATGCAACCAAAACCTCTGCCTAGTAAACCTCTGCAATATCCAGCATGGCACCCATCGCATAGGTTGTAATATGTGTGTGATGTGTGGCATCAACTTCTCTGCAGTCCCAGAAGAGACCAGCTGCCTTCTTATAAGAATACCTCACTCTCTACCCATAAGCCCATCCCATAATCCCCTGAAGGATATTTTCCCCACACCTATCCCTTTCCTCTACAACATCTTAAGCTTCTCCACTTATTTGATTACCGATTTCAGTATGCTCAATGGTAAAAATTCATCATTTCCATTTCTTTAACAAACTTGTCAGTTTTCAAAGCACTTTCATATCTGATTAATCCTGAGGGATCAGTCAACATGACGTGATTCTTCTTCCTTCAAAATGTCCCTCCCATTTTCTCTTCCATAACTCTAACCAAGACCCACCTCACCTACACGACTGCACTCATTCATCCATCATGGCTTCTAAAAAATATTCCACCTATGATTCCTGCTACTAAATTAAGCTTTCTAAAATGCTGCTTTCAGCATGCTTATTTTCTATAGAGTCAAAAATATTTCGGGTAGCTTTTCAGATAAAATTCATCCTCTTCTCCTCACTAACCCAATATTCTCCTCCAACTGGCACCATTTCGCTTATCCAATATTATCTTGGAGGCAAGTTATCTTTTTTTAAAATCTAAGTTTTACTTCTTGCCAGCTGTGTGACTTTGGTCAATTTATTTCTCTGCTCTGAGACTTTGGCCCCACAGCTGCAACCATATCAATTTCCTTACCAGTCTTTATTCCCAGGAGAAACATTTATTTTTGTTGTTATTTTTTAACATAATTAAAGTATAACTTAAATATCACAAAATTCACCTACTCGGAGTTTATAGTTTACTGATTTTTAATAAGTTTACCAAGTTGTACAAGCATCACCAAAATCCAGTTTTAGAATATTTTCATCACCTCAAGAAGATCCCTCATGCCCATTTGCAGTTAATCCACATTCCCACCTGCAGCCCCAC
This sequence comes from Macaca mulatta, assembly GCF_049350105.2. NCBI lineage: Eukaryota > Metazoa > Chordata > Mammalia > Primates > Cercopithecidae > Macaca > Macaca mulatta. The sequence goes on from NC_133406.1 coordinate 144,607,021, forward strand.
TCTCTGTCCCCATAGCTTTGCCTTATCTGGTCATTTTATATAAGTGTAACCGTACAATATGTGGTCTTTTATTTCTGGCTCCTTTCATTTAGCATAATGTGCCAAGCTCGTTTCTGCCTTCATCCTTCGTACATGTATGTTCTTTCTCTATCTTCTCCCTTTCTTTCCACCTACCCAAAGTTCTCATTGTTGTTTTCATGCTGCTGTTTTGAGGTATAATTTAAGATATAGCACTTTTATAACATTATCTTAGACTTCTTTACAGTCCACCATTTTTATCTTTATTACTCTAAATCTCCTCTGGGACTTCTAGGCTTGAGTTCTTCCTTAGCTGCTCCGTGCAGCTATCATATTTCCTTACCAAGAAAAATGAAAGTTCTTTATGTAAAGCAATAGACACTTTTGGAAACAAAATACATGTTTCTTGAAAAAAATGATGAATTGAGTATGTCTACTTGTACTTGATACTTTTCTTTACTGAGAACAGTGACCAAGAAGATCCATAGGTAGGTAGGAAGGGAAGATCCAGATGTATGATGCTGATTTCTACAGATCTTATGCCAGAATAGCTGCCGATTGGACACACCCCCGATTTTACACACCCCATTTCCCTCCTATCATCAGTTCCCTCACAGATCCCAAAATTTCAGTAACTGTCCATTCTTTGAGGATAGGATCAATATCCGCTGATTGATCTTTGTTTCCACCTTAATGCATAGCTACTAACTTGCAGAATAAATGGGTGCAGAATAAATATGTGTCAAATGAATGACTTAATGAATGAGTATATGAGTGAATACATGATGAGACCTTCAAGCAGGACCCGGCCACAGCAATCTCAGGAGACTTCAAGAGTCATGAGTCAGCATTAGCTTTAATTAGAAATTCCGGTTTTGATATTAGAAAAGCCAAGTAAATATCTACAACTATTGTACATCGAGTTGTCAGAAACACAAAATTCTATGAATTTACCCATGGAGACATCGATGAAAAATTATAGACCCCAGATCAAAACCAAGTGAAAAGTGGATCACTCATACCCACAAAACTACATTCCTCTACTTTTCCAGGCTAACTCACTCGTGTTTGGGGGGCTGTTAGATGTCATTCCACATTTCAGTGGATCTTATGGCATTATGTTTTCCTGCATCAGGGTCTGTATGCTAAATGCCTGAAAGCCAAAAATCAATCCTGTTATATCCACACAATTAAGACAATTCCTGAAACCTAGTGTAAAATTAATGCACATGGGTTGAATAAATAAGCTACCATTTATTGAGCATATCAATATCCCACTTAATCCTCACAGTTACCCTAACAGAAACAATCATACCTACCATTATATCAAGACCATTTTGCTGCTCTGGTTCAGAGAGATCAGTTAACTTGGCCAAAGCCATAAAGCTAATAAATGAGAGATCCAGAAGTCAAATGAATTTATTTAACCACAAATCTATTTTTTTAGTCGGTTTTGTGTTGCTATCACAGAATATCACAGATTGAGTAATTTATATTAAAAAGCAATTTATTTCTCATAGTTTTGGAGGCTGGGAATTCTAATATCAAGGTGCCAGCACCTTACTAGGGCCTTCTTGCTGTGTCATCCCATGGCATTACATAAGAAGACAAAAGAGGATGAGAGGGAGCAAAAGAGAAGTGGGCCAAACTTATCCTTTTATCAGGAACCCATTCCCATAATAACTAACCCACTACTAAGATCGAGCCTTTAGTTCTAATCACCTCTTAAAGGTCCTGCCTCTCCACTGTTGCACTGGGGATTAAGTTTCCAACACACAAACTTAACCATAGTGGCCATGTTCTCTGCTACACTGCCTTGCTTCATCAAAGAAAAAAGACAATATAGGAATAGTCATTCAGATGATGATCTCGTCTAACTCAATTTGCTCAGACCAAATGAAAACTGGACATTTTATTTAAAGCACTAGAAAGTTAGCTTGAGAAGTGACTGCCTATGCTTACAAAGGATGAGATACCAATTATGAAATCAGTAATAAAAGACCAATATGATGGCTATTTATTCTTGAAAATTAAGCAGATAGTACCTGAAAAAGTTCTTCACCACTGCATCTTCCTAAACTGGTACATCTTCCTGAAATATTTTGGTTTTTGCTAGTCCTAAGGATAAAAGTGATAGAGGAAGAAAACAGCAACATGGTTTGCCCCCAAGCCTAAAAATGTTGGAGTGGTCCTATGGGAACAAGGTATTTTGATTATTTACAGCCTTATATTATTTTCTAATTATTGCATACGTCTAAATCTTATTCTCCTAGGTCTCCAAACAAAAGCAAGGTCCCCATGGGCATAAATTTCTTTTATGCTTCACAGCATCTAACATGATGTTGAGCTGTAGACTGAGCTCAAAGTTTAAGGAAAGGAAATAAATTTAGAAAATCTGGTCCAGGGATGGCTGTTTTCCCTGTCAAATTTTGTCTCCAAGATTTTATCCCGTTAATCCATATCAATGAGGACAGCACCGGCTTTTGTGACATTTCCAGGTCACTCTAAAAGGCCACATCAGTGGCTATTTGTCTTATCACATAATAGTGAAAAAAGCAAATTTTATTTTTCAATTAGCTTTGTTCCATTTGGTGAATTTCTGTGAGAAAATGTGCCTATCTTCACGTAAACGGTGGGCTGAATCTGTGCCTGAGAGAGAGGGCAAGTGTGCTCACACTTGTGGGTGGGTGAGCATCTTCAGAAAGCCCCTCCGCTGCTCTGGAGGAGCTTGCAGTGTGTGCCATGGAAACGCCAGTTACCATGGAAAGAGCGCTATTGTGACGAGCTGAAGAAATGCCTATGTAAAATCAGCTTACCATGTAACCTTACACTTTCCAGCATTTTAAAAAATATGATAGGATTAGAGCACAGTCCTCTGGGGAGTCTCGGCCCTCTCAATGATCTTCCAAAACAATCTAGAAATTGAGATGATAAACTGCAGGGCAGTGTGTACCTTGCTAAGGGGCTTGACAAGCAGTTAGGTGGAGAAATTGCCAACATCGTTTATCTATGGACTACACAGCACACTATTAAATATTTTCTGTTAAAACCCACAAAGTATTACAAATGAAGAGAAAACATGGATAAAATTAACTTAAAGCGAACGGTTCCTGACTTACTGAAATCAGAATTGATGTGTTTCATCTAACTTATCTGTTAATAGGCTTTCTTGATGCCCTCATGTTACCATAATCTCCAAAGCACTGGACAAACCAGTACATTTGTTTATCTTTATCACTCTTTGCTTACTAAAGAACTTGCTTTTATTAAAGAGATCAATCACCTGCACACAGTTTAATAGCCTGTGTGGTGCATACAAGGTAAAAAAAAAAAAAAGCGAAAAAAGGGTAAAGGGTGAGAGCCCTATTTTAACAAAGCCCCCAAAGCACTGAAGAGGCAATAAAATAAGCTTTCAATAATATATGTTACATACATATACATACACATACACACACACACACATATATCTTCAAGATAGACAACTTGATATCAAAATTAGCAACCTAAAACATTTTAAAATGGGAAAGTGGAGGCTTAAAAGCAATCAATGCCTCAACTGTATACTCAGTTTTGTCTTGTTACTTTAATAAACAAAACAGTTAAATTCAGTTAAGTGGAGAGACAGGGAGTGCATTACACATCTTATACGCGGCTTCTCTCACATGCTTGTGTGGGAAAGTCAGACATTTATGTCTCACAGCCGAGCCATGAAACCAGGAATCCACCCTGGCTTAATAAGGATGTGGCATCTGAGGGCCACTGTTTTAAGTCTCAGATATGAGGCATTGTTGAAATGTTGGATTATAGCCTACTGCGCGCATTGTAGTGTGGGAGGGATACCGAGGCTGCTTTGCTCCCGAAACTGCTCTCCTACCTACACTGAAAAACAACCCTATCCACAATCTCTCAGTGCAAGGAACATAATATCATATTTTATCTCCTCTTCTGGGATTAAAAATATTGATTGAAATTTTCATTGGAAGCTTTTCTTAAAAGACACTTTCTTCCAAACCTCTTCTTTCTACTCCATTGCAAGTCAGCTATTTTTCTTGCCAAAATGCAGGAAAGCAATTAGGCTCAAGGGTATTATAAGCTGCACCAGTTCAGGGCAAATCTATTGAACTTTGCTGAGAAATTCTTGTTCATTCACTGTGAAAATTTTGATGGTTTTATCCTTTTTCTTGATAACCACTTAGTTTTAGAAACCTGGGTTACGTGTGTACTGCAGGATTTCAAGAGAGACCGCCTTAATTAAAGTGTTGTGATGTTAAACGGGAGGGTACTAAACATATTCCTTTAATAACTGCCATTTCAAGCTCAAATATATGTTGGAAAGAACTGAAGCTAAAATACAAAGGCAATTTAGCAGAAGCAGTGATGGCGAAGAGAAAATATTCAGCCAATCTGCAAAGTGCCTCACAGGTTTTGCAAATAACGCAGGCAGACAACAAGAGCCGATCCTTCATCTTCTATCAGCTGTTCCTGTTGCTGGCGATTATAGCCATATTTCACAGAGAACATATGGCTGTGTTTATAGCCATCAGGCAGCATTTCACAGAGCTACGACACCATGTGTCCACCAACTAGCCTTACTGATTGCAGTTAATTAGAGAGGAGGTGGGAGGCATTTTAAGATAATTTTAAGGCATAAAGATGCCCAAAGTTCCCAGGCCTATTTGCAAGACTAGGTGACAAGAGAGCCTGATATTAAAATTATAAGAAGCTAAGAGAAGTGGAAATTTTGCACAAGTCTTTCCCTAAGAAATGAGGCCAATACAACAACAACAAAGCAAAGAAAAAGCATATGAACACTAAGAAAGAAGATCAGCACAATAAATCATGCAAGATGTTACTTGGGAAACTTGCACAAGTGAGAAATCATTTGAACATTCCTAAAGGACCTTTTCAGGAGATAGGTTTTGAGTCAAAACTACCAAAACAACATTTCTAGGAGTCACTTTATACTAAGCGAATCCAAGATGTACTACATTCAATGTAAAATTACATAGGGTTTTGTTATACACCATCAAATATGTGCTGTAGCCCAATTTGTAGTCCGACAATGTAGTTCTTTCTTCTTTTTAATCCCAAAGTAAAATACCAGGAAACATATGTCACCAGATATATGATTTAAGGGCTTCAGCTTTTCAACATTCCCACTTCTGAATTTGCAAAATTTCTTCCATAAGTCCCTGGAAAAGAGACTTGACTACAGAGAGTTCCAGAGAGAATGAACTGAGCTCACATCCAAACAGAAACCTTAATTGAGTAATTCCTTTCCTCCTACAATTTACAAACTTCCCCCCAGAAAACATGGCTCTGTGTGTCTGTGTGTGTGTGTGTGTGTGTGTGTGTGAGTGTGTGTATGTGAGTGTGTGTCTACCGTTCCATCTATTACAGACACTTCTTCCTTCAGGCTCTTTTGAAAGTCTGAGAACACATACATTGGTAATTGTGTCATTTTTTTCTCTATCGCTCTGCTTTGCTGAAGCTAGACTATAATGACATTAGATAGGTCGCATGATGGCAATTTAATGGCCTGAACTCAATCCACAGGTACATCGTTGCAGTCGCCTTGGGATCTGTTCTCATTGCTCTGACATGACAGAAAATACCAGCAGAGTTGGAATGAATGGCCACTTGCAGCGATGGAGGCAGTGCATATGTGAGGATAGAAGATACTGACTCTGAAACCCGAAGGGTAGCCCAGTAGCTGGGAAGTCACCCTCAGTGCCCCCCGTGGCTCCTCGCCCCACTATTAACACAGAGCATTTCACTCAGCAATGTTCATATGTTATGTTCTCTCTTTGGCGCTGAGGAAAGAGAAAAATAGAACACACACAGGTCTGGCCCTAATGTGGTTTATTGTTTCTTAGGGAAAACACACAAACATTTAAATAAATATATGCGCCAAAATACCATAGATGTTATGATAGACCCATGTCCACAGTATAATAGTGGTACTTATTAGCAGTGAAGTTGAGTTGTCTTTAACAGTCCAATCTGCCTTTAATAGTCCAGTATACTTGAAAAGAGAGATGTTGGGGTTGTGCTGGGGGGTGATTTAAGGTCTACAAATTGCAGAGTACAATAATAAATCCAAAGTATATGAAATACTTTCAAAGGCTCATGTGCACAATTGGGTGGGTGCTGGATTCTCTCAAAGGACAATTATGAAGATCTAATTAAGAAATTCTCTGAGCACCTAGGGAAGAAAAAGTACAAGTTCAAAGCATTATACTGTTACTACAATTAGCTAAGTATAATATCCAGAGCCCTAGAGAATATTTCTATTACTTAGGGAAGTTTACAGCGTGACACTGTATTTTCCAGAAACCATAAAATAGTGATGATCTTTTTCATATGTTTGTTAGAATCAGAAGAGATTGCGTGTATATGTCTATATCTACATATAATATATTTTATATTACATATAGATATGTTTTATGTTAGGTATATAATATAGATATATAGTTATATTAAAAATGTTTGCAGAATCTAGGGTGCCATATTAACAGATGTTATTGTGGTTGTATTACTGCTGACCATATTTTTGTTGTGGCTAACTATAAAACAGAAGTCACTAAATTATGGCCCATGGGCAAAATCTGGGCCACAAAGGGCCAAATTCATTACCTATAGGCCATGGCTTTTGTACTCTAACAACAGGGTTGAATAATTGGACAGAGACAATATTATGAATGTATTTTTTTTCTTTTTTTGTCATTTTATTTTTTAGCAGAAAACATTTTCCTGAAAAAATGGGGGTTCTGTGATCAGGTAAGTGGGAACACTACGTACTATATTTCTCTCTGGGAGATTTATAATGAAGCTTGGTATATTAAAAACTTTGAGTGGCCCTATATAAAAGAAATCTATTTAAATACATTTTCCACATTTATTTGGCCATTTTTCTCTCTATCTAAATGTACTAACAAATATGGCAGAGACAGTGGATTGGCCACTCAAGAGCAACTTACCTCTCCTGTGTCATCTGCTGTATAGAGAACATTAAATACTTTATACTCCAGCTTCCCTGTTGTCTAACCTTAGCCGTGCACCACAGTTATAGGCACTAAGAGATGGCACTTCATGAGGCAGGTGCCCTTCCAGAACAGAAAAGAATGGTCTCCCAAGAGAAAGTCCCTTTTATCTTTTCCTGGTTGCCTTTCCTCTTGACCAGAAGTCAGTGGTCCAATACCCACCTTGTGATCCTAAGGACAATGAATAAAGGCAATGCTCTACATGCTTAGGATGGTGAAGCAGAAAGATGGTGAAATCCTGCATCTCCGATGGAATCATTGAGACATGCTACTAACTCAGAACTGCCTACTCTGGGATGTCTCATTGCATTAAATAAGTAAATACCTTCGGTGTGTGAGTGTGGAAAGTAGGAAAGAGCTTTTCAGACTTAAATAGGTGTGAATCACCTGGGGATTTGTTAAAATGCAAATTCTGATTCAGTAGATCTGGGCTGGGACCCTAGTCAGCTCCCAAGAGATGCCAGTGCTGGTTGATGAATCACACAGTGAGTAGCAAGGTAATTGAGTTTTCCGTTAGAGTCAACCCACCATGGATCAAAAATATTCAGGAAAAAAACAATAAAAATAACAACATAACAATAAAACATGTATTAAAAATACATTAAAACAACTACTTACATGGCGTTTACATCATATTAGGTAATATGGGTAATCTAGAGATGATTTAAAGTGTATGAGAGAATGTGCATAGTTTATGTGCAAATACTATGCCTTTTTGTCTGAGGAACTTGAGCAACCACAAATTTTGGTATCCACAAGGTCATGGGAAAAATCCCCCTCAGATAACTAGGGATGAGTATATTTGCAGGAAAACGCCATCATAACTGATACAACCTCTATGATTCATCTTGTAGAGAACACACTTAGAGAAATTTTCTGTGTCATGCATCCCATTACTCCAAAACATTTAGAAAGTGGACTCCACCCGGGCTCCATTCAGAAGATCTAGACTTTCTTTCCACATTATTTCTTGTACCATATATTCCTTATTATGGCCCATGAAGCAGTGTCAAAGCTACGGTGAACCACTGTGCACAAAGAAGTGATATTTTCCACAAATGTCCCCAGTATAGCAACAAATGGTAATGAAGAGATAATTTCTTTAGCCTCCAAGAAAGTTAGATTCCTTAAAGACTTACCCAATCCTTCATGTATAGGTCAGTAAAGTTTGATCAAGAGAAGCCAACTTATTCCCTAAGTGCCACAGGCGATGGAAAAAGGGGGAGAACAGAGCTTGGCAAGATTACGCTCATGTGTCAGGGTCTCGGTACATGAATCTGTGTGATGGATTTCCCCCTTTGCACAGAAAAACCTTTCAAAAGAAAGTAAGGGCTCAATGATAGTGTGCACATTACATCACATATGCAGGATGGAGCAACAACAACAACAACCAAAAAATCCATATTTACATTTTCAGACTTTTCCTAATGCCGTGTTTTAAGCGACCACAATGTCAGTCATTCCTTTATCTTTATGATTAACCCAGAGCATTAGCAAATACCCAATCTATTTAGAGACACAGATCTCTGAAGGTTTTGTGATTCCTTCTCTAAAATATAATACCACTTGACCTAACGGGTTTTGGGAGATTCCGTATCTTATTTTTTTTTTCATCTTTCCATGATAACTGTGAGTTTAACAATAGGACGTGTGAAGTTGCTGAAGTATTTCATACATTCTTTATTAATTAAAGAAAAAATCTCATCTTAGAGTATTGGAAGTTTAAAGAGCAAATGAAAAGTAGAGAAAATGCAAGAAGGGCTAAAATAGCTGAAATGTACTACTTTTTCTTTTGAGTAATTGGTACTAAAGAAGAAATATAGGCTTTAGATTTTAAATTCTATCATCGAAGAAAAGAAGCTAACTTTTAAGTATTCTGTCATGCTGAGGAAGAGATCAAGGGCCAGTAGGCAATAACATTGTCTCACTCCTATGTTTGCACACCCAGGCTGTGGTCCACCAGGCGGCTTTTAACGCGATTACAGCTTCTGTCTTCTGTGGCTCTCAGTGCTCATATGGTTCATTAGGATTCCTTTTTTTTTTTTTTTCCATTTGAAATGGAGTCTCACTCTGTCACCCAGGCTGGAGTGCAGTGGTGCGATCTCAGCTCACTGCAACCTCCGCCTCTGGGTTCAAGCAATTCTCTGCTTCAGCCTCCCAAGTAGCTGGGATTACAGGTGCCCACCACCACACCTGGCTAATTTTTGTATTTTTAGTAGAGACAGGGTTTCACCATCTTGTCCAGGCTGGTCTTGAACTGGTTCATTAGGATTCTTCATCAGTCACTGGCCAACTTCTTTTCGGATTTGTCTAATAGTTCTGATTCAAAGATCATGTAACTAAGGTCTAATCTGAACAGTGATTTACCTAAGACCATAGAGCCAGGCCATGGCATTCTCTAAAAATCTAGTGATTGGAATGTCTAAATCTTTGTTATTGTCAATGATTCTAACACAATTTCTGCAAATTTTCATCCAAGGACTCTGGAATGTGACATTAGGGCAAGCACTTACCTACACAGATGATACAGCTTGGCACTGTGTTCCCACCCAAATCTTAACTTGAACCATAGTTCCCACAGTCCCACATGGGAGGGACCTGGTGGGAAGTAATTTAATCATGGGAGTGGTTACCCTCATGCTGTTCTCATGATCATGAGTGAGTTTCCATGATATCTGATGGTTCTATAAGGGGCTGTTCCCCTTTTGCTCAGCACTTCTCCTTCCTGCTGCCATGTGAAGAAGGACATGTTTGCTTCCCTTTCCACCATGATTGTAAGTTTCCTGAGGCCTCCTTAGCCCTGCAGAACTGTGAGTCAATTAAACCTCTTTCCTAGAAGTTTCTCTACCTAGAAAAATAGTAAATCAAAAACAATATCACATCTCTGGAGGAATTGCAGAGATAAGTGCCACCATCAAGGACTTGAAAGACGCAGGGGTGGTGACTCCCATCACATCTCCCTTCAACTCTCCCATTTGGCCTGTGTGGAAGACAGATGGATCTTGGTGAATGATTGTGGGTAATCATAAGATTCACCAAGTGGTGACTCCAAATGCAGCTGCTGTGCTAGATGTGGTTTCATTGCTTGAGCAAATTAACACATCTCCTGGTACCTGGTATGCAGCCACTGACTTAGCAAATGTCCTTTTCTCCATTCCTGTCCATAAGGCCTACCAGAAGCAGTTTGCCTTCAACTGACAAGGCCAGCAACATACCTTTGCTGTCCTACCTCAGGGCTATATCAACTCTCCAGCTTTCCATCATAATCTTGTTCAAAGAGATCTTGATCGCTTTTCACTTCCATAAGGTATTGCACTGATCCATTACATTGATAACATTATGCTGATTGGATCCAGTGAGCAAGAAGTACCAAACACATTGGACTTATTGGTGAGACATTTGCATCCCAGAGGATGGGAAATAAAACTGATCAAAATTCAGGACACTTCTACCTGAGTAAAATTCCTAGGGCTCCTGTGGTATGGGACCTGTCAATATACTCCTTCTAAGGTCAAGGATAAGTTGCTGAATTTGGCCCCTGCTACAACCAAGAAAGAGGCACAATGCCTAGTGGGCCTAGTGGGATTTTAGAGACAACACATACCTCATTGTGGTGTGTTATTCCAGCCCATTTATTGAGTGACCCAAAAGGCTGCCAGTTTTGAGTGGGGTCCAGAACAGGAGAAGACTTTCCAACAAATCCAGGTTGCTGTGTAAGCTGCTCTGCCACTTGTGCCATATGACCCAGCAGATCCAATGGTGCTTGAGGTGTCAGTGGCAGATAGGGATGCTGTTTGGAGCCTTTGGCAGGTCACCATAGGTGAATCACAGCAGAGCCCTCTAGGAGTTTGAAGCGAGGCCCTGCTATCTTCTGCAGATAACTACTCTCCTTTTGAGAGATAGCTCTTGGCCTGTTACTGGCCTTTGGTGGAAACTGAACATTTGACTATGGGTCATCAAGTCACCATGTGGCCTGAACTGCCTATCATGAACTGGGGGCTTTCTGACCCATCTAGCCATAAAGTGGGTCGTGTGCAGCAGTATTCCATCATCTAATGGAAGTGGTATATCCGTAATCAGGCTCGAGCAGGTCCTGAAGGCACCAGTAAGTTACATGAGGAAGTAGCTCAAATGTCCATGGTGTCCATTCCTGCCACCCTGACTTCTCTTCTCCAGTCTGCACCGATAGCCTCATGGTGACTTCCCTATGATCAGTTGACAGAGGAAGAGAAGACTAGGGCCTGATTCACAGATGGTTCTGCATGATATGCGGACACCACCCGAAATTGGACAGCTGCAGCAGTACAGCCCCTTTCTAAGACATCCCTGAAGGACAGCGATGAAGGAAAATCTTCCCAGTGAGCAGAACTTCAAGCAGTGTACCTGGTTGTACACTTAGCATGGAAGGAGAAATGGCCAGATCTAAGATTATATAGTTATTCATGGGCTGTAACCAATGGTTTAGCTGGATGGTCAGGGACTTGGAAGAAGCACAATTGGAAAATTGATGACAAAGAAATTTGGGGAAGAGGTATGTGGATGGACCTCTCTGAATGGTCAAAAGCTGTGAAGACACTTGTATCCCATGCGAGTGCTCACCAACAGGTGACCTCAGCAGAGGAGGATTTTAGTAATCAAGTGGATAGGATGACCTGTTCTATGGACACCACTCAGTCTCTTTCACCAGACACTTTTGTTGTCACCCAATAGGCCCATGAACAAAGTGGCCATGGTGGCAGGGATGAATGTTATGCATGAGCTCAGCAACATGGACTTCTACTCAACAAGGCTGACCTGGCTATGGTCACTGCTGAGTGCCCAAATTGCCAGCAACAGAGACCAACATTGAGCCCTCAATATGGCACCATTCCTTGGGGTGATCAGCTAGCTACCTGGTGGCAGGTTGATTATATTGGACCTCTTCCATCATGGGAAGGGAAGAGGTTTGTCCTCACTTGAATAGACATCTACTCCAGATATGGGTTTGTCTATCCTGTATGCAATGCTTCTTCCAAGACTACCATCCATGGACTCATGGAATGCCTTATCCACCATCATGGTATTCCATACAGCATTGCCATTGACCAAGGCACTCACTTTGCAGCTAAAGAAGTGTGGAAGTGTGCTCATGCTCATGGAATTCACTGGTCTTACTATGTTCTCCATCACCCTGAAGCAGCTGGATTGTTAGAACGGTGGAATGGCCTTTTGAAGTCACAATTACAATGCCAACTAGGTGACAACACTTTGCAGAGCTGGAGCAAAATTCTCCAGAAGGCCATGCATGCTCTGAATCAGCATCCAATATATTGTACTCTTTCTCCCATAGCCAGGATTCACGGGTCCAGGAATCAAGAAGTGGAAGTGGCACCTCTCACCATCACCTCTAGTGGCCCACTAGGAAAATTTTTGCTCCCTTTTCTTGAGACATTACGTTCTGCTGGCCTAGGGGTCTTAGTTCCAGAGGGAGGAATGCTGCCACCAGGAGACACAACAATGATTCCATCAAACTGAAAGTTAAGATTTCCACTTGGACACTTTGGGCTCCTCCTACCTTTAAGCCAACAGGCTAAGAAGGTAATTACAGTGTTGGCTGGGGTGACTGACCTGGACTATCAAGATGAAATCAGTCTACTACTCCACAATGGAAGTAAGGAAGAGTACACATGGAATACAGGAGATCTATTTGGGCATCTCTTAGTATTACCATGCCCTGTGATTAAGGTCAATGGGAAACTACAACAGCCCAATCCAAGAAGGACTACAAATGACCCAGACCCTTCAGGAATGAAGGTTTGGGTCACTCCACCAGGAAAAACCACGACCTGCTGAGGTGCTTACTGAAGGCAAAGGGAATACAGAATGGGTAATAGAAGAAGATAGTCATGAGTACCAGCTACAACCACGTGACCAACTGCAGCTACAAGGACTGTAATTGTCATGAGTTTCCTCCTTCTTTTGTTAAAAACATGTTTGTGCATGTATACACTTGTACTAAGAAAAGATCTTCATTTTATTTCCTTTCTCCTTATCATGTGACATAAGATTTATTGACTTCACATCAGCATTTAAGTATTGTTAACTTTATGTAGTAGTATTCGGGTTGGGGATTGGTTGTACGAAGGATAGTTGTATTATGTTAGGCATAATTATGACCTTATTACTGTCTCTATTTGGAGATTATATATGATCTCAAGAGATGTGTATGGGTTCAAGTTGACAAGGGGTGGATTTGTGATGGTTAATACTGAGTGTCAACTTGATTAGATTGAAGGATACAAAGTATTGATCCTGGGTGTGTCTGTGAGGGTGTTGCCAAAGGAGATTAACATTTGAGACAGTGGGACTGGGAAAGGCAAACCCACCCTTAATCTGGGTGGGCACAATTTAATCAGCTGCCAGTATGGCTAGAATATAAGCAAGGAGAAAAATGTGAAAAGGTGAGACTGGCTTAGCCTCTCAACCTACATCTTTCTCCCGTGCTGGATGCTTCCTGCCCTTGAACATTGGACTCCAAGTTGTTCACTTTTGAAACTCGGACTGGCTCTCCTTGCTCCTCAGCCTACAGACAGCCTATTGTGGGACCTTGTGACCATGTCAGTTAATACTTAATAATCTCTCCTTTACAGATATATATTTATATTCCATTAGTTCTGTATCTCTAGAAAACCTTGACTAATACACAGATGTAATCAAACTAAGATGAGGTCATTACAGTGAGCACTAATCCAATACAACTTGTGTCTTCACAAGAAGAGGAAGAGGCCATGTGAAAACAAACACAGGAAGGCTATGTGAAAAGAAACCATGTGACAGCAAGAGGCAGAGATCGGAGTGATACAGCTGCAAGCCAAGGAATGCCAAGGATTGCCACCACTGTCAGAAACAAGGAAGACATAAGGAAGGACACTAGCGAGAGTCTTAAAGGGAACATGGCAGTCCTAGGAAACTAATACTCATGGTAAAAGGTACTTTGCAGATGTAATTAAATTAAGGATCTTGAGGTAGGAGGGTTATCCTGGATTATGTGGATATTCCCAATGTAATCACAAGGGTCCCAAGAGTTTTTATGAGACAGGAAAGTCAGAGTCACAAAAGACAGGAGCTATGATGATGGAGGCAGAGGGCCAGAGTCAAAGAGATATTTGTTAGAGATCTGAAGACAGAGGAAGAGGCCATGAGCCAAGGAATGCACTAGGTTCCTAGAAGGTGAAAAAGACAAGAGGTTGCATGGCCTGGCTGACAGATAGACTTGGGCCTAGCAATATCCACTTTGGATCTTCGACCTCCAGAACTATGAGATAATACATTTGTGCTGTTTTACACCATTAGGCTTGTGATAATTTGTTACAGCAGAAATAGGAAACTAGTACAAGTTTATGTTTTCCCTGGTTAGCCCCTACAGTTGATGTACTGAAGAAAAAACCTGTAAAGAATATGTATTTCAGTGTTATCATGATTCTAGTTATCTTGAAGATATACTAGACATGCAATTCCAAAATTTTTAATGAATAGATAAGTTAATGAATCAAAATAATTTCAACTATACAAAGACATGTAAACCAAATTGTGTCAAATAGTATCTCCCTAAGGGCAAAGATCTTACAATAAAAGTCTCTACAGTATGCAGCACAGCTACCTTCACGTAACAAGCCTTTTCTAAATATTCTTTATTTGATTAATCAGAAAATGAAAAAGGTCCTAGGAAAACCCCCGTAGCTACTAGGATTGAAAAAAAGACAAGAGAAGCCATCAGATAAGTTCTTCCTTAGAGTATGCACCTCTCCTCCCATCTTCACCCATTGAAAATATTATTGAGTTACAGAATATGGCCAGTTTCCTTTGGGTTAATTTTTTTTTGGGGGGAGGGGGATCACTCCTGGTGACTAATTAGCAGCCTGGATGCTTCCTTATAAAAAGCCATGTTTTCTGCACATTAGGGCATTTCCCCTTTCAGGACTGGAGACAGATGTTTAAAGGATGATCCTAGCTAACAAAGTAACATCTGGCACTTACTATCTTGCTGTGACTAATTGTCTGATATATCACCCTAAAGTGAGGTGCAGCAGAGCCCTAGAATGCAAAACGGTTCCTATAGCACCAACACTCCCAGTGAGATGAGAAACACTGAATGAGGAGACTGTGTTGGGACAGAGAGGCCAAAGAAAAAATGGAAGTCATAATACATGATCAATTTCATGATTATGTTTTACTGTAATATTTCAGAAACTAAACCTAAATAAGTATCAAAAAGACTACATGGGAGCTTTTGAGAGAAATGGAAAAAGTAATAGGCTTGCATAAAAACATGCCACTACCTGAGATTGTTATTTGTAAAAACAGCATCCATAGTCTGGCAGACTGGTCAAAGTCACAGGTTTTGGGGTACAAAGAGGCAAAGGGTCTGTGCCCAATATACTTGCCCACTTGGAATGTGATGTTGGGCAAGAGATATAACCTTGGACAAAGTATAAAGTTGGTGCAAAAGTGATTGCAGTTTTTGCCATTACTTTTAATGAATGAATTTAGTAACAGCATCTGTCATTGCTTTTAATGGCAAAAATTGCAACGGCTTTTGCACCAACCTAACATTTAACCTGCAGCTTGATATCCAAAAATGCAAAATTGGGTTCGTCATATCTTATTAGGTAGTCCTGAGAATTTTATAAACAATGTATGTTAAATGCCTAGCATAATGTCTGATACAGACTTATAGTCTTACATGGTTAACATTTATTGATTGGTTACCATGAGACAAGGCACTGTGCTAAGTGCTTTGGTTATGTTACTGAAAGCAATGGAGTAAAGGTGGTTCCACGCACCAAATCACCAAATGCCTGAGTTCATAGCCCAGTTTCATTTACTCTCTACATAATCTTGGCAAAGTTACTTAACTTCTGTGAACTTCAGCTTCCTTGTCTCTAGAAGGAGACAGACAGTATTATCTTCCTCACAGGCTTGTGGTCAGAATTAAATAAGCAGATATGTTCAATGAACTTAGACACAGAAATTGGCACATGATAAGCATTCATAAGTGTCACTGTTATTAGTATCCCTGCAATCTTTACAACCCGTTGCTACAGATGCTGTTACTAAATTCATCTTATCAACAAAGAGGCAGAATTAAAAAAAAAAAAAACTCTAAGTGAGCTGTAGATCCAGGATTCAAGTAAAGGTGGTCCTGTACTTGGTCCAAGATTAATTACGTTAGATGATGCTGAACGCCAGAGCCCACCAAATCTATTTTGACCTTTCACCAACACGTTCCACAATGAACTGGCTTTATTACTTTGAGAAATTCTTTAACCACTCAGTTTTGCATTTGTATAATGGGGAAACTAATAGTAACACCTCATTAGGGGGAGAAGATTTAAGGAGATGGTGTAGTAAATCCCATATTGCAAAGCCTGGCACGTAGAAAGCCCTCAAAACATTTCAATTACTATAATAAATATTATTAGCAGAAGCCCTGAAGACCAGTAGTCATTAGTGCTCCACCTCCTTTAAAAAATGGAGACCAAGTTCAATTCTCAGTACTTACCCAGGACATTGCTTCATACCGTGACATCGTCCTAGGATCTTTCTGAAGTAGCAGACTGCCTTGACCCTGGAAAAACCTTTGGCCATGGGAAACAATCACTGTATCTTGCAATAAAGGACAATGTCCTGGCTTTTTCTGCAGTTTACTTTGGGCTGAATTTGATGATAAACAAAAAGCTGGCTGGTCAAAGTAGAGATAACTAGTGCTAAGAGTCTACCGGCAAACAAATGACTATGGCTTTATGACCCTGAAGTATTCAACTAGTATAGACCTGATGTACAGAAACAAAGGTACTGAGTGGTACCATGGCACTGGGATACTGGTTGGGAAAGGCAAATCCTTCAAGGTTAAGCACAAGGTGAGAACTATCAGTGATAAAGCAGCATTACTTCCATGGGGGCAAACTGTATTCTCTGAACCATTAGCATAACCCTTGTACTTTCCCCTCGGTGTTTAAAATGATGGTGAGATAATTGATTTCGCATTAGCCATTTCAAGTATAGTATGTAAGAAATATTACAAGCCTACTTCTTAGTTGCTTGCCAAAGCAACCTTAAGACACTGATAAGAAAACATATTGTTTACTTAAGCACAGTGAAAGTACTTTATATCCCAGATGCTGAGGAACAGCACCAAACCCTCCTCACATATTGGCAGTGCTCTATCAAGGATTCATGGGATTCGTCAGCTTTTGATGGGAACTTAAGTTGATAGGGGTAGAGTGGGTGGTGAACTAGGTAAATACTAGCTTGGCTAAAATAGAGTTTCATTGTTCCGGCTTGACAAGCAGTTCCCTGTGGCAAGCAGCCAGAGAAAACTTGGCTAATTGTCAGAAACGGACATCCATAGAGCTACTGCGCAGGGTGAAGTGAGCTGATGCAGGTCTCATAAATGACTAGTGGGTTAAAATACAGGGGAAAGGAGAAAGACCTCTTTGGTTATTCAAAAATCATAAAAATGGCATTGAGCTATAAAAATAAAGCAGACAATTGGCCTTAGAATAAAATTTCTTTTCTTTCTCCTTTTCTTTTTGTGAGTATTCCAATAATATTTTCACAGGCTTTCGTATGAGTGAGAGAATCCTGTTTCTGACTCTAAGTTACATTTATTCTCTTTATCTATTGAAAGGAGAAGCAGTGGTGAGGAATGTGGCTAGGAACATGCTACAGATTAATTAAAATGCTGTGAATAGAGAGGGCCTAATGCAAATGGAATTTTCAACACAGAAAAAGTAATTAAACATAAGTGAAGAAAAAAGAGCTGCTGTTCTTGGTTCATCCCAAGCTGAATATGTCAGCAAAAGCCACAAAATGTGGCCTTTTTTTATCAAGGCATATTTCTTATAAAACAACAGCGATAACCATGGTAGTTTTAATAATGGTAATGTGCTTTAAGTTATTCATGCTTTAAAGATACAAGAGAATCCAGGTTTGGGGACATAGCGCTTATCCAATTTGTGTTCCGTCTTTGAGAAGAAAAATAAAAAATGACTAATGTACTATTGCTGGGGTTGCCAGATAAAATATAGGACTCCTAGTTAAATTAGAATTTCATATAAAAAGTGAATAATTTTTAACTATAATATTGTCTCATGCAAAATTTGGGACATACTTACACTATATGTGTGTATATATATATGTATTCATTTATTATATATTTGAATCTGATATTCAAATATAACTGGGTGTCCCATATCTTTTTATTTGCTAAATCTAGCAACCCTGCTCCTAAGGTCTTGGAAGAGTCCCAGAAAATGTGAGAGGAGCCCTGAAGTGAAGCTTCACTAATTTCACAGTGAGTCTGTCCTTGAACTGGTGCTGCTAATTGCTGCATCTCACAGATGCAGAATTTGGGGCCATGCTTAGCCAATAGTATCAGATTTGGGGAACCATATATTTAAAAGAATTTGGAATTATTGTTAAAGCTTACAAGCCATGTGCAAAAGGTGAATGAAGATATCTTGCACATCATATGAGGTAGAATAGAAGGAATTAGAGTTGTTCTGCTTAAATAAGAGTAAAGAAAATGATTGATTACCAATTTCATGAATCAAAAAATATAACATCTCAGAATTGAGAGAGACTTGACATTTAATTAGTCCACACTGGTTTCAATATTTGAATCTCTTTGATGACTTCCTCAGCAAGGTTTTTTTTTTTTTTTTTTTTTTTTTTAGACAGAGTCTTGCTCTGTCACACAAGCTGGTGGCATGATATCGGCTCACTGAAACCTCTGCCTCCCAGGTTCAAGCAATCCTTGTGCTTCAGCCTCCCGAGCAGCTGGGATTACAGGCATGCACCATGCCTGGCTAATTTTTTATATTTTTAGTAGGGACAGGGTTTCACTATGTTGGGCAGGCTGCTCTTGAACTCCTGACCTCAGGTGATCCGCCTGCCTCAGCCTCCCGAAGTGCTGGGATTACAGACGTGAGCCACTGCACCCAGCCCCTGGCCAATGATTATTGGTCATATTGTAGCAGGTGCAAAACTTAGCCACTAAACACAAGTACATGTAGAAGAAATCTTTTTTTTTTTTTCTCATCTAAGCAAAATAAAATCTGACTCTGAGCCTCATGCCTGTTGGGCTGGCAAGAGATTCTGTCACCATTACTGAAGGCCTTTTCTTCTCTCAGGGTCACTTTAGAGTTCAGGAGGTTAAAGGGGTAAAAGCCATGACTCTTCAGCCTGTCACACTTGCCTCTAACATCCCGATTTTTTAAGCCACTAGTGGTCCCTTAAAAAGTGGTGGTCTTTCCACATGCCCCACAGTAAACACCATGGCAAGACTGAAAACGCTTTGCCTGGAGTTCAGCCTTTCTGGGTGCTTCTTCCACTTTGGAGCTCAACCAGAGTGCTGCCATTGTGACCCAAAGAAGACCCCAGTCATCCCTAGACCTGGGGTACCTCTGACCTCACTGCTTCTCAGAGACAGTTACTTTCTGGCCCTTTACACCAAAAGGCTAGGGTTGGGAGAGTGAGACATCACAAAAATTTATATGATACATTTTTTCCAATATATATATATATATCTGAAAACCTTTCATATTAGGAAACTCACTAAGCCTAGGAGTGACCTAGTCCATCAATGATAAACTCTGACAGTTTTTAAAGTTGAATCCCTATTTCTTTTACCCATTGGTATCAGTTGAACCCTCAGGAACACACAGTACCTGTCCAATATAAGAATGGTGAAAAACTTTAATCCAAGTCACTGTACAGAATTTACTGCTGAAAGCACTTTGCTGAGGGGGATTGTGAGGCTGTACCTGGTGTTTGAAGGGAACAAAGGCTTTGTTTAATTATTGATGGGAAACATGGCGGCATCATGGGAAATTGTCAGACCTGGACTAATCCATCTTCTGAACAATAATCCTTCAAAGGTTTGAAGCCCCTTGAGTTGCCATTTCTCCAGACCAAACACCACCACCTCCTTCAGGCATCTGCTTTATGACCCAATTTTAACTCGTCTCACAAATTGTTTTCTTTCTTCTAAGCAAAAGTCACTATTCCCATCTCCCTCTTAAAGTGTAGAGACCAGAAGTGATCATAAACATATGAAGATGTCTATGTGGGAAATACTGGCCAATTAGGTCTCATCTCCAAAGATTATCCAACAAAAGGAGATGGGCTGTAGAAAAACAGCAGATACCTAATCTGGATACAATGAAGATCTTGTTCATTTACTTTTAATTCTTCAATCTTCAAGTCTCTATGCCTTCAAAATGCCAATCTCTCTCTCTTTCCTACTACTCCCTTCTTTACATTCTTCACTGCTAATGCCAATTAATTTTTCAAATTAAAGTGGCATCTCTTCTAACCCTGTTAGTCAGACCAGGTACTCTTTCTGTATTCCCACCAGCCCCTGTGATGTCTCTAGCAAAGCACTTTCCACCTGCTGTTAGGATTGTCTGCTAGGTTCACCAACTCTCCATACTGATCTGATGCCTGAGACACTGACTTACTGGCCTGCAGGTTGACATTTTAAGAAAATGCCTGGCATCTAGGAGGGGTGCAAATATATGTACTAATGGAAATGGATAATTTGTGTGATAAAACACTGGAGTGAACACCAGTGGGACAATCTGGGAAAGTCTCCTGGTGCTCATCAAAGACATGAAAGTGGACAGAGGTATTGTTCATTGAGATTCTCCTTTCACTTATTCACTCATCACTCACTGCATGCAAGAAGAGCTCTGCCCAAAGCATCCCATCCCCAAAAAATAGACATGCATGTCTGCTCATAGAGTAATGAGACCTATTAGGAGCAATGCATAAAATTTCCATGTTGATCTCCAGTCATCTGATAGAAGCCTTCACTTGTTTAAGTCCCATTAGACTGGCATTTTTGTGGTGGCCCAGGGATTCACAATAGTGAGACTGTAATAGAAACTAAAAAGGCAGGGTAGCGCCCAAGATGGCCAAATAGGAACAGCTCCAGCCTCCAGCTCCCAGCATGAGCGACACAGAAGACGGGTGATTTCTGCATTTTCAACTGAGGTGCAGACCGACACATCACACCTCACATGGTTGGGTACACACTGAGACGAAGCTTCCAGAACAAGAATCAGACAGCAACACTTGCTGTTCAGCAATATTCTATCTTCTGCAGCCTCCACTGCTGATACCCAGGCAAACAGCATCTGGAGTGGACTTCAAGCAAACTCCAAAAGACCTGCAGCTGAGGTCCTGACTGTTGGAAGGAAAACTAACAAACAGAAAGGACACCCACACCAAAACCCCATCAGTACGTCACCATCATCAAAGACCAAAGGCAGATAAAACCACAAAGATGGGGAAAAAGCAGTGCTGAAAAGTTGGAAATTCAAAAAATCAGAGCGCATCTCCCCCTCCAATGGAATGCAGCTCATCGCCAGCAACAGAACAAAGCTGGACGGAGAATGACTTTGACGAGCTGAGAGAAGGCTTCAGTCGATCAAAGTTCTCAGAGCTAAAGGAGGAACTACATAACCAGTGCAAAGAAACTAAAAACCTTGAAAAAAGAATGGATGAATGGATAAGTACAATAATCAATGCAGAAAAGACCTTAAAATAACTGATAGAGATGAAAACCATGACACGAGAACTATGTGAAAAATGCACAAGCTTCAGTAACCGACTCGGTCAACTGGAAGAAAGATTATCAGTGATTGAAGATCAAATGAATGAAATGAAGCGAGAAGAGAAATGTAGGGAAAAAAGAGTAAAAGGAAATGAACAAAGCCTCCAAGAAATATGGGATTATGTGAAAAGACCAAATCTACGTATGATTGGTGTGCCTGAAAGTGACGGGGAAAATGGAACCAAGTTGGAAAACACTCTGCAGGATATCATCCAGGAGAACTTTCCCAACCTAGTAAGGCAGGCCAACATTCAAATTCAGGAAATACAGAGAACGCCACAAAGATACTCCTCTAAAAGAGCAACTCCAAAACACATAATTGTCAGATTCACCAAAGTTGAAATGAAGGAAAAAATGTTAAGGGCAGCCAGAGAGAAAGGTCGAGTTACCCACAAAGGAAAGCCCATCAGACTAACAGCAGATCTCTTGGCAGCAACTCTCCAAGCCAGAAGAGAGTGGGTGCCAATATTCAACATTCTTAAAGAAAAGAATTTTCAACCCAGAATTTCATATCCAGCCAAACTAAGTTTCATAAGTGAAGGAGAAATAAAATCCTTTGCAGACAAGCAAATGCTTAGAGATTTTGTCACCACCAGGCCTGCCCTACAAGAGGTCCTGAAGGAAGCACTAAACATGGAAAGGAACAACCGGTACCAGGCATTGCAAAAACATGCCAAAATGTAAAGTCCATCGATGCTAGGAAGAAACTGCATCAACTAATGAGCAAAATAACCAGCTAATATCATAATGACAGGATCAAGTTCACACATAACAATATTATCCTTAAATGTAAATGGACTAAATGGTCCAATTAAAAGACACAGACTGGCAAATTGGATAAAGAGTCAAGACCCATCAGTTTGCTGTATTCAGGAGACCCATCTCACATGCAGAGACACACATAGGCTCAAAATAAAGGGATGGAGGAAGATCTACCAAGCAAATGGAAAACAAAAAAAAAAGCAGGGGTTGCAATCCTAGTCTTTGATTAAACAGACTTTAAACCATCAAAGATCAAAAGAGACAAAGAAGGCCATTACATAATGGTAAAGGGATCAATTCAACAAGAAGAGCTAACTGTCCTAAATATATATTCACCAAATACAAGAGCACCCAGATTCATAAAGCAAGTCCTTAGAGACTTACAAAGAGACTTAGACTCCCATACAATAATAATGGGAGACTTCAACACCCCACTGTCAACATTAGACAGATCAACGAGACAGAAAGTAAACAAGGATATCCAGGAATTGAGCTCAACTCCACACCAACCGGACCTAATACACATCTACAGAACTCTCCACCCCAAATCAACAGAATATACATTCTTCTCAGCACCACATCGCACTTATTCCAAAATTTACCACATAGTTGGAAGTAAAGCACTCCTCAGCAAATGTACAAGAACAGAAATTATAACAAACTCTCTCTCAGACCACAGTGTAATGAAACTATAACTCAGGACTAAGAAAGTCAATCAAAACCGCTCAACTACATGGAAACTGAAAAACCTGCTCCTGAATGACTACTGGGTATGTAAGGAAATGAAGGCAGAAATAAAGATGTTCTTTGAAACCAATGAGAACAAAGATACAACATACCACAATCTCTGGAACACATTGAAAGCTGTGTGTAGAGGGAAATTTATAGCACTAAATGCCCACAAGAGAAAGCTGGAAAGATCTAAAATTGACACCCTAACATCACAATTAAAAGAACTAGAGAAGCAAGAGCAAACACATTCAAAAGCTAGCAGAAGGTAAGAAATAACTAAGATCAGAGCAGAACTGAAGGAGATACAGATACAAAAAACCCTCCGAAAAATCAATGAATCCGGGAGCTGGTTGTTTGAAAAGATCAACAAAATTGATAGACTGCTAGCAAGCCTAATAAAGAAGAAAAGAGAGAAGAATCAAATAGACGCAATAAAAAATGATAAAGGGGATATCACCACCGACCCCACAGAAATACAAACTACCATCAGAGAATTCTATAAACACCTTTATGCAAATAAACTAGAAAACCTGGAAGAAATGGATAATTTCCTGGACACTTACACTCTTCCAAGACTAAACCAGGAAGAAGTTGAATCCCTGAATAGACCAATAGCAGGCTCTGACATTGAGGCAATAATTAATAGCCTACCAACCAAAAAAAGTCCAGGACCAGATGGATTCACAGCTGAATTCTACCAGAGGTACAAGGAGGAGCTGGTACCATTCCTTCAGAAACTATTCCAATCAATAGAAAAAGAGGGAATCCTCCCTAACTCATTTTATGAATTTTATGAGGCCAACATCATCCTGATACCAAAGCCTCACAGAAACACAACAAAGAAAGAGAATTTTAGACCAATATCCCTGACTAACATCAGTGCAAAAATCCTCAATAAAATACTGGCAAGCCGAATCCAGGAGCACATCAAAAAGCTTATCCACCATGATCAAATGGGCTTCATCCCTGATATGCAAGGCTGGTTCAACACATGCAAATCAATAAACATAATTCAGCATACACAGAACCAAAGACAAAAACCATATCATTATCTCAATAGAAGCAGAAAAGGCCTTTGACAAAATTCAACAGCCCTTCATGCTAAAAACTCTCAATATATTCAGTATTGATGGAATGTATCTCCAAATAATAAGAGCTTTATGACAAACCCACAGCCAAAATCTTACTGAATGGGCAAAAACTGGAAGCATTCCCTTTGAAAACTGGCACAAGACAGGGATGCCCTCTCTCATTCAACATACTGTTGGAAGTTCTGGCTAGGGCAATCAAGCAAGAGAAAGAAATAAAGGGTATTCGGTTAGGAAAAGAAGAAGTCAAATTATCCCTGTTTGCAGATGACATGATTGTATATTTAGAAAACCCCATCATCTCAGCCCAA
This sequence comes from Macaca mulatta, assembly GCF_049350105.2. NCBI lineage: Eukaryota > Metazoa > Chordata > Mammalia > Primates > Cercopithecidae > Macaca > Macaca mulatta. The sequence goes on from NC_133406.1 coordinate 144,631,634, forward strand.
AATCTCCTTAAGCTGATAAGCAACTTCAGCAAAGTCTCAGGATACAAAATCAATGTGCAAAAATCACAAGCATTCTTATACACCAGTAACAGACAAACAGAGAGTCAAATCATGAATGAACTCCCATTCACAATAGCTTTCAAAGAGAATAAAATACCTAGGAATCCAATTTACAAGGGATGTAATGGACCTCTTCAAGGAGAACTACAAACCACTACTTAGTGAAATAAAAGAGGACACAAACAAATGGAAGAACATTCCATGCTCATGGATAGGAAGAATCAATATTGTGAAAATGGCCATACTGCCCAAGGTAATTTATAGATTCAATGCCATCCCCATCAAGCTACCAATGAGTTTCTTCACAGAATTGGAAAAAACTGCTTTAAAGTTCATATGGAACCAAAAAAGACCCCGCATTGACAAGACAATCCTAAGCCAAAAGAACAAAGCTGGAGGCATCACGCTACCTGACTTCAAACTGTACTACAAGGCTACAGTAACCAAAACAGCATGGTACTGGTACCAAAACAGAGATATAGACCAATGGAACAGAACAGAGTCCTCAGAAATAATACCACACATCTACAGCCATCTGATCTTTGACAAACCTGAGAAAAACAAGAAATGGGTAAAGGATTCCCTATTTAATAAATGGTGCTGGGAAAATTGGCTAGCCATAAATAGAAAGCTGAAACTGGATCCTTTCCTTACTCCTTATACAAAAATTAATTCAAGATGGATTAGAGACTTAAATATTAGACCTAAAACCATAAAAACCCTAGGAGAAAACCTAAGTAATACCATTCAGGATATATGCATGGGCAAGGACTTCATGTCTAAAACACCAAAAGCAACAGCAACAAAAGCCAAAATTGACAAATGGGATCTAATTAAACTAAAGAGCTTCTGCACAGCAAAAGAAACTACTGTCAGAGTGAACAGGCAACCTACAGAATGGGAGAAAATTTTTGCAATCTACTCATCTGACAAAGGGCTAATATCCAGAACCTACAAAGAACTCAAACAGATTTACAGGAAAAAAGCAAACAACCCCATCAAAAAGTGGGCAAACGATGTGAACAGACACTTCTCAAAAGAAGACATTCATATAGCCAACAGACACATGAAAAAATGCTCATCATCACTTGCCATCAGAGAAATGCAAATCAAAACCACAATGAGATACCATCTCACACCAGTTAGAATGGCAATCATTAAAAAATCAGGAAACAACAGGTGCTGGAGAGGATGTGGAGAAATAGGAACACTTTTACACTGTTGGTGGGACTGTAAACTAGTTCAACCATTGTGGAAAACAGTGTGGCGATTCCTCAAGGATCTAGAACTAGAAATACCATTTGACCCAGCCATCCCATTACTGGGTATTTACCCAAAGGATTATAAATCATGCTGCTATAAAGATACATGCACACGTATGTTTATTGCGGCACTATTCACAATACAAAGACTTGGAATCAACCCAAATGTCCATCAGTGACAGACTGGATTAAGAAAATGTGGCACATATATACCATAGAATACTATGCAGCCATAAAAAAGGATGAATTTATGTCCTTTTTAGGGACATGGATGCAGCTGGAAACCATCATCCTCAGCAAACTATCGCAAGAACAGAAAACCAAACACCGCATGTTCTCACTCACAGGTGGGAAGTGAACAATAAGAACGCTTGGACACAGGAAGGGGAATATCACACATTGGGGCCTATTGTGGGGAGGGGACAGTGAGGAGGGATAGCATTAGGAGATATACCTAATGTAAATGACGAGTTGATGGGTGCAGCACACCAACATGGCACATGTATACATATGTAACAAACCTGCACGTTGTGCATGTGTACCCTAGAACTTAAAGTATAACAATAATAAAAATAAATAAATAAATAAATAAATAAATAAATAAATAAAGGAGTGAGTCACCACACCCAGTCAAGAATGTTGCTTTTTAAATGGATAAAATAAAATACATTGAATTACCAAAAAAAAAAAAGAAAGAAAGAAAGAAAGTAAAAGAAACTAAAAAGGCAGGGGAAGGGGGAGTTTTCAAAGCGTGGCTTTCAGACAATAGGAACACGGGCAAAGATGGGAACATGGGAAATGTGGCAGGGCTTGCTCCGGAGTCTCCCTGGCTCCCTTTCTGCACTGACTGCACAAGATAGGGCAGAGACCACTCTGATAAGAGTCACACGGCATAAGCAAAATCCCAGGAGCACTTTGAAAGATGCAGGGACAGGAGGAGCATGGTGATAAAGAAACTACTGTTCTACAGACAAAGATAAATTAATAACCCACACTGAAGGAACTGTCTCAACTCATCTGCCACTAGGCTTTCTTTTCAGATATGACACCACTGACAATGCTTACAAGATAGAATGAGATCAGATTTGCCAAAGGGGCATGTGTGGGCTCCAAGCCCTGTAATCCTTCCCCAGCCATACCCAAAAGATAAAGTTTAGGTGGCAAATTTTACTTGGTACAATTGAATATTTTTGTCTTGCTTCCCTAAAGAAGCTACCATCAGAAGTGGCTATGTTAAAATCACATAAAATGGGTATTGTTTTAAGAAAAAAAACTATGTTTTTTAGAATTCCAACTAGGCAAATTTTTTTAATTTCACGAGACCTTTTTTATAAAAAGCAAATTAAATCTATTTGAGGTAGGCCCTGAATGACTGTGATTCGATTCTGTTGGGGGCGTTTACTCTTGGCTGTGCCTAGAAAAGAAGATTCACAGTAAATGGCCTATGGGGGTGACTGCCATTTACCACCATGTTTTCATAAATGGAAGCAGCCAGGCAAAGAGCACAGCTGTCACATTTCCTAAACACGCTTCGAGGGTGGGAGCTACTTGAGCAACAGCCAATGTGACAGGCAGGTTGCCTCACACAGCAGATCTAAAATTTTATTAGCAACAATTTGAACTATTCAGGCAGGTTAAATGCCTTGTGTTTATGTATAAAGATAGATCAGTTCACTCATCTTGCATTTTCCTTGGCTGTTGATCAGTTCTAAAAACGAATCTGCAATGCGTCCAGTGTTCTCTAATATTGGAAATGGTCAGTGATCAAAGGAAGAGTAAAGCACACTAGATAAATGAAAGATTCACCTGGACCAGAAATCTGAAAAGGTTTATTTAATCCTCTTCCCCTGTGCATCTTCCTGTTGCAGATTCCAATTGGAGTGGAAATGCCAGGTTGCTCAGAGAGACGGTTGTCCTTGTAATGTGTCTTGGCCAATCGGAAACTGGCAGCATTCCGGCTCTCTTGAGAACTTCCTCTTGCCAAGCTCCTAAGACATTTCCCAAGACTTAGTGGATTGGCCAATTGTACAACATTTCACTAAGCACACAAACTTTTCATAGCACATTTCAGACTTTGCAGAACACTGAGTTGTTAGCGAAGTGGGGAAAAAAATGGCGTTTTATTCTTGTCTCCTGAGATGCTTCCAAATGTCATTATCATGGTCTCCCTAAAAGAGTGAAACATAATGCAAATTCCCTTTAAGGTAAGACCAATTAAGGGACACTTAAGTTTAGAGGAAAAACAAAAGCATAGATGAAACCACTTTAACAAATTAACCAAAAATTCAATTCTGGTCCTTATAAGAACTTAACCTTTTGTTCAGGATCAGTTATAACATCATTAACTTCATTCAAAAAAATATATTTATCCTGGGAACAGAATAGAAAAGGTCAAGAACTAGATTCCAAAACTTTAAAAGAGAAAGCTAGATCTCTAAATTAATAGATGAATTCAACCTTTTGGAAAAACATTTTGTATTTATTAATAAGATTTTTACTGTAGCAGGGGGAAATTACTAAATTGTTAGCTGAGAACCAATGGTAGAAATTATGTGAATGCCTACTTCACTTGAACCCTTCTAAAATTATGGTGTTGATTCACATATAATTAAAAGCCCTCAGAAAATATCCTACAGCCTGTGATGGGGGTCATTAAATAAATTAGACTAATTCCGATTTTACAAATGCAATTGTAAATTAAATAAAGTATCAAAAACAAATTCAATCACAGCTGTTTGGAAGAGTTTGTTGCTTAAAAACTTCACTCATCACCAAATAATATAATTAGGCAATTACCAAGTGACAACTGAGTGATGATTATAGCAGTCAAAGCAAAAGGGCAGAAGTCTTAAACTCCCAGAAAAGTCACTCACAGACAGATCACAATCAACCAAAGAGGGTATCTATTGACTAATTTTGCCTGACTTTCAGGTCAGCAACAGCTTTTTGCCAATTGGTAACTAGACGCACAACCAGTGAATCCATTAGGCACCGTGGATGCAGGACCTAGGGCCGGCAATACTTTTAGGGGCCCATGAAAATGTTTTAATTTGTTTTAAAAACAGAAGGAAAAAAACTTTTAGGTTAAAGAAAATGGTTTAGCATGCAATGTTAATAGAGTCATCTTACCAACTCAGTCATGAAACATAATTTTTACTTTGAGGTTTATGGAAGAGGGGCCCATGAAGGCAGAAGCACCCAGGACCCATGAACTCATTAGGGGGCCCCGTCTAGACCCTCCCAAGGGACCCCAGGTGAGTCAGCTGCCTTGGTGAGGGGCAGAGGCCAGCCGGATGTAGGAGGGAAAGTGGAAAGAAGGCAGGCTGAATGAAGTACAGAATGTGGCCAAGAACTTTATGGCATAAGACTAAGGGTGTAGGTCACACGTAGGCGAGAGCTCGGTTTTACCAAGATGGTGGCAGGCCTGAGGTTCTAGGCTACATAAAACCAAAAGCTTTGTTTTCTTCACCACTGTACCTCCGTATCAGGTGTGGTGCCTGACGCATAATAATTTAGGGTGTGTTACGAAAACTACCAAACAGAAATAAGAAAGGAATGTGTCCCTGTCATGCAATTATTTATACCACTTCTATAACTACTAGCACCAGCTCTACTGATTCCTCAACAATATGCTTCTTTTACATCCACCTAGATCAACTGTCTGCCACCAGGAGTAAATTCACACTGAGGCAAGTTTGGTGGTGGCTAGACCATGGATCTCAGTTAAGTCTGACTCCTTCACATACCAGGACTGGAACTTTAAGAAAGTTCTTTACGCTTTCTAAAGCTCAGTTGCCTCATATATGACATGAGGATATTTGTTCCCACCCTAAGTGTCATGAGGACAAAAAGAGACCATGTGTGTCATCTGCTAAGTCCAATGACTGCAACACTTACGTTCCTTTTGTGTCAATTCTGTATTACCTGGCATATAACAATGTTTCATAATATTTCTTTACTAGTGCCCCTAAAATTTACCTCTAAATATTTTCAGTTGGCTCATTCTCCATGCAACTGTTAACTAAAGATATTCCTAGATTAAAAAGTGAAGATGAACAGAAGCCAACCAGCTGCTTGGCGACCCAAATGATTATTAAGTATTAACTTACACCATCACAAGGTCCCACAATAGGCTTCTGCAAGCTTGAGGAGCAAGGAGAGCCAGTCCAAGTCTCAAAACTGAAGAACTTGGAGTCGATGTTTGAGGGCAGGAAGCATTCAGCACGAGAGAAAGATGTAGGCTGGAGGGTTAGGTCAGTCTTGCCTTTTCACGTTTTTCTACCTGCTTTATATTGATTGGCAGCTGATTAGATTTTGCCCACCAGATTAAGGGTGGGTCTGAATTCCTCAGCCCACTGACTCAAATGTTAATCTCCTTTAGCAACACCCTCACAGACACTCCCAGGACCAATATTTTGCAGCCTTCAGTGCAATCAAGTTGACACTCAGTATTAACCATCATAAACTAAAAATTCATAATGTTAAAAAATTTCAAATGTTTTCTAGCAGTATAGTCACTAAACTTTCCTGTTGTATTCTGAAGTATTGGGAGTGTTTTCCCTCCCATCTCTCAATATCTCAGTGTGAGCAGCATCCACTTATTAAATATTCATCAGTTTATGTATAAAGCTTTCCCTTAAAATTTTTAGTATTCAATTCTATCTTTTTAATCTGAAACTTTATTAGAAACAGTCTTAAATAAGGGAAAACACCATCCAATGCCAATGAGGTTGCAAATATAACGTTGAGTTGTTTCAACACATTGCAAACACAAATGGTCTAATATATTTAAATGGACATTACGCAATTAAAAGGATACTGATTGGCTCCATAGGCTATGTCATCTAGCCCCATCATCTATTTAGACAAGGATTATTTCTACCCATTATAATAAGAAAATTGAATAATGTGATTTTCAGGCCTTGTAAGGTCACATTTCAGTTAATTTTGAATTCTTCTGGTTAATGTATGAAATTATGGTAAATTTATTTCTTTTAGAAAGTGTTCTGCAGTTATTCTGCATCCATTTGAACCCTTTGAATTAAGCCAATTAAATCCCTGTTTGCATTATTATTTCTGCTGTAGGCAGGTGATTGAATTTTATCAATTTCTCCCCTAATAGTCAAAACATACATCTACTTACTACACTTAAAATAATGCCTTTCTCCTACGTTGTTCTACCTTTGGCTTCCTCCCAGTTTTTCTCAGGAACTAGTAACAATCACTCTTCGAAATATAGATGGGAAAATCTTCATCACTATTCCAAAAACATTTTTACTTTGGTGAGTTCATAAGTGATCTTTTTCTCACTAGTATATATTTTAGATATTTAACTCATAAGTAAATTGGGCTTATTCTAGTCATTTCCACAAGGATTCTCCTATTGGTCTTCATAATACAGAGTTTGTACCTTGGACGGCAATCCTAATGCTCTCCTGACCAGTCACTTTACTTGCAGATAGGAACTTCTGAGTTCTTATTTTGCTTAATATCTAACCGAGAACATGCCTGTTAACCTAATTTATATTATCCCTGCTCTGCCTAACATAAAATTCTAGAAAATAGACATCATTCATTAAGTAGCTCAGTCAGGATATGCCATTTATGTTCCCAAGTCATTTGATTCTGTTGGGCTTTCTCTTGCAGCTGCCAGTCTCTTTAAATCCTTCCTCACTTTCACCCTTGTCCTTTTACTTTTTTTTTCTTTTTATTTTTTTAATCTTTAACTTTTTTTAATTAATATTTTACTTTAAGTTTTGGGATACATGTGCAGAATGTGCAGGTTTGTTACAGAGGTGTGGATGTGCCATAGTGGTGTGCTGTAGCTATCAACACATCATCTAGGTTTCAAGCCTCTCATCCAGTAGGTATTTGTACCTTATTTTCTTTCATATGTAGTCACACCTGGCCTTCTTCTCAGTCTTTTTTATTTCCCCAGAGCAACTTCCGTTAGGTTCCCCAGCTCTCTATGCCTTTTTTTTCAGCTGCCTTCTTAATTTTTGAATAATCTCCTACCCTAAAGCCCTTCTACCTTCATCTTCAACTAGCTTCTGAAAGCCCCCTTCTGCTGGGAGCTTCATTATGCTGATTTGCCTGCCAGTGACACTCTCCAGGCCTCATTCGCATGAATGCTGTCCTGGACAAATCCAAGTGCCGGCACTTTAGGAGAAAGGCACTGTCTGTTTCCATCTCTTCTAAAGCACCATGTCTGGCTCTAAAAATAACATCTCCCATCAAAATAATATTCCTTAACTCAGTGTCAGAGCCTACCACCCAAGCCATGGCCACATCTGCCAAGTTAGCTTCCATTCTTCCTTCAGATTCTTTTTTTTTTTTTTCAAGTTTTCTAGAAGTTCTAGGGCCAAAAGTCCCTAGAAGGTGAAAAGGAAGGTGATATATTTTTTATAATAAAAGAACAGGAAAAGCCATTGTGAACATTGTAGGGTCATTTTGTGCTAGCAGCAAAAGGGCTGACTATTCATATGATATAGAAATGAAAAGATGGGTGATTTAATAAAAAGTTCTGAGGCTTCACTGGTCTTATCTCCCATCTCTTTCATTTTCAGAAGTATTTTGAAGGGAGTTTAGGCAATAGTAACGATCTGTCATTAGTTTGGTTCCCTAAAAATCTCAAGTTATCCAAAAGGATTTTTGTTGTTGTTGTTGGCTTTTTATCTTTAAAAAGAGTAATTACTCAAATATTTTTTAAATTTCTGATCATTGTATAGTACGTGAGCAAAGTGAAATGTTTGTGTGTTTTGTTTTTTTTTTGTTTTTTGACACGGAGTCTCGCTCTGTCACCCAGGCTGGAGTGCAGTGGCGCGATCTCGGCTCATTGCAAGCTCCGCCTCCCGGGTTCACGCCATTCTCCTGCCTCAGCCTCCTGAGTAGCTGGGGCTACAGGCGCCCGCCACCGCGCCCGGCTAATTTTTTGTAGTTTTAGTAGAGACAGGATTTCACCGTGTTAGCCAAGATGGTCTCGATCTCCTGACCTCGTGATCCGGCCGCCTCAGCCTCCCAAAGTGCTGGGATTACAGGCGTGAGCCACCATGCCTGGCCTGAAATGTGGTATTTTTTATGTTTAAATATATATATATATACACACACACACACACACACGTAGGGAGATTGCTCAAGCTAATTTTCATTCCATTTACATTCAGAAAGGAAAAGGTCTCTATATTTCAGGGGGTGTCTATAATATTTTGTTTTTATGGAAACATTAGGAAGAGGAAGCAAATTATGCAGGACTCCATTTAGTTCTGACTGCCTCAAAATACAAACTGCTGAGGTTTTATAGGCTTGCACTAAGAAAAGAAAAATACTTACCACCTAATTCCAGATATTTTGTGACTTATGAACCACTAGGCATAAAATCATTGAGTCTCCAAGGCAAGAAAGAACCTAAAGTAGAAACAAGGCAATCAAGTCAGTCAATAATGAAGATCAAAAGTAAAACTTTCATTCCTGAAGAAGCCTTTTTGGAAGTTTTACAATATTTGCCTTTTTAAAATTTGTTTGTTTTGGGCCTGCATACATCTGGTCAGAATCTTCCTATTCCTCATTTCTAGTGGTTTTCCTAACTCAATTAACATTTAAGGTACATTATTTACAAGGTAATGGTAGGACTTGATTTTTTTTAAAAGTTAAAATAATTATGTGTTATTTATTTACTTAAATAAAGGTCACACATTCATTCAAGACATTCAAATGTCTTCAGGAGCTAAACAGATGGCCTATTGCATTGCACAGCTCCAAGGTACTATTAATTTCTGCCATATTCCACAGAAATGGCAGAATGCTAATAATACATAAATGGAGCTGGGAAACCCAGTGGACTGCCTACAGTAGGTAAAGTAACTGTGTAAAATGGCCCTGGATCAAGGAAGCAGAGGGGACTGTTGCCAAAGGAGGGTGCAGGACCCTGCAAACAAAGCAAATGCATGTCTGCAAACTGAATTTTGGACAGTAGGTCAAATGTTTACGATTTCATTCTATAAATAGATTAGGGAAGTATTTGTCTATGGATAATTACATTGTATCTCCTATATTATTAAAATTGTTCTACTGCCATGTCTGATTTTGGGTTTTTGTAAATTCTCTTTCAATTACCAGATTTTAAGGAGAATTTAAAAATCAAAAGGCAGTATAGCAGTGGGGTCTATGCTATTCCACAAGCAGATCGATCACTACTTATATTGTCTGTTAGTACAGGAATGTAATGACAAATCTGTTTCCACAGCAACACATGATTTTTAGATTCAAATGAAGTTATTATTTAGACATTCATTTATTTATTTGTTTTGGGTCTGCATACATCCTGCTTCTTCGCATCTTCATCCTGTCCACATCTGTCCAATGATTGTTCAACAAAATTTATTTTTTCTCAATAAGTAGGCAAGGTACTCTGCAAGGTGGCACAGTCCTTACCTACAAAAAGCTTACTGTTTAGAGAAGTAACAAATAGATACACAAAGCTATGTGGAATTGCTATATATCAGTTGTTTTTAAAATGCAGTAGTTGGTACAAAAAAGGGAAAAATTGGGAAATATAAGAAAGGCAGTGAATGCATCAAAGAGATATCTGCACTTCCATGTGTATCACAGCACTATTCATAATAGCTGAAATATAGAATCAACCTAAGTGCCCATCAATAGATGAATAGAGAAAATGTGGTACGTCTACAATGAATTGGTCCATTCTCATGCTGCTACGAAGAAATACTGGAGACTGGGTGATTTATAAAGAGGTTTAGCTAACTCTCAATTCCGCTTGGCTGGGGAGGCCTCAGGAAACTTACAATCATGTCAGAGACGGAAGCAAACACATCCTCCTTCACATGGCAGCAGGAAGGAGAAGTGCTGAACAAAGTGGGAAAAATCCCCTTATAAAACCATCAGATCTCGTGAGAACTCACTCACTATCATGAAAAAAGCACCCCCATGATTCAGTTACCTCCTGCTGGGTCCCCCCCATGACACGTGGTGATTATGGGAACTACTATTCAAGATGAGGTTTGGGTGGGGACACAGCCAAACCATATAATACAAAATGAAATTATTCCATAAAAAGAATGAAATCCTGTCATCTGTGGCAAAATGGATCGAACTGGAGGCCATTACATTCAGTGAAATAAGCTAAGCACAGAAAGACAAGTATCACATGTTCTCACTCACATGCAGAAGCTTAAAAAGTGGATCTCATGGAGCTAGAGAGTAGAGTGGTGATTACTAAAGGCTGGAAAGTGGGAGGGTTGAAGGGGAAAAATAATATGAAGGTATTTATTAACACTAAACAGTATACCTAAAAATAATAAAGATGGTAAATTATATATGTATTTTTAACCTCAAATTTTAAAAAAATTTAAAAAGAAAGGCATTGAAAATGGTCCTTGAAGATGGACCAGTTCAAAGTCATGTCAGAAAAAAGTAGTTGGCATCATGCCACACATAAAGCATTACATTAGAGAGGATATAAAGACAAGAAAAGCTGTGACTAATTTGAACCATGTGGGTGGATCCCATGGAACCTGTGGCGGAGTAGATGAAATAACAAAATTATGAGAAAGATAAGTGGAAGTGTTACCTTGCTGGCTGCTCCTTTTTAGACTAATTTTCCTTCTCCAGGTTATTCACTCTTCTCCCCTTTAAATAATACAGTTCAGGCCTTGGACAGCTTCCATTTTCTATTCACAATCACATCCTTTATGATCTCATCTACTCCTGTGGATTTAAATGCCATCTTTATTCAGATGACTCTGAAATTTGTGTCTCCACTGCCTACCCTGAACTCAAGACTTACACATCCAATTGCCACCTATATGTAGAAGCCTAATGGGCATCACAAAATTAAGAGTATTATCTTGGTCTATTAGGGATGCTATAACATAATATCACAAACCAGGTGACTTATAAAGAACAGAAATTGACTTCTCACAGTTCTGGAGGCTGAGAAGTCTAAGATCAAGGCACATGCAGTGAGGGCCCACTTCCTCTTGGACAGTGCCTTCTCACTGTGTCCTCACATAGTGAAAGGGACAAGGAGTCTCTCGGGGGCCTCTTTTATAAGGGCATCAATCTTATTCATGAGGGCTCTGGCCTTTTGACCTAATTACCTCCCAAAGGCCCTACCATCACATTGAAAGTTAGGATTTCAACACAGTAATTTGGGGAAGACACAAACATTTGGTCTACAGCAAGTACTAAAGCTGAGTTCCTGGTACTCTCCACCAAACCTACTTCTCCTCCACCTTTCCCCATACAAATTGATTTTCTTCCAGATGCTCAGGCCAAAAATCTTAAGGTTACTCTTGACTCCTCTTTTTCTCTGATGTCAACAAACAATTATTTTAAAAACCAACATTTGACCATTTCTCATCATTACCTTTGCTGCCATCACTCTGGACTGAGGCACATCGTCTCTCACCTGGATTTCTGCAATATCTTCCTACCATGTCTCTTTGCTTCTTCCCTTGCCCTCTGCACACAGAATTCCCAACAAAGGAGCCAGATGGTTCTGTTAAAATACCAGGCAGATCATGTCTTTCCTCAGCACAATATATTAAACCAGCACCCATCTTGCTCATAGGAAAGCCCAAATCCTTCCAAAGACCATACAAGCTTTCCTTCACTCAACTTCAACCAAGGGTGGCCTCTTTTGTTTTCCCTGAAGCTTCCACCTTGAGGCCTTCGTGCCTAGCATTCGCTATTCTTGGAAGCTTTCCCTGTGTATATCCATGCAGCTCCCTCACTTTCTTACACCCTTTTTGACATGCTGCCTTCCCATAGATACCTACTCTGCCCCCTGTGTCTAGAATGGCATCCTGCACTGACTCCCACACATCCCCTTCTCTGACTTATTGTTCTCCTTAGCCCTTATCACTGTCTGACACATGCATTCTGTATATTTATCTTGTTTATTCTCAGCTCCCTCTCTGATGTAAGTTCCAAGAGAGCAGAGATGTTTGAAGATTTCATTTACTTTTGTATCTCCAGCATCTAGAACAGTATCTCCTAGGTAGTAAGAACATAATAAATACTTGATGACTGACTTAATAAAGAAGAGCCTTGAATGGTTGCAGGCAATTAAAAAACACTGAAGATGTTTGAATGGAATCTGAAGAAAGAGTAATGAGCAACACATCCCTGCCCAAACCTTGAACTAAGGAATATGGAGGCAGAAATGGCATTTTGGGGAAATTGTTGAAAAGCAAAATGTCAGAAAAATTCCGATGCTCATGTTCCTTCATGATACTTCAATCTCTGTTTATTTATGACTTGATTTTATCAGGTCAGTTTGGCATTATGGAAGAAGTAAAGGTATTGGAGCAAAAAATTAACCTAAGTTTAAATTCTAATTTTTAAAAATTTTTAAATTTTTAATTAAAAAATTCTGATTCTGATTGTGAATGTCAGTTTCATCCATAAAATGGAGGTTGTCATTAAAATTCATTTTTATAGGTTATAAGGATGAATAATTATTAGTAATGTTCATAAAATATACAGCAGGAAACAGGTATTCATAAAATCTTAATCCCTTTGCTTTAACAATTAGGAAAACCAGAGCATAGCTAGTATTCTAAACTTATATGCCATTGGATAGTTTATTCACTAAAATTCTTGCTAATGTTATGGGTAGAAATTATCAACTGACATTTGACTAATATGCTCAGTAATAAAATGTGCCTGCTCTACAATTTCTCCTTCTGTGTATCATTAATTTTTCTATGATCCAGGCTTTCAAATTCCACACCTATCTTCTAACTATTCTATCAACGCTCAATGTCTTTCAGTATGCCCCACCAAAATAACTTTATTGAATTCAAAATGCGTTAATTTTTTATTCTGTACTTCTCTCATAAAAAAGCTTTGAAAATTAATTTTAAAATTGATTTAAACCAAAAGAGGTTAGGATCACTATATCCCACTCCAAATTGCCCATATAATTTCTGTATTAGGCAAAGTAGTACTAACTAATCTAGTGGTTCTCAAATATTTTGGTCTCAAGATCCCATTACTTTTTTTTAAAAAGTTATTGAGGACTCTCAAAGAACTTTTGTTTATATATGTTCTACCTATTAACATTTATCACATTAGAAATTAAACAGAAAAAATTTTAACACAAGAATATACAAGGATACAGGTCATTAACTATAAGAGCAATGACATTATCACATAAATCATCTGGAAAAACTCAGCTATATAATCATGACGGAATGAGAATGGCAGAGGTAAACAACATCGTGGCATTATTATGAAAATGGTTTTCACTTAGCAAACCCCACACAAGTGTCTTAGGAACACCTAGGGGTTCCTGGACCACACATTGAAAACCACTTGCCGAATCTTTGTTTAGTAACAAGTAACTCCAGGCTGGACAGTGTGGTTCACACCTGTAATCCAAGCACTTTGAGACACCAAGGTAGGAGGATCACTTGAAGCCAGGAGTTCAAGACCAGCCTGGGAAACACAGCAAGAACTTGTCTTTACAAAAACAAAAAACAACAAATAACCCCCAGATTCTCAGTGTCAGATAGGCATTGTCTATCTTATAGCCAGACCATCTGGAACATGTGGCTTTACCTCAACAAGAAAAGAGACAGAGAGGAGAAGCACTTAACTGGCTGTTAACCGCTCAGACTCAGAAGTATACATGTCACTTCCACTCACAGTTCATTTGCCAGAAGGTGTCACTCAGTCCCAACCCACTGCAAAGGAGGCTGGCAGACGGGAAATCCACTCTACTGACCTGCTTTAAAACTTATGACTAACCAGCCTTCTCCAAGTACAGCATAGAGAATCATCAAAGTTGTGTTCCCTTCAGTCTGCTGAGCAGAATCCAGAGTCATGGTTTTTAGACAGGCAGTGACCAGCAGAGAAGTGGCAAGCAGGTTCAGGATAAAGTTCACTAAGGGAGGAAGTAAGTGATTGGATCCAGTTACAACATCCTTGCAATCTAAGACTTATCTGATTTATATACCATAGTTTCTTTATCCACTTGTTGATTGTTGGGCATTTGGGTTGGTTCCACAGTTTTGCAATTGTGAATTGTGCTGCTATGAACATAAGTGAGCAAATATTTTTTTCACATAATGACTTATTTTCCTTTGGGTAGATACCCAGTAATATCTTGGATCTACTGAGTAGTTGGATCCCAGTAGATTGTTGGATCAAACAGTAGTTCTACTTTTAGTTCTTTAAGGAATCTCCACACTGTTTTCCATAGTGGTTGTGCTAGTTCACATTCCCACCAGCAGTGTAGAAGTGTTCCTTTTCAACACATCCACGGCAACATCTATTATTTTTTTATTATGGCCATTCTAGCAGGAGTAAGGTGGTATCGCATTGTGGTTTTGATTTGCATTTTCCTTATCATTAGTGATGTTAAGCATGTTTTCATATGTGTGTTGGCCATTTGTGTATCTTCTTTTGAGAACTGTCTACTCATGTAAGACTTGTCTGATTTAATGAACACTTACTACCTGTGAGCCAGAGGCTGCATTTTTGGTCTCATTTAATCTTCCTGAAAACCTCATGTGTTACACACCATTCTTATACCAATTTCTAAGCTGGGAAATTGAGACACAGAAGAGTTTAAATAACTTGTCCAGGGTCTTATGGTTAGCACAGAGTGGGCTGGGATTTGAGTCCAGATCTTTTAGACTTGAGACTATATTTTAATGGGTTGGCCTCACAGTAGTGCTTGCCTGAGGCATTCTTTCCTTGAGGAAATGCTTCATTATCATAAAGGTCTTTTTGGAGTTTCCTCAAACTCCAAATTAGAATTGACTTTATCCCCCAAACTGGGTGAGGAACATGTGACCCAACTGCCACAATCCAACACCATTAGTGTCACTTGGTGAATCAAAATATCTATAAAGGTTGTCTTTGCTAAATTTCATTCACTGTGTCTTAACTATCTCCTTGAGAGTTCCAGTGTAATGTAAAGGACATGAGGTACTGGGTTCTAGACCCATCTCTGCATGGGATGAATCATATCACTTTCCCCATTTTTATAGATGAGGAGGCATAGATGGTGCAGAGATGTGGGAATCAGACAGACCGACTGATGCTAGGATCCCTGAAATGCCATGAACTGTTGCTGCAACCTTGGGCAAGGCATTTAACTTGGCCATGCTTCAGTTTCTTTATCTGTAAAATGGAAATAGTGATGTGATAATTTAAATATTACAGTGAAATGAGAAGTATATGGAAAGCACCCTTGAAGGTCCATGCACCAGATACATGTCATCCAACACTTCCATTCAATCCTTCTACCCTGTACCAGCAGAGTGTACCTAAAAGAGCCCCAAGTTCTGTCCCAAGAGAAAACCTGTGATTCTGTTTAAGTCTTTTAATCAAATTAATGCATCTGCAATCCCTCACCAGAGCATTCACCTTTGTAAATATAAGAAAAACCCATTTGTATACAACTGTTATATAATATTAATGCCTCATTTTATATAAGGTTTTATTCTTTCATACTTTTCAAACACATTGAAACACATATCAAGGTAGTTTTTTTCTTAGATGAAATGCATAAAATTTAGTCTGGCAGAGTTTCATTTAGACTTGCTCAGGTTGTCTGCTTCCTTCATTTACAAAGCAGGTATGGGGTCTACGCACTACAGTACAGTGTTTCAAAAGACAGAATGCCAAGAATAGGTGAAAACATTTTGTGAAGCTTTTCAACAATATGTATCAAAAGCCTTAAATTACTTTAGAAAGTTAATCCTGAGTAAAGAAAATGTGAAATTATAAATATGAAAAAGGCTTTATATACAAAGATGTCCAACATGGGATTATTTAAATTAGTTAAAACATTGGCATAATCTAAATTATCCAAAATTGGAAATTAGATATGTAAATTAGGATAAATTCCAATTATGTTATTTTATGATATATATGAAAACTTTTAATGATATGATATATAATTTAGGAACACACGCTGCTGAAAATAAAAGAAAAATCTGATTCATAGTGGATTGAACAAGGAAAGGTTTGCTCTTCTTGCCTAACAAGAGGCCAGGGTATGGGTGTTGCTGTTTTTTGTGTGCAGCTGCTCTGTGACAAAGTCAGAACGTGGGCTCTTTCGTATGGTTCAGGCTGTCACTGACAACTCTGCGCTTTTTATCTGCATGCTCATTGCCTCATAGTAGCAAGATGACTGCAGTGGCTCCAGGTATCACATCTGTTCTCAGGACAGGGTGAAAGGGAAATGGCATTATCAGAGATGTATCCTTTCGCACCTATCTGTTTCATTAGGAACTGAAATATCTTTCCCAGGCATCCCCCAGCAGATTTCCCTTTGTGTCCCATGGTCCAGAGCTGCTTCCATGGACACCACTAGCCTTCACAGAGATTGAGCAGTGAATTCAGCTTTCTGCTTCTATAGCGGAGGCAGTAAAGGCAGAAAGCAGTAGCCAAGCAGTGGTATGCAAGGGAGAGACTGAAGTCAGGTTGGAAGAGAGGAAGCAGAATGTGAAAGAGCACAAAGCGGCTATCCTGAAATGTGGCAGCGTGCTGGGGAGAATGATTTCACAGTACTGTCCCAGCAGCACGGTCAGTGTTCACTTCCTCCCAAGGTTGGGTGCAGGAGGTCAGGCTGCCTAGGGGAATGCAGACTGAGCACTGAAGCTGATGGAAGGCTGCTTTTGGTGCCAAGAAAGCTCTTAATTTTTACAGCACTTTCAGTTTTGTATTTCACTGTGTTGAAGCTCTCCAATTTGTCATGTATCCTGGAAGTGTGATGTGGTATAACATGGTGGTTAGGACTAGGATTGGAGTCTGACATAGTTGGGATTAAATCCTATCTCAGCCACTTACCTGCGGTATGACCTTGGGCTAGGTGTGTGACTTCCCTCATCTTTGATTTCCTCATGTCCGAAATGGAAAAGCATCAGTGACAACAACAATAATTTTTAATATTGTATTAGCAGTAGGAGCGGGATGTTAAAAATTGCCTTACTCTTTTGTTCTCAGAATAAATATAGTCAAGAATGCAAAGCATATGCATAGCTACATATTACAAGTCAGCTGAAATTATTTGAAATGGGTATCAATGTATCAGATGTCAGAGAAAAGTAAAACAGCAGTCTAGGAAGAAAAATAATATTGGCAAATCATACAAATATTAGGAAATAATGAACTCTATTGAGACTATATTGTGTATCAGGAAGTGTTTTATTTGTGTTACCTTACTGAATTCCCACAGTTGATATGGTGGGACATTAGTGAGGATCAGTTAGGTTATGCTTTGATAACAAAAAACTCCAGTGGCTTACAAATTTCTCACTCATGCAAAGTCACTCACTAGGTCTGAGCCTTTTACAGCACTGCAAGTTGCTTTGATCAGCTAGTATCCCCTTATCAGCACATGCAACCATAACCACTGAGGCAGAGGGTATTACCCATGTTTCTAGCTCTGAAAACTAGCTGTTTTCTCAATGCCCTACATGCATATGCTAGAGATGCCTTGCCCTAGACAACCCAATAATATGCCTCAGTCACCTTGCCTACGCCTCCTGCTTCCCTTATCGCCCTGTCCCCAGTCTTAGTCCATTGGAGCTGCTATAACAAAATACCACAAATGGAGTGGCTTATAGACATTAGGTCTCACCGTTCTGGAGGCTGAAAATGCAAGATTGGGGTGCCAGCATAATCAGGTTCTGCTCAGAGTTTGCTTTCTGGTTTACAGATGGCTGTCTTCTGGCTGTGACCTCACATGGCAGAAGGAACTGAAGGGTCTCTCTAGGGCTTTTTTTAAAAGGACACAAATCCATTCATGAGGACTCGACCTTCGTGACTGAATCACCTCCCCAAAGCCTCACCTAATACCATCCCTCTAGGGATTAGGATGTCAACATAGTAATTTGAGGGGGCCACAAACATTCAGACCATTGCACCCTCCCACCACTCTCCTCTGGAGTTCTCCTCCCTGGGGGGCACAGTTTCAAATACAAACCCACCAATCCAGAGTCCACACCCCAAAGCACTTCCTTTATCAGGCTTACACTCTGGGCCACTGTAGACTTGTCCTTATCACCCAGGGCCAGATACCAGATAACTATGGACAGCTGCTGTGCCCCAGAGCCTGCCCAAATCATTCAGAGTAGCCAAGCCTAACCCTGCCTGCCCTGCCTCACCTTTCCTTCCCACCCAGTTCTTCCCCTCCCTGTGCCTCAAGACCTACCCCAGTGCTTCCCATATGCCCCCTGTGGCATGGGGTCCCCTTCTCGGGACCTGGGAGTAATAAACTATCTCTTCTATGGCAACTGTTTCCTGACCCGTTGGCCTTAATACACCTGAAATAATCTACTTATATGCTGTATTTTCAAAACACAAAGGAAGAAAGAAAAAACCATGGAGAATCAGTTTTTGTATGCTTCCACCTAGACGCACAAGCACCTGCTCATCTGCATTTCGAAGGGAAAGTTCAGTCTTCCCCGTGTGTATGCAGAAAGAAAGAGAAGCGGAAATATAGGTTCTCTACCACTGGTGGAGTCATAAGAAGTGAAGTGGTACACAATGAGAGGAGGAGGTGGCAGTGGGTGGACGTCTGACTCAGGGCACTTAGAAGCCCATATTTGATCCAGCTGGCTCTGCGCTGGTCACTTAGCCTATTTTATTAGCTTCACCAAAGTTTACCTGGGTCCCAAGAAAGCCCACCAAATCCATGTATTCTCTGTGACCTACTTTAACACTTTTCATCAAACTTTTAAATATAAAAATTTTGAGCTGCCTTTCCCTTTTCAAATTCCTAGGAACCTAATAGTCTTCCATGAGGTTTAAAAAATAATTGCCAGCTGGCCTGCACTATCTCTATTCTCTCCTTTTGTGTTCTGCAGTGATTTTCCCACCCTGGATATTCTGAAATGCGCTGCTTCTCCGTGCCGCCTTTCCTCATTGACTATTATTACCTTAAGTATTCTTTTTGCTATTACCCTTTGTCACCAAGCCTGGCTCATAAGACAGGCCAAGCCTTCCTTCTTTTTCTGTAATTTCATATTTGCTCTTTTCCTCTATTAAGAAGCCAGTCCACCTTTTCCCTTTGTCATCATTTTTTTTTCTTTCTGACATACTTCCAAAATGTTATTTTTCTCTCCTGTGACTTTTTCCCTTTTACTAATAGCATCTTTCTTATGGACCCGTCTTTACCAAGTTTATCCTTACCTGTCTTGCTTCCTTCTCTGCCGCAGTAATTTCTCATGAACATCTTTTCTATGATCCACTTTTCATTTTTATATCTTTTAAAACATTACTCCTGTCTCCACTTACGTTTCTATTAGAAATTATGATAGCATTAAGTCATTAAAATCTGTATCAGTTAGCTGTGTCATTTACTGCCACCCTGCCAGAGACCTTCCAAAATAACAATATAGCAGAAAATTACTCTCATGCATACAGTGAAAAAGGAAGGAGGAAAGTGACAGGAAGAGAAAATGGAGACTGACCATAAAAGTCAATTCCAAAGGGCCTGCATAAAGCAAACAGAAGAATGGAACTGTCAGTCAGTGTATTTCTTAAACCAATGTAGATGGTCAATCCAAATTATTCTGCAGGAAAAAATGGAAGGTAAAAAGAGAGGAAAAAGAAGGGAGAGCAGAAACTTTTGCACTTTCCACTCCTTTTCCCTTCTGACATTCTTTTCTTTTGAGATTATTTTCCTGACAGTATCCCCAGAATTATTTCTGTGTTTAAGGACTATTTACTGTGCATTTACTGTGTGCTGAGCATAAATGAGACATAATATCCATTTGCATGGACCCTAGAGACCCCAGCTGAGGTCTTGGCTCCAGCTCCTAGAGGTTATGTGTGCCCTGAGGTTCGGAATTATATTCGACTGAAATTTCCAAAAATGATTTTTCACTGGGAAAGCTGTCAGATACTGATAGGAGAACTGCATTTCTCAGTAGCCTCCAGGTGCTTCCCTTTGAGTAGGATAGGTGATACGGCTTCCTGGTCCATCGGGCTCCTCCCACAGCCTGGCCAGGCCAACCACTGGGCAAAATCTCACAGTGTTCCTTCAACAGGGGAAGGGGGATTGTTTAACTCAAGTTTGCGGGGTTTCTGGAGCAATTTTTGAGAAAGTGATGGGAGGAAAATAGACAGGCTTGCTGAGTAGCAGCTGCAGTCTATGTAAAACACACTAAGAAAGGAAGTAGTGGAGGAAGATGACTTTAGCCATGCATTAAGAATGTACTCTTCTCTTTGTCACTTCCTTGAAAAACCAAAACTGGATTCAAAATATGCATAATTACTTCTGGTTTCTAGATTGTGTTTCCTGGGACAAAATATACAAAGATTTGATCACATGGGGCTCCAGAATTTATCTGGGTTACATTTAAATTCTGTGTGACTTTAAGCAAGTCATTCATCTCCCTTAGAAATGGTTTTCTCATCTGGAGAAATAGATAGTGGGATGACACATGAGGACTCTTGAAAAGTAATGATTTAATTCATAGATGGTGAAGGGGAGCTAGTGGCTGATAGCACCACCCACACATCTCTTTGGGCAAGGCTGATGTATTCAACTCACTGGCCGCCCTCCATTGAGATTGTCTGGCGTTCACAGTATACAGGGTGTTAAATATTTTTAATCCCTGCCTCTGATGATTATTACATATAGCTCCCTGAGCATGGTGAACTGTCCAGGTAACTATAGAGGTAACTGTATCTAACCTTAGAGACAAGGATTATGGCAGGCACAACTGTTTCAATAGAACCTTTTACATAATTGTCATAGTAAGGCTGATTTCTGGCTGGAAGTGCTACATATAACCCGACAGAATTATGTATTAGTGTGTATCATCTCTGCAAGTCACTTGGATTTCAGAATCAGAGTAAGGCAGCCCACAGAAAAGGAATTTGTTTGGAATAATTAGATGGAGTTCACTCCAGAGCTAGGGATATGCTCTCCAGGGGATGAAGTCTTGAACCCTCTACCCTGACATCTTGGTGGTGGAAGAATTGAATTATGTACTAAATTAGAACCCCTTGCATGACTCGTGGAATATGATGATAGGTTCATAGGTAGAGCTCACATGAAAGTTACCATGTGGGCCGGGCGCGGTGGCTCAAGCCTGTAATCCCAGCACTTTGGGAGGCCAAGACGGGCGGATCACTAGGTCAGGAGATCGAGACCATCCTGGCTAACACGGTGAAACCCCGTCTCTACTAAAAAATACAAAAAACTAGCTGGGCGAGGTGGCGGGCACCTGTAGTCCCAGCTACTCAGGAGGCTGAGACAGGAGAATGGCCCGAACCCGGGAGGCGGAGCTTGCAGTGAGCTGAGATCCGGCCACTGCACTCCAGCCTGGGCGACAGAGCGAGACTCCGTCAACAACCAGCTAAACAACACTGTGAATTTTAGCCTTTCTCACAAGAGAGCAGATATGATTTTTTATCCCTCCCTTGAGGCCACCCAGAGCAGAATATTTACCTGCCAGAGCTCTTCCCTGACCTGGCCTTTAACTCTAGTGCTATCAAGATTTGCTTTGTGAAGAAATTGCTTAGAAGGTTCATGAGCCATGCTACTCAGGCTGAATAGCCACTATAGAGAAAAGAGGTAGGTTTTTGCCCTAAACTGAGGAAAACATCTTGCTTTCAAGTTGACATCAAATTGCAAATTGTCCTGAGAACCTTGAAGGCAAGTGCTTCTAGATACCCACTGGCATGCTAAGTGGGCAGCGGAGAGCTCCTCTAAGACACGGTTAACTCTTCCAAGCCCAGAAAGGTCTTGATCTTGGCTGGATGAAGGAGAGTTTTGCAGCCCTGACGGTAGAACTGTGCTTTCCACATATACCTCTATTCTCATTTCCAACCAACTGAAGGGATTTAAGGAGCCAAGAAACAAACCTCCCTTAAAATGTCTAACTCAGGTTGAGGTTACTGTTTTCTGCCTACAGCAGCACAAAAAGCTACATGTACAAAAATCCCTGTGGAATGGTATTTTAGAAATAGAGATTTGAGCACTATATTCAATTGTCAAAAATCAGATCAATCAAATTGCCTTAGCAAATGGCCAGAAAGTACCTGATCAAATTCAACTATTTATTTATACAATCCATTCATTTGTTAGACAAGTACTTATTGAGCATCTACTATATCCCAGATACTCACTAAGTGCTTGGGATATGTCAATGAATATAACAAACAACAAATATAACAATAAACACAGCAAACATTAAATTTTGTAGTATGGTAAAAAGTGTTAAGGGCTATGGAAGACAAGAAAATGAGATTGGGAGGGCTAGCTGTAATATTAAATAGTGTTAAATTGAGAAGGTTAAATTGTGAATAGGAAAGTAGGTGAGATTGAAATCTAGCTAACATCTCTCTCCAGACCTGAGATTTGATTTAGAATCCCAAAGAGGTTCACTTATAAATGACATTTATAATAAAGGGCAGTTAACGTTATTTAGGGTGGGATTGCTGGAATAAGACATTTCACATGAAAAAGGAGTCCCAAGGTGGGTGTCTTGTCCACAGCCTCCTTTTGTTTGCTTTATTAGCAAAGATGTGTTGACTTGCAAGTAACTGGAAACTTTCTGTGGTCTACATAAGAAGAGGGATTCATTGGTTTACATCACCAAGGGTCCAGAGCAGAGGAATGGTTTGATCTGGACTCTGTGTCTGTTACTCTGGAATTTTCTAAACTCTGACAGCTAGTTGTATGTGTATCACAAGTGCCTTATTCTTCTGAAAGCTCATTTTATGTCTATATATATATTTTTTTTTTCATTAGAAAACAACAGAGATATGTATATGCTGGGCACTATGAAAAACTGGCTTGAGACTCATGGTTCCAGCATGATACAGCCCTATGAAGTGGACAATGTCTGTTTTCCCAGTATCTATCTATTCTTCTCTTGGTAATATCTCCAAATTTTACACTGATGTCCATCTTTCTGCCACGCAGTCTACATGCTTTGGAGGAGACTAACTTCACCTGGCCCAGAAGTTGAACCTATGACTCAGGCCCAAAGCCAATCCATTTTACCCCATGTCCTGCTCAGTTATGGACTCATGGTGTGCCCTTGGCATAATCAGAACAATGGGGCTGAAGATGCTATTTGGTAGGAATTTCTTGAATAGATCATCCTCATTTTTTTCGCCTTTGTATGGCAGGCTGATATAATCTGGGTAATTGCTTTGGGCATTTTGCTACAGTTCAGAAGCCGGCCTGAAGACTATGTCAGCTCTAAGAGGCCAAAGTTTAGAAAATTCTAGAGGAACAGACCCAGATCCCAGATCAAAGTATGCCTCCTCTCTGGAACCTTGGTTGCATAAGCCAATGAATCCACCTTCTTATATAGACCACAAGAAGTTTTCTGTTACTTGCAACCCAAAGCATCTTTGCTAATTTAACAAATAAAAGGAGGCTATGGACAAGAGACCCACTTTGTTCCTCCTTGTGAAACGTCTTATTCCAGCAATCCCACCCTAGAGTTAACCTCCCTTTATTAAAGATGCAGTGTATAGACTGGATCAACATTTTTTGTGAGTCACGAAGAAGCAAGTTCTTAAATCAGTAAAAGAGATACTTCCAGAAAACTAAAAATAGTAGAACATATTGAATTAGAAATGAAAGGTGAAGATGTTAAGGCAGGCTCAGGAGGATCAATTCTAAGGTAATTTAGGGGAAGGAAATGACAGACTCTCTCAACCTCTAGCATAGTAATTGTTTCTTGATTCTATCTTAATGAAAATATTGTGTATTCTCTCTTCTCTCCTGCAGTATCGTCAATGGATACTTTGTCCTCTTTTTCTGCTTTTACTTTTTGCATAGATTTGGTATTTTTGTTTTTAATAAAAGTGGAGGTGCTTCTGAGAATTTCTATTGCAACAGCAGGGCTTGAACTTCAGGTCAGCTGAAAGGAAGAGTGTGTGCTGTTTCCATGGAAACCATACCAGTATAATGTCAGGTACTAAGAGACATCAAGAATGAAGGGATAAAATCCGCGCATCATTTTAATAAACACATCCTACT
Source organism: Macaca mulatta (assembly GCF_049350105.2). NCBI lineage: Eukaryota > Metazoa > Chordata > Mammalia > Primates > Cercopithecidae > Macaca > Macaca mulatta. The sequence goes on from NC_133406.1 coordinate 144,655,946, forward strand.
TACTGTTATTTAACCACAGTCAGCGTACATATGCTCTACCCCTTAATAGCCACTCTTCATAAATTTATTTTGACCACATCTAACCTTTCTAAGTTGGTCCTGATTATGCTGCTGAGTAAATAAAGATGAAAAGAATGTCCTTCATTAAAGTATTACAAATGCCTTATTATTCTGGAAACTCATTAGACATATATATGTTTTAATTAGAAAGCAATATGATGGGGACTCACTAACAAGGGTTAACTTAAACCCACAGAGACAGACAGATAAATTAAGAATCAGGGCTTACCTTTTGTCCTTAGTTCCTCATCTTATATGACAGGCCTCATTCTGGGTTATTTGTGGTAGAAAAAAATAAATAAGTAGTTTTTTCATTAACCCCCTCCTCTACTGATGCCTCTCCCCCAAAGTGTATTGCAGAAGTATCATATCTGTGGGAGCAAGAAAACTACCTTCAGACCTCCATCTCCCACGTAGCAAGGGGATGTAGTCAAGTGCTTTTCAACTCCATCTGAGGGAATTCAGTGAGAAGGTCTCACAGAGGCAACTTGGGAAGTAAATGTCTGTCAACACTTCTCTGTACCATCCTTATGTTCACTGTCCCCACTTCCCCACAAGCCAGGGATCCTCTGTCAACTGTTCCCTCCTGATCTTTCCTCCATATATCAGTAATTGAGAGGGAAGGATGAGAGAAGGGAGGAAGGAAGGGAAAATAGAAAGAGTAGGAGAAAGAAAGGAAGAAAAGAAAGGAGAGAGGAAGGAAGTCCTGATAGCACTATGAATCATCTTGATAGAAGAAAAATTTTCTGTTCAATCAAAGACCCTAAAAGGAATGATGGTTGGAAAGAATGATTTGTGTACAGTTCCTAAATTTGGTTTAAGGGAAATTGTGCCAAATTCCAAATAAATTAAAATAATACTCTCCTAGGGCCAGTGAGAACTCAGAGAGCAAAACCTCTCTGTGCTGTAGCCTAAGAAATTATAAACACTAAAGGCAAAGGAAGACTTTTCTCCCTTCAGCAACCCATAATTGGAATAGAAAGTGGTAGAGCTTCCTAATGTCAGCGAAGTCACAGAGCCCCCCAGAACTAGCTGCCACGGCCAGAGGGCCAGTGGCCTTGTGAGCCACAGGATAAGGGGGCTGGTGTGCCAGAAAGGAGCAGAGAGGAGAGGAAGCTTCACGGTAGCAATTAGCACAGTCACAGGCACTCAGTTCTCCTGGGAACTCCCAGGGTTACCTGGACCAGAAAAACAGTGCATGGAGTTGAGGGCCGGCCAGCCCATGATTGAGCAACATGAGCCAGAGCCTTAGACTTGGATGTCCCTTTCTGAGGCATTTCCCTCCTGAGGTAACCCAGCAAAAACAGCAGGCCCATCACTAAATCATCACTAAATCCAAGGAAACCTAGACTGAGAAGCACAATCCCACCCTCAGGAGGTGACTGTCAAGATGCCAACAGGAGAATTCCTTGCCTGATTAGTCAGGACACACACACACATACACACACACACACAGCATTCATTTAAACTTACTTGCCTCAGATTTTAAATTTATATTTGACATAAAAATACCAACACAGCAACGGTCTACCTACAGCAGAATCCCTAAAGATGACCCAGAATAGTCATCTTCATCATAGTCATATGCATCACAGTCAATCTTGTGAAATAGTCTCATTACTCTTAAAAGAAACAAAGAGCTTACATTTTGTGTAATCGTTGGATTCTGGGTACAATTTTGATATGCAGATGCTAAATATTCCTTTGAGTTTATGATGCTCTCACATCTTGAGCTTATGCTCTTTCATCTTGACACCATTTACTGCCAATCGATTCAGACATCAATAATCTAGTCCTTTCATTTTCAATAGTGGCTAATAGTTTGGAATATGCAAATGACCTTCAGATGGGCTTCCCTTTCTACCCCACAGGGAGACTCCTTCTAGAAAGTCAAAAATCTGACTACAGAAGACTGTAGTCACCAGTACTGGAGAAAGAGAAAAGATGGTATTCCAGGAGGGATGGAGCGAGCTAGTTAATTGTAATAGCACATTTTTAAATGCCAAGACTTCATTAGAGTTTAATATTTGAGTGAGTACTTTGATTTATCATATTCCCCAATCTGATCTGCCTCAGACAAAAGAGTATGGATTCCAATACAGACTTTACTAGCTCAAGGAGGGTTCTGTGGGAGAAAAGGATTCAATCACATTGACTACAGATCCAGAAAATCTTAAATAAATATTTTACATGAAGCCAGTTGGGACAGATCTCCTGGTCCCCATTGAGTCTCAGAGAATGACATGAGTAGGAGAAAATACATTCTGTATGATGGCTTACAGATAATTCATGGAATTTTGTCTTGAAGATAATTTAGAGAGTATCTAGTCCAAGTGTGGCCTAATCTTGCCTAGGGACATGTTAAGATTTGGCATCTAAAATTTAAAATGAATAAATGAAGTCATTTGAATAAGCTCTCTGGGACGCACACTATAAGGTTTGCTACAGGACTTTAAAGTCTAGTTCTCCCCACATCATTCATTTATTTTATTACCTGCCCAGCCTTTGAAATTATTCACTGAGCTCCTGAGAAAATCAGAAAATTGAGACCCGCATCTGTTAAGTAACTTGCTCAAGATCACAGAGTGATAGAATTAATGAAGACATGTTTGTGGGAATAAGGATGGAGATGGATGAAAACAGGACCCTATCCAAATTCTCTTAGTCCATGAGCCAGATAGATTTGAGGATGGGAGGTCACAGACTAAGGGAAGAAGCCTTTCTCTCTCTCTCCTCTTCTCTACCATTCCCCCTCAAGCTTCCACAAGCCGATTTACACCAAAGTCCTAAAGTTAATGCAAGACCAAACCAGTCCGTCGCACCCAGAGTTTACTAGAAATTCTGTTTGTGACGTGAGAGTCCTCTTTTATTTTATTTTTCTAAAGCAGTATTTTTCCATTGCAAATGTGTTTCTTCACCTCTGGATTCCTCTTTCATGTTGAGGTCAATGAAGGCATAACATAATAAAACCTTCTTTATAGCCATGGTCATTATATTAGTTTTTACAACTCAGCTTTTTCCCCAATATAGGAAATATTCTGAATCATAGATTATATTGTAGATTTCCAAACTAAAGATGAAAAACAGATTTAAAAGAAATTTTATTGTAAGTACAACCTTAATGGAATTTGCACTCTGACCTCTAAAATATAAATCCAAAATTTGGCCTATCGGACTATGCTATTCTTTCTTATTCTTCATAGACTTGTCTACAAACTGAAATCAGCTCTCCAATTGCTCTTTCAGGAGGTTCTCCAGGGTCAACAAAACCTGAGATTACAAATAAAAAATTAATTTAAGAAATCAAATAACAAGTATTGCTGGGGTCAGGACAGAGTCTTCCTTTGACGGTCAGGTCTATATGCAGGGCAAATGCCATGCAAAGCAGCCTCTCTGTACTATTAATCTAGTGTGTGCTGTGCTATGCTGTGCTGTGCTGTGTGTGTGTGTGTGTGTGTGAGAGAGAGAGAGAGAGAGAGAGAGATGTGGTATGAGAGAGAGGGAAGCAAGAGGGAACTTGGATTTAAAAAGAGGGAAATTTCAATTTACTTGAAAATTGTACTATCAATAAGGCACTTTTTAAAATATGATGACATTTGCAAGTTTGGAAGAGTAGAAAGAATGGACATGCAGTACTGGAGAATGGAAAACCAGGAGGCTTCAGATTCATTTCCAGTTTAACAATATAAATGCTGTACTGTTTGGGGCAGTGACTGGGTTCTCTCACCTCAGTAATCAGCTGTCTTTCAAAAGAAACAATTTTTTATTTTTACTGCTTTACAAGATGTTTCTAAAGAAAAAAAAAATGCAAAATTAACACTTAAATGAAGACTGAATCAAACATGAAGGAAATATTTAAGAACAAGAAAAAAGAGTCACTGCTAATGGCAAATCAGCCCCTCTCCATGGCGGCTCCCACCATGGAAGGTTTGCTAAAGCTTTCCACTTCTCAAATTATAGCCCACATTACTAGCACTTATTTTTAAGAAAGGTATGTCTTTATTCTCATTATAAATCAGTATTAATAAAAAGTAAAATAACAAGTGAATCTTACGCTTCTTGAATTCGCTTGGGGCTTCCTTTACGAGCATGTTTTTTAATATGTGAAGTGACCCATAAAGGCCAATATTTCATTTTCTTAAATGAACGTATTATTTAAAGAACCTCACGTTGGTACATAATTAAAACCAAATGTAAAATTGTTCTAATAAAGCTTTTTCATAGCAACGAATCACAGCTAAAAAAACAAAAACAAAACAAAAAAAAACACAAAAAAAACCTACCAAAAGGAAGTGGGTGAAGGGTGGGTAGAAACAATTAACAGTCTCCTGGGGCCTTCCCCACATGTAGGGCCGCTGTAGAAACAAGCCAGTCACTAGGGTTCCTCTGGATCTCCATCTGACCCCACTCCTTGACTTGAATGGCAGCCCCCATTGTGGCAAACATCAGAGAGAAACCAGCACAAGTTTGGTATTAGGATTTGACCCAGGAGACTTACAGTCTCTTGAATCACATGCCAATTTTATTTGCAGTACTTGGAGTGAGCATCAGATTCTTATCAATCCTGTCTATGAATTGTTCAACATATTATTTATTCTTATATCACTCTGGGTTCTTTATTCACATTCTCCTTACAATTCAAAGTTTATGATCTTTTTTAAAGATACAGGGAATAGTTAGCATAGTGGTTTTGATATCAGGCACAGCAGGCTTCAGATCCTAATTCTGCCACACACTAGCTATGTGACCTTGGGAGACTAATTTCCTCTCTAAGCTTCAGCTGACTTATCTGAAAAGATAGGTGGTGATAAAAACCATTGGTATGAGATTTAAATCTGTGGAGATTTAACAGAGTGGAGAATGCTATTTCCCAGTATTTCTTTGTTTAAAGATGCCTCTTCTGCTGCTGCTGGCTCTTTAAATACTGGTGTTACCCACGCTTTAGTCTGAGACCTTTTCTTTTCCCCCTATGTAAACACTGGACTCAAAGATGGTAATTATAATGCAGCTTTACTTTGGTCACCCACTGTCTTGCCAAATTTCCTGCGCGGCACTAGTTCTTCTCCTCTCACTGGAAGACTATTCCAACTACAGATGCTCCTTGACTTACAATGGGGTTACATTCTGATAAACCCATCATAAGTTGAGGATATTATAATTTGAAAATGCATTTAGATGCCAAACTGCCAGACATCATAGCTTAGCTTAGTTTAAACATGCCCAAGCCATTTACATTAGCCTACAGTCAGGCATAATCATCTAACACAAAGCCTATTTTATCACAAAGTGTTGACTATCTCATGTCATTTATTGAATACTGAAATGTGAAAAACAGAATGGTTGTATGGGTACTCAAAGTACAGCTTTTACTGAACGTGTATCAGTTTTACACCATTGTAAAGTCAAAATATCATTAAGTTGAACCAATGAGAGGGACTGTCCATATTCTCTTGTTTCTCTCAGATAACAAAAAGTCACAAAGTCACTTACATAGAAAAACTCAGTCATATCTATAACTAAAATATCCCATATCATCTAGTATTCAATGCTCCAAACTCAATTTAGAGTTGCAGTTTCTCTCCTCTCTTGGCTGAGACTTGCAGTAATTTAAAAGCAAAAGGAGGCCATGGTCAACTTTCTCTCTTTCCTCACCTGACACTTTTCCTCCTCATCCCCTTCTTACTGAACAGGACATCTGAGGAAACAGAGAAGCATGAAGAAAGCAAAGGAGCTGTCAACTGCCTGGCATGCTATGCTGGGATCTAGCAGCAGGATTCCGTGGACCTGGAAGCTGTTGACTACCCACAGACACCTAAGACTTAGCATGTCCTAAACCAAACGAATGACCTGGTCCCCAGCACATGCTCTTCTTAGCAGTTTTTTCTGCTTTGTGCTACCATTTGCCAAGTGCGCAATCTGATAAATCTAAAGTCATTCTTGTCTCCTTTCTCCCCCACCAAGATATTCTATCTCATGGGTTACCAAATACTATTTAATACAATGGGAACCTTCATCTTCTCCAGTCTCACAGTGACTGCCCTGTCGAGGTTTCTCTTATCTCTTCTGTAGATTCCCTTCATGAAATCAGAGCTGGTTGTCCACTACTTCCCATATAATTTCAAAGCAATCTCTTTTTTTCTTTCTTTTGTTTTAATGTTTTGCTTTTTATAACGTGATCCTTCCTACTGTTGCAGCGATCACTCCATGCTCAAAAACAATCCGTTACTCCTTCTGCCAAAGGAATCATTTTATTTATTTACTTGGCTTATAAAACTCTTCACTTTCCATTCCCTGCCTATCTCCCAACCTCATTTCTCTCATTGTAGCTGTCTCTCAAGAAACCTCCAAATAACCACATTTCCTCCACCTTCCAGGATTGTTCAAGCCTCTGTGTCTTTGCACATACTGTTCCTTCTGTTTAGCATGCTCTTCCCTTGCATCTTTACTTTAAAAACTCATCATCTCCAAAACAAACATTCTCACTTCCTGACCAGCTGTGTAAGTTTTTGTTCTTCTTTGTGCCTAAAACACTTTCTTCAAGTACCTCTCTGACACAAACTAGTGAAATGTTAAAATTTGCTATTTATCCTTTCTCCTCCACTGGACAAAGAGGTTCTTGATTTGGGTAATAAAAATTTAAGAAAATTTAATGAACAAATGGATGTATCAATGAACTGAATGGTTGTATATTAAGAAAGTAGAAAGAACAAACAAGGTTAAAAGATAGAATATTCTCTAAATATGACTTTTTGCCTAATACAAACCAGATAAGACTTTATTTAATTATGAGTTCTTTTTTTTTTTTTTTTTTTACAGAAAGAACATTCTGTTCTCAGTTCCTAAGCAAAATTTTATTTTTTAAATACTTCTATTTATGTTCCTTGGGTTGGAGGATGGAGTGTTCTACATGGTTTTTCTGGCAATTTGGGATAAGGGAAAGCAGGAATTATACAAACTGCTTTGCAAACAAATGAGCTAACCATAACCCCACAGTGTAAGATCCTGGAGGACAGAGACTGTATTTTGTTAACTCTGTACTCCAAGCAAAGCTCCTGATTCCTTGAAGATGCCCCAATTTTTAAAAAAATAAATACAAGCAAATCATATATCTCTAAGAATAAGCTCATAAATACTACATTTATTATAAAACTTAGAGCTCCAGGACACATACAGCACAAAACCTAAATTTTTAACATGTTTCTGAAAGGAGTGGGTCTTAAGATTAAAGAAAAAATAAAATTACTTATTAGAGGTGTAGATCAAAATAGAATAGCTGTGAACAAGCAGATCTTTTCTATTTTTCTACCTTCCAAAGGTTTCTTCTAATAGTGAACATAGAGAAGGATGAGAGGAGTGGGCATGGTAGGGAGGGCGTGCAGTCTCTGGAGTATTCATATTCACATTGGAAAAGGGTGGCCCTCTAAATACCAGAACTGTTGGGAAACAAAGGCTGTACCTAGACATTATGGTACAATATTCTTGTCCTTTGGGTTTGCCCGTCACGCTTTGTGCAATAGTATTTCCACTAAATGGCTTCCTATAACTCCTCCCCATATCCCTCCATACACATTAAACCCTCCAGCAATGTGGCACTCAAGAGGTTAACATCATGGGCAAAGTAGCCTTGGTTCCTCCCTCGCGGGTATCCCGGCATTGCTAAGCTAATGTTCTACACTCTGCTAATGTGAATGACAACGGCGGAATTTCCCAATGCCCAGGAAGGAAAAGAATATCATCAAACATTCCAACATCTCCCAATTCTCTTTCCCATTCAGTGTCTCTATTGCTGTATAAATGGCCTCATTTTTAACAGAAGTATGACAAACACAACAATAGCATCATTTTACAGAAGCACTAAAACACATTTTTAAAATGCATTTCATTTCAAAGCCACTCTAATTTAAGCCTTTTGGAGTCTTTATTCTTCTTCTCTCCAGAAGCAGCCTCTGTCCCTGAATGCCACCAGGAGAGCTGAGGAATGTGGATAGCATCTGCCAGGGACAAGATGCGGCCTCCCAAGTCTTTAGCAATTCACAGGTTGTAAATGTACTTTGATTGTGCAACTGTGCTTTTACACCAGAAATTTGTAAATGGGCATTTGCAACTTTCAAATGGTTAGCATTTAATATCACTCCATTTATAATACAACCACAAATGCCAGCGTCACATTTTTTTTACCATACCACTGTTGATAGGCACAATTCAGAATTTTTTCTTAGTGCTTCCTTTCGTCTAAATATAATATAACACAGTTTTGCTTACTTGTACCTTGCCTAAAATCAATTTTAAACAAATCCTTCAGTTACAAATGAGTGTTTTTAGACTATTTCAAATTACCCTGAAACACTTCCCACATAATGGACATATTTACTTTACAGAACATGCAGTTTTAAATCGATTTTGCATGTGATCTGGTCAAGCTGACAGCTATGAGCAAAATGCTACACAGGAGTTGCTTGTGGCTATACTTATGACCAAATATCTACTACATACAGCCTAGGGTATCATAAGGATTAGAGCTCTAACTGCCAGTTTCAGTTTTTAAAATATCTCAGGGCAGAAGGACAGGCTGACCTAATGAGAAGGTCATTTGAATAGATTTTTTAGTGCAAGGCACCACTAATGCCTGGTTGACATTCCAGCCCAGAGAAATTTTTTTCATCTGCGATTAATGGACCTGACATCCATTTTTCCACTGCTTTTGAAAACATGTATTTCAGGATTTATTGTTAAATACCACTGAGATCATAGGATACTAAACTCTTAGGACTGCGAAAATATTGTGCCAGAGGCCATAGTTTCTACAAAGAGTTCTGGATCATACTAGGAAATATAAAGGTTCATGGTCTTCGTTCACTGAATATCACAGTTTCTCCAATATGAGAAACTTTTGTTAATGGAAAATAATTGCGTGAGTGAGTAATATGGTAAAACCATAATTAGGTGGTGAAGTTTAAAATAAATTTTAAAAGAGGAGCAGAACAAGGAGAGAATGAGATGGAGGAAGAGGTAGCCTCTTCTGCCAGTTTCATGAATGATTGACTCTCCACTTGCTCTGCTTCTACATAACATGCCCGTAGTCAGAAACTATAAGGATAGAACAGGAGTGTAAAACCCAAAGTTTTGCTGGGCACGGTGGCTCACGTCTGTAATCCCAGCAGTTTGGGAGGGCGAGGCGGGCCCATCACAAGGTCAGGAGATCGAGACCATCTTGGCTAACACGGTGAAACCCCGTCTATACTAAAAATACAAAAAATTAGCCGGGCATGGTGGCGAGCGCCTGCAGTCCCAGCTACTCAGAAAGCTGAGGCAGGAGAATGGCGTGAACCTGGGAGGCAGAGCTTGCAGTGAGCCCAGACCAGGCCACTGCACTCCAGCCTGGGTGACAGAGCGAGACTCCATCTTAAAAAACAAACAAACAAACAAACAAAAAACCAAACTGCACTTCTCTCATTTCACTGACTTAAGTGATGTAGAATTTTGCTAGTGCAGACAAGAGACCTCCCCCTGGTTAGTCTGCCACTACCAGAACATAATGTTAGTTCCTGATGTAGAGCTCTATGTGGACTTAGGCAAGTTATTTAACCAAATCACAGATTCCTCATGTACAAAACTGAGACAATTACATTTAATAATATATTCTTAACTGGGTTGTTGAAACAATTAAAAAAACACACTCAAAAGAGCTTAGTACCTAAAAAAAAATAAACTCTCAACAAATATTAGCTATTATGTTTATCAGGAAGTTGAAATCATTAATTGCTTTTAGAAAGTGAATAAAAACTTACCTGTTCACAAGTCACATTGGACCTAAATATGATTTACAAATCTGTCCCTTAATATAGGCAACAAGCAACTGTGGGTTGGGTATATAAAAACAAATTCATTATGAATTGAGAAAAATTGCAGCCCTCACATCGTAGTAAAAGGAAAGTGACCATGTCAACCTTTTTGTTCATTTGCTATCCTTTTTAGGTGGAGTAGATGTTCTGGATGAAGCCTAAATACTGGTTAACAGTGACAGCAAGAAAGAACAATGAACCAATACATGAAACTGAGTTCAGGCAATTGTATTATTGTAAAGGGAAATCAACTGTTACTAAACTAAACCACCACGTGTGAGTTACAGGTGTCACTGTGTGAATGTGTTGACTGAGTCTCTGCTAGGAAATGAAATGTAAAATTTAAGCATAATTTTGGAGCAATGCACATATTTTAGTTTACGTGCACATTTTTATGCTTCTGTGAAAGCGTAACATCTTACTTAGAACATATAAATGATGAGTATCAAAATTAGACATGTAAACACAATGTGGATTCATTAATTGTTCATTATTCCTGCCTGTTGCTGAATTAGCCTGTGACCAGGTTCTGGCTGCAGCATATATCACATGCACATTACATTAGTCCTTCCCTCCACTCCTGTCCTGGGATGAGGGAGTCCAGAATGGGCACCCTGAGCAATTCCTAATGGAAGCTCTAATTCCTACTTAGAGGCAAACAGTAAGAAATTAAATCAATTCAATCTAAAAACATACAGTAGCAATGCCATTTCACAAGGGATGCTGTTTAAACAGTTAACTCGGAGTGAACTCTTCCTGTTCTTTGATTGGGAAGAGTTTCAGACCTTAATTACTGTGTTCTGTGAGTCTGTGACAGATCGTCCCTTTTTTACAGGCTTCTTGCCAGGATAAAGCTGGCTTTTTTTCTTCTTCTTTTAAGAAGACTACATTTAATTAGTGCTAGTGTAATTAACTCTTTGTGAGTTTGATCTCATTTCACCATTAAATTTTGATTCTAGCTGGAATTATCTGCTTTCATTGTCTTTGTAGTCATTCTTAAAATAAAAACAATTTGAAACATAAATTTATTATCTGTGTCAGAGGCAAAACTTGAAGGGTTTTTTGTTCAGTACAATAAACATAGTTGTAAATTTAACCAAAAACATATAAAAGCTTATATAGGAATTGGTAGGAATATATAGGAACTTATAGGAATTTGTCCATAGCAGCAATAGAAGCAGAGAGAAGGGCCCGGGGGAGCTCAGGCTTCATTATCAGTGTTCCCAGTTAGCCACATAAACACAGACAACTCATCTCACCTCTCTCAAATTTTTCTTTCCTCATGTGCACAATGGGATTAGTAATACCTAACTCAGGGTTGCTGTGACTATGCCTGGAATACATTAGGCGCTCAATAATTGTGAGCTGATTTTTCCTGTCCTCCCCATCTTCCATCATAAAATAAGATACTGTGCGTTTTAATTCTTTGACCGTCTATTGTAGTACATGGCAGAACGGCTGTCAATCTGACACACTTTCAAACCAGTAGCACCCCACCGCCATCCTGCTCCTCAGAGAGTGTCCTTTTGGGTGACACTGTCTGTTCCTAGATCTAAGAAGAAGAGATGACAGACTTGACTTAAAACAGGGAAGGCTGGGATATGAAAGGTTATACTGAATGATACTGAATGCTGGGAGTTGCAGAGCAAAAGGATTCACTCTTCATTAGTGAACCCCAAATAAAAATTGATCACATTAGGCTCACCATGACAAAGAATAATTCAATCAGTAGCTTCTTTTAAGATAAAATATAAAGTTTCTTTCTAAAAGTAAATTTAGAAAAAGTTGAGAAAAATTTTGCTAGCTAAAGAAGGCTCTATCACTGTCTCTCTAACATTTGTAGAAAAATTACTGCATAGCTTGTGTAAAAATGATACATGCTCATTATAAGAAAAGCAAAAGTAACACAATAAGGAAAATAACAATGCAAAGTAAGAAAGAATTCACTAAAAACCTACCATCCCCAAATAGCTGTAGTTAACAAATAGAAATCACTGTTTCAGACATCTCTTTCCTGGCGTACATAATAGTAATTTTGCTTGTACTTGAATTAACTGAATGAGAAGTAAAGAATGAAATAAACAAAATTGTTGAATTTCAGATGTTTCTTCAGCACAAGCAACATTAATTTTTAAAATATCTCAGAAGTTAATTAAAAGCATTATGAAAAATATTGAAACATTGGAATTATTGTGCATTTTAAACCAAATATTTTAATTTTAGATGGATTCTATTGACTCCTGCTATAATAGCATAAAATCTGTACACTTAAACATAGTCCCACTTCTGATAACTTTGTTATTATATTTGTGTATTGTTAAGGTTTATAATATTTGCATTTCATTAATTAAGACATATTTCAAATTTTAGTCACATCTAAATGGATTAAATGTTCATCAGTTAAGTGCTCATATAGTATTTTTATTATATTTTCTTCCTTTCAAAAATTTTTATTTTAATTTATCTCTTGCTCAACTGGCTTATTTCATCTAATCAAAACTGGCTTATTTGTTTATAAGTACTATACTCCTAAAGTTCTTGTGCACATTTTTGTTCGTTATGCTTCAAGGATAACCTGTTTATGTGAAAATCATTGAGGCACACATTTTCCCAGAATGCCACACATACTGTTTTCTAGTATTGAGTGTTTAGGGAAAAATCTAATACAGATGTAAAGTAAAGAAAATGTGAGACAATGCACAGGGGTATTCATTATACCATGCAAACACTAACCAAAGAAAGCTAACATCATGGGACTAATATCAGACAAAGCAGATCTTAAAGAAGCATTATTAAAAATAAAGAGGGTTACTTTGTCATGTTCAAAAGTTCAATACCCAAGAAAGATAAAATAATTGCATAACTGTATATGCTTAATAAAATATTCTCAAAATCTAAAAAATCTACAGCAGAGAACTAGATAAATCCATGGTCATAGTAGATTTTGACATATCTCTTTTAATATCTGAAAGAACAAGTAGATACTAGAATATCATAGAGACATAGAAGATTTGAACATTATTAATAAACTAGACCTATGTGACATATGTAGAATGCTGCTTATAATAACTATAGAATGCACATCATCATAAGGCAAACTGAACACTTACCAAAATTGACAATATGCTTGGCTATAAAACATACGTAAACACACTTAAAAAGATAGAAATAAAGGGAAAATATACTCTGACTACAGTAGAATTATATTGAAATCAATGACAAAAAATAACTAGAAAATTATCAAATATTTGGAATTTATGCAATGTACTTCTAAATGGCACATGGGTAAAAGAAAGGAAGTCACAAAGGGAATTAGAAAATGTGTTTAAGTAAAACAAAAACATCAAAACTTGTGATTTATAGCAAAAGCAATATTTAGAGTGATATATTTAGCCTTAGAGTATATGTGTATTACAGAAATAAGGCAAAAAGTACTAAATGATTAAGTTCCTCTTTCAAAAAAACAGCAAGTTAAATGCAAAGAAATCAGAAGAAAGGAAATAATAAAGGTAGGAGCATAAATTAATGAAACAGAAAATTCGCACATAATAGAGAAAATCCATGAATCCAAAAATTTATCCTCTTAAAAAAAAGTTCAAATTGATAAACTCCTAGCAAGACTTATCAAAGTTAAAAATAAAATGAGGGAAGAAGGTACGTACTACCAAATCTAAGAATGTAAAAAAGGCATTTCTATAGCCCCTACAAGCATTTTAAAATGAAGATATTATGAACAAACTTATGTAAATAAATTTTGGAATCTAAAAGAGATTTTTCTTTAAAAATATAGCTTATCAAAGCTGACATAAGAAAAAATGAAAAAAAAGAATGATCCTCTCTATAAAATAAGTTGAGTCCTTTAAAAAATTTTATCACAGAGAAAATTCCATATGGCTTTATTGATAAACTCCACCAGCATTTAAGAAACACGGAATAGTAATCTTACATCTATTCTAAGAGACAATAAAAAAAGAGGCACCACAACCCAAAGTGATTTCTAATTTGGTCAGCAAAACCTTGTTACCAAAGCTTCACAAGGACATTGCATGAAAGAAAAACTGTATGAATCTCTCTTAAGAACATAGATGCATGAGACCACAAACACCACAACTAGCCAAAGCAACCCTGAGAAAGAAGAACAAAGCTGGAGGCATCACACTTGCTGATTTCAAATTATATCACAAGCTTTCTAAACAAAACAGTGTGGTACAGGCATAAAAAGAGACACATAGATGGATGGAACAGAAGCAAGACCCCCAAAATAAATCCACACATATATAGTCATCTAATTTTTGACAAGGGCACCAAGAAAACACCGTGGGGAAAGTATAGTCTTTTCAATAAATGGTGTTGGAAAAACTGAACATTCACATACAAAGAGTGAAACTGGCCCCCTATTTTACACAACTCACAAAAATTAACTCAAAATGGGTGAAAGACTTAAATGCAAGATTGAAACTCCTGGAAGAAAACATAGGGAAAAGTTCTTTGACATAGGCAGTGACTTTTTTTTAAAATTTGCTACCAAAAGCACTAGTAACAAAAACAAAAATCAATACATGGGACTACATTAAACTAAAACAATTTTGCACAGCAAACAATCAACAAAATAAAAAAGTAACCTACAGAATGGTAAAAAATATTTATATTTATAAACCATATATCTGATACCATATATCTGATAAGGAGTTAATGGCCAAAATATATCAGGAACTCATACAACTCAACGGCAAAAATACAAAACTGATTTAAAAATGGGCAAAGTACCTGAACAGACATTTTTCCAAAGAAAACACAAATGGTCAACAGGCACATGAAAAGATGCTCAACAGCACTAATCATCAGAGGAATGCAAATCAAAATCACAGTGAGATATTACCTCACACCTGTTCAAATGACTATTATCGAAAAGACAAGAGACAGCAAGTGATGGTGAGGATGTAGGGAAAAGAGAATCCTGGGGCATTGTTGGTAGGAATGTAAATTGGTACAGCTATTATGGAAAACAGTATTGAAATTCGTCAAAAATTTTAAAATAGAACTACCATATGATCCAGCAATCCCATTTCTGGGTATATATCTAAAAACCATGAAATCAATATGTCAAAGAGATACCTGCATTCTCATGTACGTTGCAGCATTATCACAATAACCAAGATGTGGAAACAACCTAAATGTCCATTAATAGATGAATGGATAAAGAAAATGGGATACATGCACACACACGTGTACACACACATACACACACACACAGACACACAGAGAAATAATGTTCAGCTATAAAAAAGAAAGAAATTCTGCCATTTGAAACAACATAGGAAAACTTTGAAGGCATTATGCTAAGTGAAATAAATCAAAGAGAGAAAACAAACATCTGATTTCACTTATACATGGAATCTTAAGAAATCTCATAGAAATAGAAAGTAGGATGGTGGTTGCAGGGGCTGATGGATGAGAGAAAAGGGAAAATGCTATACATTTTCAGTTAAAAGATTGACAAGTCCTAGGGATAGGGATCTAATGTACAGCATGGTGACTATAGTTAATAATACTGTATTATATACTTAAAATTTGCTAAGAGAGTAGATTTTAAATGTTCTTGCCACACCAAAGAAAAATGGTGATGGATGTGTTGACTAACTGGATTGCATTAATGATTTCACAATATATACATATATATTTAACATCATGTATAACTTGAATATATATAATTTTATCCATCGATGATGCCTCATGTTAGAAAAAAGAACATATTGAGCAAACCCAACAAAGTACTTATATCTATAATATATCCAAAAACTCTACAAATCAAAAAGACAGACCCAATAAGAGTATGGACAAAAGACTTGAAGACGTTTCAATTTCTTATTGCTGCTGTAATTGCTGCACACCTAGTGGATGAAAGCAACACAAATGTATTATCTTACAGTGCTGTAGTTTAGAAGTAGGATTGAGTTTCACCCTGCTAAAATCAAGGTGTAAGCATTCCTGCATTCCTTCTGGAGGCTTTAGGGGAGAATTCATTTCCTTGCCTTTTCTGGCTTCTAGAGGCCGCCTGCATTTCTTGGCTCTCAGCCCTCTTCTGTGACCTTCACAGCCAGAAATATTGGACTGCATGCTTCTCACACTGCCATCTCTGTTTCTCTCTTCCAATACCCTTCTCCACTTTTAAAGACCCTTGTGATTACTCTAGACTCACCTAGATAATCCAGGATAATCTCTCTGTTTTACGGTCAGTTGATTAGCAACCTTATTTGATTAGCAATCTTCATTCTGCAACCTGAATTCCCCTTTGCCACGTAACTGTACGTATTCACAGGTTCCAGGAATTAGGAAATAGACATCTCTGGGAAGACATTTTTCAAATGACTACAAAACACATTACAAAAGAAGACATACAAACAGCCAGTAAAAATATTAAAAAGTGTTCAACCTCATTCGTCATTAGGGAAATACAAATTAAAATCATAATGATATATCACTATACTTCACCAGAATGGTTAATATTTTAAAACGTGGAGAGGATATGGAACAACAGAAGTTTGCAAATATTGCTGATGGGATTTTAAAATTGGTGCAACCACTTTGAAAAACTAACAGTATCTACTAAAGCATAAAATATACTCTCCTACCAGGCAGTTTCACCCCCAGATATACACCCCCCAAGAATGTATACATATGTGTACCAAATGACATTTACGCAGATATTCCAAGCAGCCACAAAGAAGAAACAACCCAAATGCTTATATAAAATAGAATGAATAAGAAATAGATGGGATATTATACAGAAATAAAGATAAACTTCTGCTATGCAGTAACAACATGGATGAATCTCATAAACATAATGTTGAGTGAATAAAATCAGACACAAAAAGAGATCTATTATGGAATTCTGTTTTTCTCTCTCTATAATCCAAAAGCAGGCAAGACTAATCTATTTTAATAGAAATCAGAAGAGCTGTTAGCTTTGCAGATGTTATACTTGAAAGAGGGTGTGAATGAAGCTTTGGGGTATTGGTGATGTTCTATTAAAAATATACTGATTTTTATAATAGTTTATGTATGTTACATTTCAAGAAAATGTTCAATAAATCTACATTGTATAGAATTGTATATACTCTGTGTCAAAAACTTGGAAATGTCTTTAGCTTTCAAGGATATAATGAAAACAGATTCCGGATTAAGCAGGCCCTAGCACTAAGACAGATCTCACAGTGGACAGACACTTCCCTGTCAGAAGAGCAAAATACCAAAAGGCAAGAGGTTAAAATGAATTAAAGTTTATCCATTCTTGAATCAAATGAAAATGTTACAGACCCCAGAGATTATTCTTATATTTGGACATTTTCAGTGACCTAAAAGTAGCCATTTGAAATTAGTTAAATAACATTATTTTCAACCTTTTAAAATGAGGGTTTTTGCCTTTTTATGAGAAATTGGCATTTTCATCATCGAGGAGGTACACAACCTCCTTGACACAATGATTCATTGGAATGAAACCATTTCCATTTTTAAAAAATTGTGTGCTTACCAAAAGCCCAGGCATGATCTGCAGACAGAAAAAGAACAGCAACAATGTGTACCCACAAGGGAAAAAGAGAAAGAAAATTTCAAAACTGAAAAACCAGAAATCAAAAGCATTATAATGAGAATTTCCACAGTAACATGACTAAGCCCCTAATTCCTATCTTGGTTTTGGCTTTGGTCTGTTTTTATTTCATCATATATAGATGTGGAGAACAATAATAATAAATATTATTTTATTTTTATATGGCACTTTTTATGTTTGTAAAGAACTTTTATATTGACATGTTTTCTTGGAAAATCAGTGTCTTTTGAATCAGATCCACCTTGGTTCAAATCCCAGTCATGCCCTTATAAGTTATTTAACTTTGACAAGTTTTTAAATTGTACTTCAATTACCTTATGTGCACATTGGCAGTAACTACCCAAAACAGGTTTATGAGAAGACTGACTGAGGTAATATATTTAAGTCCATGGAATATGTATAATGGAAATAATAATGTAAAGTTCATGGCACATAGTAGGCACTTAATAAATGATAACACTTGGTATGATCGCCTCATTTGACTTCTACAACAACCTATGAGGGCAGGGACTGTGCTGGTTACCTACCAAAATGCCTACCGCATATTAGGCTTTCAGTAAATATTTTTTTTAGCTTTTATTTCAGGTTTCAGGGAAATGTGTACAGGTTTCCTATATAGGTAAATTACATGTCATGGGGCTTGGTGCACGGATTATTTTGTCACCCCAGCAATAAGCATAGTACCGGTACTACAGGTAGTTCTTTAAGCCTGTCCCTCCTAGGCCCTGGTGTCTGTCATTCCCTCCTTTGTGTTCATGTGTACTCAATGTTTAGCTCCCATTTATAAGTGAGAAAATGTGGCTTTGGTTCTCTGTTCCTGCATTAGTTAGCTCAGGATTATGGCCCCAGCTCCATCCATGTTGCTGCAAAGGACATGATCTAATTCTTTTGTAAGACTGTGTACTGTTCCAGGGTGTATATTTACCAGATTTTCTTTATCCAGTCTACCATCAGGTGGGCATTTAGATTGATTCTATGACTTTGCTATTGTGAATAGTGCTGTGATGAACATACGTGTGCATGTGTCTTTGTATAACCAATAACATGATTACTGGGACAAAATGGTACTTCTGCCTTAAATTCTTTGAGAAATCACCACACCGCTTTGCACAATGGCTGAACTAATTTACATTTCCACCAGCAGTGTATAAGTGCTCCCTTTTCTCTGCAATCTTGACAGTATCTGCTATTTTTTAACATTTTAGTAATGGCCATTCTGACTAGTATGAGATGCTATCTCATTGTGGTTTTGATTTGCATTTCTCTAATGATTAGTGATGTTAAGTATTTTCTTCATATGCTGTTGGCAATGTGTATGCCTTCTTTTGAAAAATGTCTGCTCATGTCCTTTGCCCATGTTTTAATGGGGTTGTTTTTTGCTTGTTAATTTGTTTAAGTTCTTTATAGATTCCAGATATTAGACTTTTGTCAGATGCATAGTTTGAAAATATTTTCTCCTATGTGTTGTCTGTTTATTAATAGTTTCTTTTGCTGTGCAGAAGTTCTTTAATTTAATTAGGTCCCATTTATCCATTTTTGGTTTTGTTGCAGTTGCTTTTGGCATCTTCCTTATGAAATATTTGCCAGATCCTATATCCAGAATAGTATTTCCTAGGTCATCTTCCAGGCTTTTTATAGCTTTAGGTTGTATATTTAGGTACTTAATCCATCTTGAGTTGATTTTTGTATATGATGTAAGGAAGGGGTCCAGTTTCAATCTTCTGCATGTGATCTAACCAGTTATCCCAGTGTCATTTATGGAATAGAGAGTCCTTTCCTCATTGCTTGTTTTTGTTGAGTTTGTCCAAGGTCAGATGGTTGTAGGTGTGCAGCTTTATTTCTGGTCTCTCTATTCTGTTCCATTGGTTTATGTGTCTGTTTTTGTACCAGTACCAAGCTGTTTTGGTTATTGTAGCTTTGCAGTATAGTTTGAAGTGAAGTAACATGATGTCTCTAGCTTTGTTCTTTTTCTTAGGATTGCCTTGGCTATTCAAGCTATTTTTTTTGGTACCTTACAAGTTTTAATATATTTTTTTCTAATTCTGTGAAGAATGTCATTGGTAATTTGATAGGAATAGTATTGAATCTGTAAATTGCTTTGGGCGTATGGCCATTTTAATGATATTGATTCTTCCTATCCATGACCATGGAATGTTTTTCAATTTGTTTGTGTTATCTCTGATTTCTTTGAGCAGTGTTTTGTAATTCTGGTTGTAGAGATCTTTCACCTTCACAGTTAACTGTATTCCAGGGTATTCTATTCTTTTTGTGGCTTTTGTGAATGGTGTTGCATTGTTAATTTGGCTCTCAGTTTGGATGTTGTTGGTGTATAGAAATGCTACTGATTCTTGTACATTAATTTTGTATCCCTGAAACATTGCTGAGGTTGTTTATCACATGTAGGAGCTTTTGAGCAGACGTTATGGGGTTTTCCAGGTATAGAATCACATCATCTGTGAAGAGAGACAGTTTGACTTCCTCTCTTCCTATTTGGATGCTTTTTATTTCTTCCTCTTGTCTGATTGCTCTGGCTAGGACTTCCAGTACTGTGTTTAATAAGAATGGTGTGAGTGGGCATCCTTGTCTTGTTTCAGTTCTCAAGGGGAATGCTTCCAACTTTTGCTTATTCAGTATGATATCGGCTGTGGGTTTGTCATGAATGGCTCTTACTATTTTGAGGTATGTTGCTTCAATGCTTAGTTTTTTGAAGGTTGATAACATGAAGTAATGTTTAATTTTACCAAAAATATTTTCTGCTTCTATTGAGATGATCATATGGTTTTTGTTTTAGTTCTGTTTATGTGATTAATCATATTTGTTGATTTACATATGTTGAACCAATATTGCAGCCCAGGGATGAAGCCTACTTGATCATCATGGATAGCTTTTAGATGTGCTGTTGGATTCGGTTTGCTAGTATTTTGTTGAGAACTTTTGCATTCATATTTATCAAGGATATTGGCCTGAAGTTTCCTTTTTTTATTGTGTCTCTGCCAGGTTTTGGTATTCGGATGATGCTGGCCTCACTAAGAAAATTGCTTAAAATCACACCATTACATGGAAATTAAACAACCTTCCTCTGAGTGACTTTTGGGTAAACAATGTAATTAAGACCAAAATCAAGAAATTCTTTGAAACAAATGATAATAAATACACAACACATCCAAGTCTCTGAGATACAGCTAATGTAGTGTTAAGAGGGAAGTTTATAGCATTAAACACACACATCAAAAAGTTAGAAAGATCTCAAATTAACAACATAACATCACACCTAAAGGAACTAGAGAAACAAGAGCAAACCAACCCCAACACTAGCAGAAGACAAAAAATAACCAAAATCAGAAGGAAATTGGTACATGAAAAACCATACAAAAGATCAACTAATCAGGAGGTTGTTTTTTTGTTTTTTTGTTTTTTTGGTTTTTTTTTTTTGAAAGAATTAACAAGATTGGTAGACCATCAGCTAGACTAATAAGAAAAAATCCAAATAAACACAATCAGAAATGACAAAGGGGAATTACCACCAACTCCATAGAAATAAAAAGAAACCCTCAAAGACGACTATAAACACCTCTATGCATCCAAACTAGAAAACCTAGAAGAAATAGATAAATTCCTGGAAACATACAACCTCCCAAGACTGATCCAGGAAGAAACTGAATTTCTGAAAAGACCAATAATGAGTTCTGAACTTGAATCAGTAATAAAAAGCTTACCAACCAGAAAAAAAAAACCCAGGACCAGATGGATTCACAGCTGAATTCTATCAAATGTATGAAGAAGAGTTGGTACCATCCCTGCTGAAAGTATTCCCAAAAAAATTGAGGAGGAGGGAGTCCTCTCTATCTCAGTCTGTGAGGTCAGCAAATTTTTTTGTAAGTGAATGGAACCATAAATGAATGAATACAAGAAAGTAACGCATGAATCCATCGTGCCAATTTTGTATGAGAAAAGCAAGGTTCAGGTTTATTCAAGGTCCCACTGCTACTAAATAGAAAAGTTGAGTGTCAGACCCACTTTTTCCCACTCCAAGCCCAATGGTCCTTCCTCTATTTCAGCAGTGCTCATAACAATATTTACTTGCCTTGCTCTGAATGTTGGCATTTTATCTTCATTTTGCATGTGCAATTTGTTCTAAGTTAAAGAGTGTCTGGACTCAGCTCAGGAAGAAATTCGGTAAACAAGTTTCACACTTACATTGATAGCATGTGATATTTTAAATATACCTAAACTATGATGAACTGAGGAAGCACTGAATTTATGTAGTAGGTATATTTAATACAAAATAAAAATATCACCACAGAAAGTATTGAGCAAATAAATCCTCCTTCAGTATTTTTTCTTGAAGCTATTGCCGTAGAAAATTAAACATAGCCAGATAAATGTCTTTCCCAAAGGCATTATGGTAATTCCAAAGTAGCATGCTAGGTCATTTAACTAAGGTTTAGAGAGTTTCTTCAACTAGCTAACATCTGGGCTGTCCATGCACCGCGCCTTTACTGATGGAAATGTGTTCACTGTGGCCAGCATGCTGAGAAACTTATGTGCACGACCATAAAATCATAAAATTGCATTGCAAAATGTCAATATGTTATCTAATACAATATGTGCAGAATGGAATGATCCAGAAGCATTTGGAAGAAAATAATCCTTTGAATAGGAAGAACTTTAAAAGGCAAGAATATGGAAAGTACAAGAATATACTGGAAATAAAGCCAGCAAGATTTAGAACAAGGATGTCAGGAAAAAAGAACCCAGACTCGGGCAGCCACTGCTCTTCCCCAAAAATTGTGGTAGGAAGACCCTAGCCCTAGGTACGCATTCAGAGATTCTGCTACTGAACTGCACATCATCAGGCCATCTACTGGCGAGAGCTAAGCTAAACACTTGTCTCCCTTTTATAAGTGTAGGAAAGATGGCTTGGGAAACCTAAAGTGAGAGAAAAGTTTTTCAACAGAGTTATGATCACACGGTGAATGAAGTTTCTAGAAATAGTATAATGCAGTGAAAAGAGCACAGAACTGTGAGAGTTAGGTTTTGCAGAGTGACTCAAAATAGAAGCTTTGGTACCAGTCATAATGCTTCATATGTGTTCACTGCTACCATAATTATTAATATTTTTGTTGACAATTTTTTCTCAATTACATTTAAATAATCATTGCTAATATATAGGAAATCTGTTAAAAACTCTTATATTTCTTCACATATATGCCCAGTAGTCTTTCTCAATGCTCTAAATGTTTCTTCTCACTACCCTTAGGATATATACACTCCTTTAGCCATAGAGAAATTATTTTATGTCATCAGATGAGGCATGTGCTTTCTTGCTTCCAGCTTTTTGCACATGCTCATTCCTATGTTTAGAGAACCACTACCTCAATCTTTCTAACTACTAACTCCTAATAATTCTTTAGGTCTTAGGTTAAATGTCATTTCTGGATCATTGTCCTTACCTCTCCCCACCACCATCATCCTCCCTGCCGACAAAATCAGATTAAGTGCCTCTAGTGCATGTTTGCATAGCAACCACCTTTCAGCATAGCTGTCCTATCATAGAGCTTTTTATGCTTTACTGAAACTGCTTTTTAAATTATCTCCCTGCATAGACTACTGGGTTCTGTGAGAGAAGAGGTTCTGTCTTCACCATTTTATGCCAAGCACCTAGCATATAGACCTGAAAACTATTTGTTGAATGGATAGGTAAATGGATAAATGAATGAATGGGTTAAATCTAAATTCCTCAATATAATTTATGAAGACCTAAAGCCTGTTTACCTAACTGGTTTCTTATCTTGCTACTTAGTATATAACAATCTGTCTACCAGCCATTTTGAATTAATTTCATATCCTCAAAAACACCATGCTCTCCTTGCTGGCAAGGATTTATATATCATATGCTATTATTTTGCCTGGATTATTCTTCCTGATTACTCTTTTCTTGAACAATTCTTACTCATCCTGCAAGGCTTAATATTGTGGACTGTTTTTCTCCCCTAATCTTTCACCTCCTTTTTCTCACTCCACCTGGATTAGGTACTCCTTCAAGATAAGACAAGACCCTAGAAGTCCTCACTTCATCCGTGCTAACAACTGTTAGACTTTTCTGAAGTTTCTGGTCATTAGTTAGCATCTTCCTCTAGACTATAAGCTCTCACAGGGCAGGAGCCACTGATACCCAGTTTATCATTTTGTCCTGGCATAGAGCAAAAATGTAATAAATATTTGTTGAATGCATGAATGAATTAGTTAAACTCTCTTTAAAAATAGAAACAATAAAATGGGAAGCATCGTTCAGGCACTGCTTTTTTCTCTTTTCCCACTTTTTCCCGGGGAACCAATGAAACTTTAAGAAAAATATTCATGTCCTGATTCTGTCTGGGTCCTCTTTTTCTTCTGTCAGCAATTGTTGAATGTTTACACTGTAAGTTTCCAGTCTTCAATAACTGTATCTCTATAGCTCCAGCTCATCCTCTTCCTACCAGCTATTGTTCAGACCTGCAAAAGCGCTGAAGCAGGAGATTTCTTCTCCTGTCTATCTTTAGAATGCCTGCTGCCTTTCTGCCAGCAAATAGTTTGTACATTTACATTGTGCCTTACCTCTGTGTTGAGTGAATCTGGCCTGTGTCTTTGAGGAATGAATATGTTTGCTAGTCAGTGGACTCTTCAGTTCCCATATTACTGAGATAAAGAGAGCATTATCTAAGTTAAGCATAATGTTTGGTGTCTCACATTTTTAAGCATCACAACATAACCACAGACACTTGGGATTAAACTGTTTATTTCATGCCCATTATAAATGGATTACATTATACGTTTATAAAATAAGGTCTAAGGAAGGAGAAATCAGTGCAAACTACCATTCTGAAGATGTTGTCCAAGATGCATACTGAAAATAAGCTGTCTCATCTCTGGTACCAAAAGGTCCTATATCTTTATGCATTGAACAACATCTATGCTGGTTCCCATTGTCCCCATCATTTGCCTGTATGTTCTCTGACAAATTTATTACCTTTTTCCTGCTCTTCTTGAAATCACAACAAACAACATTTCTAAGATTCATTTTGATAGAACCTCTAATGGGGACTAAGTCTTCTCTGTGACTCTGGAGAAGCTAGATACTACTAGATAGTCCCTCCTTGTTATGGTTTCATCTCCCACTGGATAGCCCAGCTTCCAGATCCTGGTAACACCAACTGCTCCTGTTGTCCCAGGCCTAGGGACAGTAGTAGCTTCTTGTTCTTATTACTTACTTGGGATGCCACACCATCTTTTGTGTGATGTTTGACCCCTTCTATAATCTGAGAAAGCAGTTTTCAATATTAAATTCTTTCTGTTGAAACACCTAGAGCAGATTCTATTTTTTTCCTCTGACTGACCCCTAAGTGATAAACTCAGAAAAAAAAAAATTCAACCAATAAATCTTCTGTAGTATATAATAGTTTTAACATCTAAAATCCTTGATACAAAGAACTGTAAATCAGTGATATTACATTTCTTTTTCTCTTCTAACTCCCAGTATCCATTTGGAATCCCATCTCTGTGCATGTTTTTAGTTAAAATTATGAAATGAAAGTAGTTCTAGTTTATATTTTAATAAAAATCCCACTGAAATTCCATTAAAATGGAAGTCACCCGATTAATCAGGAGATTTTGAGGGTAGACAGGAAAACTCAGACTGAAAACTCCATTACAACTCTTACCAGAGAAACTAAGATATTATTTTAAGTAGAAAGTGATTAGATCTTGACAAAGTGCTTGGGAGCAACTTTCAAATACCTTAGACTCAGTCAAATAGCAAAAAATGTTTTTTCCCCAACAAGCATGTTGGGAAATTTAAGAATTCAGGTATGTTTTAAATAAAATGCTTTTATACTTCAAAATTCATTATATTTAAATTTTTTTTATTTTACTTTAAGTTCTGAGATACATGTCCTGAACATGCAGGTTTGTTACATAGGTATACATGTGCCATGGTGGTTTGCTGCACCCATCAAGCTGTCATCTACATTAGATATTTCTCCTAATGCTATTGCTCCCCTTACTCCCTACCCCCGACAGGTCCCAGTGTGTGATGTTCCTCTATCATTGATTGGCATTTGGGTTGGTTCCAAGTCTTTGCTGTTGTAAACAGTGCTGCAATAAACATACACATGCATATGTCTTTATAGTAGAATGATTTATATTCCTTTGGGTATATACCCAGTAATGGGATTGCTGGGTCAAATGGTATTTCTGGTTCTAGATCCTTGAGGAATTGCCACACTGTCTTCCACAATGGTTGAACTAATTTACACTCCCACCAACAGTGTAAAAGCGTTCCTATTTCTCCACATCCTCTCCAACATCTGTTGTTTCCTGACTTTTTAATGATTGCCATTCTAACTGGTATGAGATGGTATCTCATTGTGGTTTTGATTTGCATTTCTGTAATGACAGGTGATGATGAGCTTTTTTTCATATGTTTGTTGGCCACATAAATGTCTTCTTTTGAGAAGCGTCTGTTCATATCCTTTGCCCACTTTTTGATGGGCTTGTTTGTCTTTTTCTTGAAAATTTGTTTAAGTTCCTTGTAGATTCTGGATATTAGACTTTTGTCAGATAGATAGATTGCAAAAATTTTCTCTCATTCTGTAGGTTGCCTGTTCACTCTGATGATAGTTTCTTTTGCTGTACAGAAGCTCTTTAGTTTAATGAGATCCCATTTGTCAATTTTGGCTTTTGTTGCCATTGCTTTTGGTGTTTTAGTCATGAAGTCTTTGCCTATGCCTATGTCTAGAATAGTATTGTCTAGGTTTTCTTTTAGGGTTTTTATGGTTTCAGGTTTTATGTTTAAGTCTTTAATCCATCTTGAGTTAATTTTTGTATAAGGTGTAAGGAAGGGGTCCAGTTTCTGTTTTCTGCTAGCCAGTTTTCTCAGCACTATTTATTAAATAGTGAATCCTTTCCCCATTGCTTGTTTTCGTCAGGTTTGTCAAAGATCAGATGATTGTAGATGTGGGGTATTATTTCTGAGGCCTCTGTTCTGTTCCATTGGTCTATATATCTGTTTTGGTACCAGTACCATGCTGCTTTGGTTACTGTAGCCTTGTAGTATAGTTTGAAGTCAGGTAGCATGATGCCTCCAGCTTTGTTCTTTTTGCTTAGAATTGTCTTGGCTCTATGGGCTCTTTTTTGGTTCCATATTAAGTTTAAGGTAGTTTTTTCTAATTATGTGAAGAAAATCAGTGGTAGCTTGATAGGAATAGCATTAAGGAATAGCATTAAATCTACAAATTACTTTGGGAAGTATGGCCATTTTCACAGACACACACACAAAAAAATTACATTCCATATAGATTAATATTTAAGTAAACCTTGAAGAAATTTAAAAATAAATAAATAAAAAGTAGACAACCATACCTGTTACTTCTCTGTGAGGAAGTACATTTGGTATTTCACCATTAAGAATAATATAAGCACTAGAATTTTTGTAAGTGCCTTTTGTTAGACTGAGAATTTTTCCTTCTTTTTATTTTGCAGAATTCATATCATTAATTGAAGTTGAATTTTGATCAACATGTTTTCTGCACCTGTTGAACTGTCACATATTTTTCTCCTTAAATTAACCTGTAAATTACATTGTTTGACTTCAATGTTCAACCAAAAATGTATTATTCTTTTTCTATATTGCAGTATATAATATGCCTATGCTTTGTTGAGAATTATTGTGTATACATTTATAAGAAATATTAATTTGTAATTTTTTAAAAAAATTTTAATTACTATTGAGATGGACATAATTAATGCATCATGTTAACTGTGAGCTCCATTTCTATGTGAATAGAAACCATATCAAACAACATCAGTAGAAATGTGTTTTTAATCAGACAGCTTTTGAGGTACTTGTACCTTATGAATAAAGGCTTCCTGTAGTTTGCAGCAAAAATAATAATAATAAGCTTTTATTTAGATAACTTGAGGTCTTAACTTCATTGATGATCTTTAAAGCATCATCTTTTAAAAGGATTTTAAAATACATTTTCTAGTATTAAAACCACAAGAAAAAAGTGCTGCTAGCAGCAAGCCAACAGCCCTGTAGGTTATAGTCCAGGGCAGGGGTGTCCCATCTTTTGGCTTCCCTGAGCCACACCGGAAGAAGAATTGTCTTGGGCCATAAATGAAATACACTAACAATAGCTGATAAGCTGAAAATAAGTTGCAAAAAAAAATCTCATAATGTTTTAAGAAAGTTTATAGATTTACACTGAGCCACATTCAAAGGCTTCCTGAGCCACATGAAGCTCGCAGGCTATGGATTAACAAGCTTGGTCTAGGGAATGTACAGTACTAAAATTAGGTAAACTGTGTTCCTTAAACTAACTTTAATGAAGGGGCCGCTTGTTTACTTACCATATACAAACACCCAAAAGTCATCAAAAATGGATTTATCTTGAGCCCTGTGTAAGGGGAAAACTATTGGAAGTCCCATCAATTACCATCATAACAAAGCTAAGGCAACAAACATACAAATTGCATTGAAGATAATTTTTATCCACTCTCCCAGCCTTTCCCAAATAACCACTCCCTTCAAAAAGTGCTTCCTGGGATGTTAGCTAAATGACCATGCACTGTGAAAGTCTTTCCCTGTTCCTCTGAAAGCAGAAGAAATCCTAGGGCTAGAACAGAAGAAGTCAGGGGGCCACGACAAAGTGGAAGAAAGACACCCAAGTTCCTTATTCTTCTTTTCACCAGTTCCTTCCAACAATGCCTGGACAGGGCGAATACTAAGTATCATTCTAAAAGGAGAATCACAGCTAGTCTCCCCACTCTGGGAACGAGATTCTTCTTTGAGACCCACCAATTTCATATATCTACCATAAAAACTGTCAAAGAAGTGTTTAAGTTCAGTATTTTTATGGAGAAGTTTAGGTGAGAATTTCTCAACCCCTCATATGAGCTATTAAATAATGGAAATCTCTACATTGCATAGAATTTCCCTCTACTGCATCCCAGAGAGATAATGATTTGGCCTTGTTTTCAACGCCTTCAATGATGTGAAGCCCATTTCATTGCTAGGCAGTGCTAATACTTGAAAGCACTTTCTTAAGCTAAACTAAGTTCTTTCTTACTTTTAATAGCTCCCATTTCTGGAGTCATCATTATGTGCCAGAAACTATTGCTTGAAACAATACTTCTACCCAGACCTCACAAAAACCCTACAAGGTAGACATTATGCCACTTCCTAGTTGAAGAAACTAAAGCTCAAGAAGCTTAATTTTTCTGGCTAAGATCACAGAATACCAGCATTTACACCATTCTGATTTTTCCTAATATGCCATATTGCTTTCTACTTTGAAAGAAATTAAATTCTTATAAATCTAAACATTTACAATTAAATAAAGTGTCATCCTTTGAAGTGTCATACCTTTGGGATATTTGCATATGGCCTCTCTTCACACATCTGGAACAGCTGCTTTTAGGCAACAGGGCAATAAATTTTTTGTCCTCCCAGTAAATATGGGTGGTTTGGAAGAAATAGACAAGTTCCTGAGTATTAAAAATCTGTCTACATAAAAGGATACATAAATCTGAATAAGGCTTTATGTCTCCCTCGTTTTTTCTATATACAAAAGTGTGCACACACACCTAGACACCCACACAGCAAGAATTAGGAAGACCTGATTTTTTATCCCCATGTAAATAATAAGGTTTCCTCCAACCACTTTCCACGGGAGACAGACAGAGTAAACTCCAATGGCGGTGATAGGAAAATGAAGACGGAGATGAGGGCGAAGTGAGGAGGAAGGTGCTGCAACTTTGAGGCTCTTACATACCAACACTCACTGCCAGGAGGCTAGGCAACCCCCCAAGAAGCCAAACGACTGCCCTACACCACAAAAGCCACTAGGTCCCAGGGAAAATGCAAGGTTGAATAAGGCCAGATTCTTGCCTCTAAGGGAGCTATGATTGACTGGAAAAACACGAATAAACAACTCCAATAAAAGTGAGCACACTTTAATCACCACCATCACTGTTAACTGCAGAATGCCTCTTAGCAGAGTGGTTAGAAGCAAGGCAAGGACATTGGATTTGAAACCTGGCTTTACCACTAAGCTGTCTTGTCCTCCGACAAAAGAGAACTGCCAGCCCCACTCTGCCAGTCAAGCTGTGGTTCCTAAGCTAGATCCTTCTTGTTCATGGACTCTAAATGTGGTTTGTGAGTCTGAATGGAGCTTGCAAAGACAACCAGGTGGGAGATCTCTAAACTACACAACTGTCATTTTACACATTATTATTAGAAAAATCAGAAACATATCAGTCCTTCTCAATCTTCAAACCCATGTAACTTCCAGGAGTTCAGCATTTACCTGA
Source organism: Macaca mulatta (assembly GCF_049350105.2). NCBI lineage: Eukaryota > Metazoa > Chordata > Mammalia > Primates > Cercopithecidae > Macaca > Macaca mulatta. Next base: position 144,685,808 of record NC_133406.1, read on the forward strand.
AACCCAGAACAACATAAAAGTCCAAGACCTGAAATATCAGGTACCAACTTGATATTTCTGCTTAGAACTCAGGGATTTCCAAGGACATGGAAACTTCACTACCAAAATTAGTACAGTTCCTGGGCAAAACAGAACAGTTGGTCAACCTATCAAGACCCCCTCTTGATTTAACAACAGACTCAGGCCCTTTCCACATATACTGATCCATACCTCCCACTCAATAGGTTTATGAAAGAAGACCAGAGAACTCACTCAAATACATTCAGAAATAAAGCAGCTTACCAGATAAAGGAAAACGGAAGAGGAGAGTGCTATCAGTGCCAGGGGACACCTTAGAAGAAACGTTTGTTCATGGTGCCCTCCCACACACAGGAAAGAGAGCCCTGCCATGAGACCTGATTGATGCAGCGACATTCCTTTAGCTTCAATAAGCAGCAGCAATACGTTTCTACAAAGTTGCAACCTTCTCTTCTAAAATGAAAATACAACAATAAATTTCTGAAAAGTTAAGCATATATATCATTCTAGGGCACGATTTTGAAATACACCTACTTTGTGTGCAGAGAACACTGCAAAGGCAAATTAAGTAACTGCCAAAAATGAATATATAAATATTCATCCCTTGAGCAAAATATATGTTGAAGGCCTACTAAATGCAAGCCTCTATGCGGGGCTCTGGGGACCCACGGAGATGTGAAGGGCTCGAGGCTTGTCTGTTAGGCATCTTATTTAAATTCCCTACTGTGTTCATAACATTCGCTTCCTAGTTTGGGGCTATTCTAACCTGTGTAGACTTGTTCTCCAGGGCTTGGGTCATGCACAGAAAACATTCAGTCATTCAATTGCTTCATTTACCATCACTCCCTGAAGAAGAAACCATAGCCAATGAATTTTTAATGCGTTCAGCTTCCATTTTCTTCTTTGGGAGCTTATTTCTATCTACCAATATAGCTTAGGCATCAGGTAGCACAGATATATTAAAGACAAATGAAGGTAGAAACCCCAACAGGAGGAAAATTATTGTTTTAGCCACTACCTAGCAATTCTTGTATTGAATCAGTACTGACACCATTTTTCCCCTCCTAATTCATTATCATTACCTTAGCTCTGAAGTCATTATGGCTTTATTCTACACCTGGAGTAGGAAACACCCTCTCAGAATTCAGGCAGAGAACTGCAAGTGGACCAAACCTCACGGATCAGAATAACACACTCCTATCTGCTATCTGACATCTCCTTCTTTTCAGCTAAACTCAGACGCCACTCTATTGTTTTAGCTGATGCTGCCTGACAGGGAAGATGACTGATTCAAGTGACAGAAGGGGTTGCAATAGAGAGAGAAGCCTGTTTAAGCTCTGGCCCGTCTGCTCCAGTAAATCTCTGGTTTTATCAGCTAGGTGCAACTGACTCATTTCAGCTAGATCGGTGGCAGTCTATCTCCTTAGAGCCCCTTGTCAGGGAAGCCTTCAGGTGCCACAGTGTGCCAGGGTTGATATGAGTCAAACCTGGTGTGAACAAGGATTAACCTCTAAGACTGCACAAGACTCCCTTTCAGTCTATTCCAGGCAGGGACATAAGAAACTATAAACTCGATTAAACAAGGTAAACTTTCCTGTGTTCCTCTGCAGCAAGCATCTCATTTGCATTCCTTCAGCAGTTTGAATAAACATAACCACTGACCTGGGCAGCTCTTCCTGAGAGAGCCCAGAGCTGGCACACGGTACGAGGAGGAATAATTTCCATGTCGTCGTGGCAAAACTGGACAGCCTGTCAGAAACATGAAAACGGCTTTTGAAATCTGCATGTCTGTGTGAAGGTATAAAATATTTATACCTCAGATTAAAATATTTTATTGAATTAATATTGATTTACTATTAATTTTTAAATAGATTCATATTTCATGAGACACTCACAATGAACCCACCAATTGGGCCTCAGTGAGTGAAACCAATTACACAAATCGTTAAGGAAGCAACCAAGAAAGCAACTCTCAATGCCAGGGGAGAGACAAAAGGAATGTGAAAATCTGGCTTTATGATAAAATAAACATAATGTCTATATTGTGACTGAAAGAAATACCTCATCGCCCTGCTCACTTTTATGTAGCCTTTTTCTTTGTAATGTATAGCAGTGGGGGAGCCCTTGGCCAATTTTTTTTTCTTTTTTAAGAAAGTGATCTACGTTTGGCCACACATTTGAAAACTTCACTGCAGTGACTTTTTTTTTTTTAATAGCAATTAATTCTTTCCTTCCAAGAGGAAACTGTAATAATAATAGCTACTGAAAAGCAAAGCTTCGAGAAGCTTCGTTAAGAGTTTCTCCCTCTAGTATTGGGCAAAGCCCTTCAGGAAAGTGCTGACAGCTAAAAACAAAAGACATTGATTGCTGTGCTCAATTAGCATCTTCAGACACACAGAGATGGCGGCTAAGATGAGGCCTCCCAAGTGCTTTTGTACCTGCTCCCTTTCAATCTGAGTTCAGAAACTTCACTCTTCTTCCCTCAGCTCTGCTATAATGCTTTCCATAATCATACCTGTATTTTTGTTTTGAAAACTCATATCACCATCATTTCACTCAGTTCCCTTTTGGTAGGAAAATGTTTTCTAATTTATACAAGGCCTTTATACAGCCTAGGCAACAGACCCAGCTCATCTTTATTCATCCTTTTCTTTTTATATCTCATTCATGTTTTCCTTTTCTTATTCAACCATTCTAAATCGGGCCACACTTACACAGTTTATTGCAGTCAGTCCTTTTTTTACACAAAACACCAGTATGTACAGTTACAGGACAAAATAAGGATTATTCTTCATTTTGTGATGAAGGGTTTTACTGTGAGCAAGAAGATTTTAAAAGGCATAGGAAGTCTGCAGGAGATGTTAGGCTGGGTTAGGATAGCCGCATGGGGCTAAGATGATACCCAGGGTCTCCTAATTAGATAAAGCCATTGTTTAGCTTCAGACAATACCTGTTTACAGTTCAATAAACAACTTGTCACAGTTGCTTGCTCAAAGCAGACCTAGATGTCAATGCAAACAGTTAGTACAGAGGTAGTGAAATAAATTGGTCTCCTGAGTAAATAAATTGAGCAGCAATGTGAAACTGCCTCATCAGTACTGAGGAAGATAATCATTTATAAAGGTTTAAAATGGCGTTTCATAAGTATTGACATTTAGAGAAATGTCTTTCCCCATCTAAATGACTTACCCCCCACCTTTTCCTATTTCTACCAGCCACTAAAAGAGAAGAAGAAAATAAAAAGAGAAGATAAAGTATTTCTAGGGTCATTCCATCAAAGTTTTTTAATGCTTTTTATATAAAATTTAATAAACATCTAAAAGATGCCTGGTCTTGAATATAAATTATGAATAAGTATAGCACCTGCCTTCAAGGATTTTCCATTCTGTCATCACAGAATGGAATCAGACAGAAAGATAAGACAAGTGGAAAGGTCATTTGGCCAAATGCCTGAGTTTTGTTGTTGTTTCTTATTGATGAGTGATGAAGGAGAAACCAACAGAAGCAAGAACAGAATGGAGGTGTGTGCCTAGAAACCATTGTCAGGAAGGTGAAGCAAGGGTGGTAAGAAGAAGAAATGAGGTGACACTGTTTGGTGACTTCTTTTATGGGGATAATGACTGCACATAATGGCATTCCTTTTCCCAAAGATCTTTGAACGTCCTGGGAGATTCAGCTGAACAACTGAATGCAAAGATTTTACAAGTTGTTATACATACAAATACAGATGTCTCAGAGACCCTGTCAGAGACCCCCATGCACACATAAACACCAGGAAGCACAGTGGCAAATTCCAATTCTTTAGATTTTGTGAGAGAAGAAGGCATTAACATTTACTCACAGGCAGCTTACCACCTTGGCTATGGTATGCAACGCACACCAGCATATCAGAGAGCCAGGAAGACTAATCCAAAGGGATCAGCCAACTGACATGGCATCACATGGTTGGGAGAGGGAGAGTTAAATTTATAAATATATTAGAAATCAGAAATCTTGTTCTTACTATATTCTTTCTTCTTCTTTCTTTTTGTTTAACCCCACCTGTATACCCTACCCCACAGAGCCTAAGTGAAAGAGCTCTTGCCCCCAAAATGGTAGAGGACCCACCCTCAGTTAGAATCATTTAACCCTCAAAGCACTTTTTTTCCAAGAATTCACTTTACCTGGCCCATTATTAAAGCCTACTGAATTCTGCCACTATGAATAATATATTTTTTTAAATGTACACTTGGAGTTTATGGCAACAGAAGCCTTTTTTTTGAATTGAGAAAATAAAACTGGAGTGTGGTCAATACTATTGTAAACCCCAATGATCCTTTCTTAAGATGCATATTTAACATCTGCCGCTGTAACTCAAATTCCTTGTATTCCTGGATCTTTACAACCACACCTGCATTTTCAAATGGAGTTCACAAACTGACTGTAAGATTTCTTTCACTGGCATTTATGTTGTGGTCACAGGCCTGAGAGCACATAATGCCAGGACTACTGCTGACCTGTCCTCTGTGGAAGTCTGAGCTCAGTAGTGTCTCTATAAGATATTAGCTTTCAAGGCTACTCTAGACAAAATTGGCAGTGGATGTAGTTTTTGACCTCTATTCCCAGCTTCCATGTTCTGAGACAAAACCTCATTTACTCCATACTTCTCAGAAGGGCCCAGTGCTCTTAGTCTTCTCCCCTTTTAGAGACTCTTTACGGGGTGGATGAAGGGGAGGCTCACCAATACAGAGAGAAAAGGGAAGGAACTGGTTTTAAAAAACACAAGTTCCATCCCTTAATGGCTGTGTAAACTTGTTAGAGCCATGAAATCTTGTCAGCTCATATTCCTCATGTGTTAAATAGGGATAATAAAGAGATTTACCTCCTAAGGAGGATGCCCATGTTACTGTTACAAAATAGATAAAGTATTTTGAAACTTAAAAGGTCAATCAGGTACTACTTTCATAAATTATTAATTCACTCTAAAATTTAATTGAACATCTACTATTTTGATGTTGATACAGTGATGAATAAAATGAGGTCTCTGACCTTGCAGACATAATCTGATAGAGAATGTCATGGAAAGAATAATATGAATAGCATTAGATTAGAACCATAACAGAGATATTAATCAAGTGTTATGGGGCCACAGATATGGAAGTACTTATTCTGGAGGCAAATCATGGAAATTGTGTTATTATTAAAAATAGATATAATTGGTAAAATATTAAGCCCTATCACTTAATAAGGGAATATAGATATTAACTGTAGTCAAATTCTGAAGCTTAAGGAATGAAATTCTTAAGCTTGAATTTTAAGTCTCAACCAGGAAAGAAGGGAAGTGAACGAGGACTACCAAGTCCTAGTCGGCTCTTGTCCCACACCTTCAAGTCATATGGAGATGGTCACTTCAGCTAAGGCAGACTCCCCTGGCTTTTAACCATGGACTTGACTGGTTGGAAGTACCTTAAGTCATTTACACCATTCCCCTTTCTTCGGCTACCTTTTTTGGATCTTGATTCAAACATACCAACTGAAAAAATGATTCACTTCAGATGATGAACCAATTTCTAGTGTAAAGGTTTGGGAAGTCCTTCAGGGAAGGTATCTGAGCAGACTTATCAACTCACTCATATGCCGGTGATCTCCACACTCTTCTCTTTCATAAACACCTTCTACTTGAGCTTACCAGTGCCTATGAGGTTAACTACTGACCACTTATGTGGGCTAACTACCTATGGAGCTCTAGCCAGACCACACAGTCAACTCTGAAGCCGAACTCATTTCCAAAACTGGAAATCTGCTCTCCTCCTACCTTTCCTTCTCTCTGTTGAAGACACCATCACCTACTCCTTTACTAAAGTCAGAAAGCAAAAAGTCATTCTTTAATACTCCCTTTATCTTACCTCCCTCTGTCTCCCAGACCCATTAACTAAGGCTTTTCAATTTCATATCCTTACCATTTCTTATACCTACACCCTCCTCTCCTTCCTCCTTTGATCACCAGAGTTCAGCCTGCATTCACCTTTTATCTAAACTTGGAAATAGTCATCCAACTGTCTCTTAAGCTCTCATCTCACTTCCTCTAAGTCATTTTCCAAATGCTACCGAAGTGACAGTGATCTTTAAAATCCAAGAGAGATCATGTAACCCTCCTTCTTAAAATCCTTCAAAGGTTTTCCATAGTTCACAAAGAGCAAAATTCTTAAAATGACACAGAAGACCCTAAATTATCTAGCCTAGCAGTTGTCTTGACCTCAAAATTTTTACAACTCTCTGACTCTACCATGTGGTTTCATAACTTCCTGGCTTTTCTCTTAGTGGATCCCTTTGTCTGAAAAGCCAACCTCCTATCCCCAACCTCCTATCCTAACAAATACCTACTCATTTACCTACACTCATTCCAGACACCCCTTTCCCTAGGAATTCTTTATTTATTTTATCAGACTCCAGAGACAAAACTGAACATCCTTTGTGTTCTCCTCCTGCACTTTGTCCAGATATCTAAAACCTGTTTTCGTCCTCCTGGAGAGAAAGTTCCTTAACGACAAAGACCATACCACTTTATTTCACATATCCAGAACCTAGCACAGTATCTGGCACACATCTGGTGCTTAATCAATGTTGACTGAATGAATTACACAACCCATTCCAGGAAAAGGAGTTTCATGTATCACAAATGCCTAGATTATTGTCTGGCATATGGTAAGAACTCAATAGATACTTGTCAAATGAATAAATAGATGAGTCATTTTATTCTTTACCAGCGAACTGAAGATTTGGTCACTGTTTTCAATGCAATCCTTCTTTATATATTTTTTCTCTAATATAACAATGCCCACAGCAGGCTAAGTCAGTATGTATTATACCACTATCAAATGCTGACACAGATAAGAGACGGCCTTGCTGGCTAATTGTTTCACTACTGAAAGCTCCTTGGGGGCTTCCTTCTTAGTGTCAACCTTCTAAAATATATTTCTAAGGACTTAAAACTAAAAACTGCCTTTTTTTTTTTTTTTTTTTTTTTTTTTTTTTACTCAACTGCTGAACAACAACTAAACTAAAGCAGAGAAAATTCTACTAACCCAGGGAGAAAACATCACACAAAATCTATTTTTAGTATGTTTAGATCTTTGAGATTTACATAAAATTCAGGGTTCAGCTTATGAGAGTGCAAAACAGACATACTTTCTGGAGGTGAGATGAACTGTCAAATATTTCCTACTACTGGCATGCTAGAAAGCTGAAATTTCTATTCGAAAATGATAACCTTTGGCTTCTCAATTTTTTAGAGAATGGTTTTAAAATGCAAATACTCCTAGGTAGAAGCGGGGTTGGTATCTTGCTTATATACATGATCAATAAGGCCAGGTGGTTGTTTATGGCTGGCATCGGTTTTGATTATTCAGTTCTAGTTTATTACCAGATGTTAAATATATAGCCTATTGCCACAGCCCAGAAGGAACCCCACCTTGAGCCTCACCTTCATAGATTTAGAACTGAAAGAGCTTTATAGATCATCTAGTTCAACTCCTACATTACATTTATGAGCTTCATTTTTTCATGCATATATTTATATATTCATTCATTCAACCAATATTTACTGAAGACCTATTATGCACCAAACACTCCTTTAGGAACTTAGAGCACAGTAATAAACTAAATATATGAAAATCCAACCCTTCATATGGCTTACGTGGTAATGGAGAGAGACATGCAACCAACAATACATAAGTAAAATGTGTTTTTTACCTGGTTGCTTGGGTTTGCCAATGGTGATTAGTGCTATGAATAAAAATATGATAGGGAAGAGGGGTAAGACATGCTAGGAAGGAAGTTGAAATGGTCGCAGTTTTAATATCAGTGATCAAGGAGGTCCTCATTGAGAAGGTGATATTTGAGAGAAGACTAGAAGGGATATCCTAAGCAGAGAGAAAAGCAAGTACAATGACAAAGAATTTGTCCGATTTGTAAAAACAAAAAAAAACAATGAGTACAGTGAGTTAAGTATAGAATGGGGCAAAGGAAAGAGAATAGGAGATAAGGTTCAAAGGACGAGTGGGGGACCAGATCATCAAAGAACCCTTGTAGCCACTAGCCACATAAAGACAGGTGTTTACCATCAGTGAGATGGGAAGAAATTAGAAGGTTTTAAGAAGAAGAGTGACATGCTCTGCTTACATTCTTAAAGAGTCACTCTGCTGCTATGTTGAGAATAGACTTAAGTTGGGGAGGATAGGAGCAGATAAAACAGAAGGAGGTTATCGCATAAATCAAGGTGAGAGGTGACAGTGGTTTGGATTAGAGAACTAGTCATAAGGGCTGATGAGATGTGGGCAGATTCTGGATATATTTTAATAGTAGAGCCAATAGGATTTGCTAGCAGTTGGGTTATGAGAAATAAGAAGAAGAAAAAAAATTAGAAGAGTAACTGTGGGGGATTTTTAGCCTGAGCAGCTGGAAGGATGGTGCTTTCATCAACTGAAATGGGAAAGCTGAGGAAAGAGTACGTTTAGGCGAATGATAATAATCTGGAGCTCAATTTGGGGCATTTTAAATGTGAAATACCTGTTAGATATCCAAAGAGAGGAGGTGACTAGTCAGTTGAATAAGCAGATAAGGAAATGGATACTCAGAAGAGTTTGAATTTCATTAGGTTATCCTATCACAAAAGCACTATCAGAGTGGGGTGCAAAATAGCATCCACTAGGGAGGTAAGAAGGAAGATCCCTAAAAGGTAAAGTGAGACAGAGACAAAAACAAGTTCTGCCTTCCTCACAATTTGGCCAAGAAAAGGAAGGCAGACCAGATGAAAGCTCATACATCAGAAGATAATTGAAAAATGCTGCCCAATTGCTAGTTGCTAATATGTCTCCCACTAAATTCCCAATTGCATCTACTAAATTTGTTTTAGCATTAAACATTCTTTAAATGGAAGTCTGGTGAGAATGTAAAGAGAGAACAAGTACAAGCTAACATAGCAGAATCTAGTTAAGCTGCTCTACCCACATGGCTGCAGACACTCCCTGGATACCAAATCTCACAATCCCTTAGAGTTCCCGGTAGTGGCTCTAAGAGTCTAGATTGGGAGCAAAACCTGTCCAGGATGTGCAAAACAGGTGGGATTGAATGGATGATTCGTGAGGGAGTGGGAAGAACTTGCCCATATGGTGATCTTTGCCCAAAGGATATCTGGGGGAAAATGAGGTTCTGGACTACTCATGTGATGACAATATTCTTTTACAGAAATTTAAGATGGCCCAATTCCAAAGCTGCAAACCTTTAGGAAGGCACTTGGTCCAGCTCTGGCCTGGAGCAAATCTTATAGAACAACTATAAACTGGAGCGTATTTATCAGATTTGTCAAGCAAACAGGGAAGAGGGGTAGAAAGAGAGAATGGACCATTATCAGTGACCTGAAGGAGACTTCTAGGTATCCAACCTATGTACAGCCTCCATCCCCACATAGCCAATTGGTCTCTGGGGGTCCAAAGTAGATGATCCCAAGTGATTTCAACGTTTCAAGCCTTCTTCCCATTAAAATCCATCAATCACAAATCTGCATATCTTGGGCACTTTTAAAATACTAGAATATGCAATTCATACCAGGGACTAGCCACTTACAGGGAAGAGGTAGTACAGGGATCTGGACCAGGTATGATCACCCTCCTCGTTCAACAGCAATAATTTAAAAGCACGATTTAAAAAGTGGTGTCTACAAAAAAAAAAAAAAATCCCATAAAACAAAATCATGTTGTGCCACTTGGTTACCTATTGTCTCTCAGTGCCAAGTCAACCCATCCATACTCCACTCCTTTGTACTATATTTTCAATATTCCCTTGCCAGATGGATTCCTGTTAGCCTCTGTCAATGAAAGGGACTGGTGTAAAATTGAAAGACAGGAGGAGGGAAGAATAAACTCCCTTTCTATTTACAGTTCCTGTACGTTTCCCTCCAACCACAGAAAACAGCCACAGTACCAATGATGCTTCACCCCTTAGAGGTACAACCGCCAGCCTGCTGTGCCTCTTCAGTGACAGAGTACTAGTGACACTATGCCCTTTTCATAGAACACCAGCCTCATATCATCTCTCCATCAGAAGTCTGAACACTAGCCACATGGCAGCCTCCTTAGAGATCCCCCCAACAGCTGCAGGATACCTGTCACTCTGAGGTCAAAGCACTGGCACACAGATCAATCCCCTGAGCTCCTAGATATACCAGCACCCTTTTATTCATTCATCCCAATAGCAGCTACTTTCCACAGGTACTGATATTGGGCTTACAATGGCATTCCCTTTCTGCTGTTTCAGCCTCCAAAAACCAGTGTGTGGTGGTTTTAAAATACATCAAAAATTTTTGACATTTTTCTCTCCAAAAGATGGACCCTAATTCATCTCTCCTTGAGGGTGGATTGGACTTAGTGACTTGCTTCCAATGAGTAGAATACAATAGAAGTGATGGTATGTGCGTTGGTCATAAAAGATATCACAGCTTCCTCCTCTCTCTCTCTCTTTTAGATCACTCTTTTTGGGGGAAGTCAACTGCTACATCATGAGGACACTCAAACAGCCCTGTGGAGGGGACCATGTGGCGAGAGACTGGAGGGCTTTTGCTAACTGCCAGCCTAAGAAACTGAGACCTCCTGCCAATAGCCATGTGAGTGAGCCATCTTGGAAGCAGATCCTCCGTCTCTAGCCAATGCTTCAGATGACTCCAGTCCCATCCAACAGCTTGACTGCAGCCTGATGAGAGACTCTAACCTGCTCCTGGATTCTTGAACCTCAGGAACTGTGAGATAATAAATGTTTATTGTTTTAAGCCACTAAATTCTGAGGTAACTAGTTACATCACAATAGATAATAATAGATCAAGTAACCAATTCCTTCAATTAAAGTCCTCCTTTGAAATATCTATCATGGTTGGTTTCTGGACCTTGATTGATAGAGTACTTGGTACCATGAATGGTCCCAGGAAACTGACCCTCAAAGATAGGATTCTGTAATTAGGTTACTTACCTCTTTACCTTGAACATAGCTATAATCTGCTTGCTCATGGCAAATGGGATACTGTTAATCTGTAGCAAGCAATTGTATCAAGATGACTTCAGTTATTACCTGTGACTGCTTGGAATGAATTGCCTATTGAAGGCATGACTTTGAGTGACAAAGTGGCTGAAGAACTTGACAGTTGCAGTAATAAGCACAACTACAAGAACTGAGATGAATCATAGAGTACCAGAAAATGTCTTTGGTAACTGTTAAGAACCTCTTATTTTCCGGAGTCATAAAGAAGATATGACTAAAAATCAAACTCAAAATATAATCATGTGAATTGCAGAATTACAATATAAGATGAATTTACAGATGGATTAAGTTTCTGTGTGAAAGTTTAGACATTATTTGGAAGGAATAGGTGCCTAAGACTTGGGAGGAAGACATTTTGTTAGACTCAGTCAAGTTTGAGTATTTTCAGTCTAATATCCCTGTGCCTCACTTGTCAGCAGAAGTGGCCCCCAATATGTTGTAAAGAGTAGCTTCCCCTTTCTTGAATATCCTGTGATAACCTCATGTAAGGTTGCTGCCTTCACAAAGGGTGCCTATTCTCCCCACTACCTTCACTGCCTCAAGACCTATAATGACAGTCAGATCTCAACATGCTCCAAAGAGACACGTGGCCCATCATAGCTAGGGGAAGAGAGTTCGTACTCCAAAAGAAAAGCAAGATGTTGAAAATATACATTGGCCGGAACATAAGGAAAATCCCTAAAAGCGAAAGTAAGACAGAGACAAACACAAGTTCTGCCTTCCTCACAGTTTGGCCAGGAAAGAAAAGGACAGACCAGATGGAAGCTTATAAATCAGAAGAGGAATTGAAAAATGCCACCCACGTGCTAGTTTCTATTTTTTTTCCATTAAATTCCTAATTGTGTCTACTAAATTTATTTTAGCATTAAACATTCTTTAAATGGAAGTCTGGTGAGAACATAAATAGATGCGAGAGTTGTTTCTATGGGTGTGAGACTCAGAAAAATAAAATATAATATTGGATCAAATCAAATGTATTCTTATGGTTTACCTGACCAGAGAATAAAGGAACTATTTGGGTTTCCAGCAGGCTGGCTGATTATCTGACATGTAGACTGAAAGGTAACTCAGTTCGATCGTGATGAGATGTCAGAATTTCCTTAACATAAAACAGAAGAAAGGACTGAAAGCTTAGAAAGATAGGAACATTTCAGAGAACCTGAACACCCACCACCACCATGCTCCTTGAGAGAGTCCAAGTACGTTCCCTCCACTGAGGCATTAATGAGGGCGTGTTAACCTCCTGAAGAGCCCCGTGGCTGGTGGCTGTCTTTGGTAAGCTAGGGATAGTAGTAGGAAATGTCACCATTGAAATGGGCTTCCTGATTTTAAAGTAGATGGTAGAATTCTGGAATGTTAGAGGCCAAATAGCAGCATTTAACCACCAAAAACAAGATAAGCATAATTGCCATAATAAGCAATAATGTTTGACCTGCAAGTATCTTCAGTAGTGGCTAACTGATCACCAGGTTTCAATAAAACAAGTAGGCAACCTACTAAATCATTATTATGTACAATATAATTATAATCAGAAGAACTGTCTACAGGTTTAATAAGCAGAAATCTGACATGGATCACCACAGTGATGAAGCACAATTTTTCACCCAGCTCAGCCCTAAGCAAGCTCATGAGATCAGAGTTTTTTGTCTTTGCAAAGATTCACTCAACACTGCCAAAATTATATTCTGAAATAGTCCTCTAAGCCATCCAGAAGGGTGGGTCTAATTTAATTCTCCTTTCTGTCCTGTTTAATAGGCAAAAGGATTCTCTTTTTGGCCTGTGTAAAAGGCAAAAGGATCAGGGGTTGTTATAAATTTAATCAGGTAGCAATCCCAATTGCAGTGGTTATACCAGATATAGTATATTTAAAAGGAGAAATTAATATAGCTTCTAGATTCTATTATGTAGCTATTGGTCTGGCAAATGCCTTTTCATCTCTATCAGATTGCAAGTCCCACAAAAAAGTAATTTGTTTTTACCTAGCAGGGATACCAATGTACCTTCACAATCTTGCTTCAGGGCTAAGTCACTATCTGACACAATCTAGCACACAAAGGTCTTACTCATCTTTACATTTTACAGAATATCACAATGTCAATTAGATTGATTAAATCATGCTTATGAGCAGAAACTGGCAAGAATTTTATATGCCTTAGTAGCATACATCCCCAAAAGGGGGAAAAAAAAAACCACACAAATGTTCAGGGATCTGCAATTTAACTGAATCTTTTAGATATCCAACTGGCCCACTGATACCATTGACCATAGACGATCCATCAAGCAGGTCGGAAATCTTCATCTTATTAAAATCTCTTAATCTGCTCAAGGTTCTATAACAAAATACCTAAGACTGAGTTATTTGTAAGTAATAGAAATTTATTTTTCACAATTTTAGAAACTGAGAAGTCAGAGATAAGGTTCCAGCAGGCACATTCAGTGTCCAGTGAGGGTTCACTCTTTACTACCCAGGATAGTGCCTTGTCGCTACATCCTCTCATGGCAAAAGGGAGGAAGGGCAGAAGGGCAGAAAGGACAAACTTACTCCCTCAAGCTCTTTATAAAGGCACTAATCCATTCAGGAGGTCAGAGTGCTCACGGCCTAGTCACCTCCTTAGGGCCCCATCTCTTAATACTATTGCATTGGGGATTAAGTTTCAACATGAATTTTGGAGTGACACAAATATTCAAACCACAGCAAAATCCATATATCGCAAATCTGCATATCTTGGATACCTTGTGTATACAGAGTGAGTCACTAATTCCTACCAAAGGCCAAACATTTGCTGAGATATGGTAGCTCAAAAACTTGGTCTGCCTGTGACTTGTCTTCATGTTACAATGTATAGAATGAAGAAGGGTGATTCAAGTGGTAAATTGCAGGGGATGGAGTTTGCACCACCCAAGTAAATCAATAGCCTTTATAAACTAAACAGATGAGAATCTGTTTAGTTTATTTTCATCTGTTTAGTTTATTCCTGTGCCCCAAGTTCCTAAAGGAGTGTTTGGTGCATAATAGGTCTTCAGTAAATATTGGTTGAATTAGTGAATATATAAATATATGCATGAAAAAATGAATCTCATAAATGTAATGTGGGAGTTGAACTGGATGATCTACAAGCCCTTTCAGTTCTAAAGTTTGTCCTCTTTGCCCTTCTGCCCTTCTGCCATGAAACGATGTAGCAACAAGGCACCATCCTGTGTCATAAAGAGTGAGCCCTTATTGGACACTGAATCTGTCTACTGGCTCCTTGATCTCTGACTTCCCAGTCTCTAAACTTGTGAGAAATAAATTTCTATTACTTATAAATTACTCAGTCTTAGGTATTTTGTTATAGCAGCTTGAGCAGAGATTGATGAAAACCGTCATCAACTTGGTCACTCCACTCCAGTCACAGCAGCCTCCTTCAGTTCCTTCACAAGCCAAATGTGTTCTTACCCAGGATTCCTACATTCATTTTTTCCTTAGCCTCAGGCAGCCTTTCCCCAGCTTGGAATCTTTTTCCTTCAAGTCTTTTTTTTTTTTTTTTTTTGCATTTTTTTTTAATTTATTTATTATTATTATACTTTAAGTTGTAGGGTACATGTGCATAACGTGCAGGTTTGTTACATATGTATACTTGTGCCTTGTTGGTGTGCTGCACCCATCAACTCGTCATTTACATCAGGTATAACTCCCAATGCAATCCCTCCCCCCTCCCCCCTCCCCCTCCCCCCTCCCCATGATAGGCCCCGGTGTGTGATGTTCCCCTTCCTGAGTCCAAGTGATCTCATTGTTCAGTTCCCACCTATGAGTGAGAACATGCGGTGTTTGGTTTCAAGTCACTTTCTCAATTAAGCCTTCTCTGGTCACATTTAAAAGTTCAGTCCCCTGCCTTGCTTTGCTTGTTTTCCTTAGCACATATTGCTATCTGATGTAGCAATTTCTTTTACCATTTTCTTTCCATTGTCTAGCTCCTTTTCTAGACTATAAACTCCACAAAGACAGGAATATTTTTTCCATTACTCTATCACCAGCCCTTAGAAAGGTATCTGGCTTATAGCAGACGTTCAATAAATATCTGCTGCATGAATAAATGGACTTGCGATCACGCTCAAAAACATGAGATGAGAAAGTCAGGGAGACATCTTACATAGCCTCAATCTTCTCCCTTCTCTTCCTGAGCCCCGGCAATATTTTACCTTGATCTTAAATACACTCGGTTTTATAATTTTATTTTAAGAATACCAAGTTGTTTTGAGTCAAAAGACAGATAGACCTGATAAAGTATGAATGCCCTGGAAATTTCAAAAATTCTATTCCCTGCATTGTTCATAATACATTATACTTTGACATTTAATAAAATGAAAAACAAATAGAAATTAATCCAATCTTTAAAATATGAATCCTATAAATGTTATTAGACTATATTTACATCACACATTTTAAAAGTGCATATAATATTTAGCTTTAAAGTCTACTACTACTATACAATTTAGGATTTTTATATGAATGGATACTTATTTTTGATAGTTATTAATATTTCTACAACCAATACATTTGCTAATCTAATAATACTCTTTTATTCTTTGTCCACACTACAAAAAGCAATTGTTAATACTCCATTTTTAACTTCCTCCAAAGCGCTACTTTCTGAAAATAGACTAAGAAATTACAGCAAACTGTTCAGGGAAAAGGATTAGGGAAGTTAGAGGACATTTAAGCCATGTAAATAACCAAAAATACATACTTTTAGTCAACATCACTGCTGGACCAAAAATTTTACCTGCATGCCTACTGACTACATGCCTGTTAATGAGCCCTTATGGACAGAGACCCTGAGAGGAGATTGAACAAAATTGCCACAAAGAACTCCACATATGTGCCCCATCTGGAGTGGATTTTGGGAAAAGGGTATAGTGAGAGGACTATTTTAACATTTCAGATGTAGAGCATTTATGGGAGAATGGGGAGCAGGACTCAAGAAAGCAATGATCAAACCAAATATATCCCAAGCAATTCACGGTACAAAGATTATCTCCTGGTGACATAAAAATTTTAAGTCAAGAATAAAATTTCCTCTTTAGCAGTTTTCAGGGATGCATTAAGTCAATCTCTGTGGCTCAAAATAAATCACAGATAATTCAAATCACATTAGAGGAAGTCCAAATTCATTGTTTGCTAATTATTTCATGTTAAAACAAATGCAATAATTTTCTTTCTCTTTCAACCCCACATAGTTATTCTTTGTTTAAAAACAGACAAAAGAATCTATATCTAAACATAAGATAAGGCAAATGTCTTTTCATAAGATTTTGAGGAGCTAATGCTTACATTTTAATTAAGCTATTGAGGCTTTTATCTCCTTCAAATTGGAAGGTCCTGCTTTACATATGTGACTTCCTAACATATAATATATTTTATTTATTAAATTATTTTTTCTCTGTCAACCCTCCAAAAATGTAGGCTCAAAAGGGACAGGGATTTTAGTTATTAATGTAGTTTTATACTTTTATGTATCCTCAGCACCTAAAGCAATGCCCAGCACATAAAAGGCACTCAATAAATACTTATGGAATAAATAAATGAATGAATCAGTAAATTATGCTGTTAGTCTCCTAAGTATATAGATATACATTTTAAAAACTTAGTAATATTCCTTGTGTAGCTACATAAAGACAGAGCATCATTAGTATCTTTTTAAATGCCTTGTTTACACCAACATTTCTTAGAAGATATAATAGGTATCCCTGGCTTTCAGAAATTTATAATTCTATTAGAGCAGGAGTCCCCAAGTCCCTGGCCACTGACTGGTAGCACCAGTGGTCTGTTAGGAACCCAGTGCCACAGCAGAAGGTAAGCAGCAGGCGAGTAAGCATTAAGGCCTGAGCTCCACCTCCTGTCAGAACAGCCCGGCATTAGAGTCTCATAGGAGTGCAAACCCTACTGTGAACTGCACATGCGAGGGATCTAGGTTGTGCCCTCCTTATCAGAATCTAATGCCTGATGATCTGTATTAGATCCCCCTATCCCTCCCACACTGTGGAAAAATTGTCTTCCATGAAACCAGTCCCTGATGACAAAAAGGTTGGGGATTGCTGTATTAGGGAATCAAAACTAAATCATGAAATAATTAAAGAATAAAGAAATATAAAATAAACCATTAAAATGTTTCTAAGACTATCTATATACCATTAAAGTTCACAGAAAAAAGAAAAGAAAAGCAATATGATCTTCATGAAGAGCTTCATAGAGAAGATGAAATCTGAAGCAGGCCTTAAAAGAAGTATAATTGCAGCATTAAGAAAGAAAAGAGCTTACACAAAGTTTCAAAATCATGATTCATGGTAAGGTACGATAGGAAGATAAGCTTGAAGGGAACTCAGGTGTTCACAGTGGAGAAATTAAGGGACACCAAATTATGATGCATGTTGTCAGGCTCGGGATTCGTGCATTCATTGATTCACCAGAAAATACTTATGAAGTATTTACTATGTGCCAGGAATTATGCTAGGTGCTGACGATCATAAAGTCAACAAAATAAATACACTCCTGCCCTCATGAATCTTATGTTCTAGTGGGAGATACAGACAAGCAGTAAGCACATAAATAAGACCATTTGGAGAGCTACAGTGTTTGGTGAGACATAAAACATGAATGCTTAGGAGCGTTTAATATTTATTAGGATAGTCAGAGAAGGCATTCTGAGACAGTGACATTTGAGTTCAGTCCTCTATGAACATAGAAAAGGGGCAATTAGTAGGCAAAATATTTCAGCTGATTTGTGAATATGAATATTGAAAGGGCATGAAGAAGTGATGACTGAGAAAAAGGGACTAAGGAAGCCACATCACAGAGACTGCACAGAGAGAGTTATAGGTGTTTGGGGAACTGACCTGCTCTGACGAGGTCTCAAGAGCCCCAGAACACAGACATGGCAAGGATGAGAAAGACTGAGAGGAAACATGGGCAAAACTATGGTGATTAAATGAAACTCAGGAGATAGTATAATCAATTCCAACACACACAGAAAATAATAGCTAAATTTTTCCAAATTTGTTGAAAATGATAAACCCACAGATCCAAGTAGCTCAACAAAAACAATGCAGAAGAAACATGAAGAAAATCACATCAAGACACATCAAGTTGCTAAAAACTTGAGAAAATAAATACAAAATAAAAATAAAAAAATAAAAAAATAAATGAAAATAAAGTCATAAAAACAGGCAAAGGAAGAACAGATACATTATGTAGCATGAAGGTAAAAAAGAATGATAGCTTGCTTCTTATCAGAAACTTTGTAAGACAGAGATAGTTGAGAAAGATTTGATAGTACTAAAAAGAGAAAGAAACAAAAAATGGTCAACCTAAATTCTTTACCTCAACTATCTTTCAAAAATAATGCTTTTTAAGACAAATGAAAAAAAATTAACACCTTAGATGAAATGAATAAATGCCTTGAGAAACACAATGTAGTAAACTTCACTCAAGAAGAAATAGATTAACTGAATAGTCATCTATTCAGTTTTGTGTATATATATATATATGTTATATATTCAGTTATATATGTTATATATTCAGTTATATATATATATATATAACTGTATATATATGTTAAAGATTTATAGTTAAAACACTTCCCACAGAGACATACCTGGGCTCACATGACTTCCTTGGTGAAATCTACCAATTATTTATTAAAGAAATAAACATTTTACACAGACTCTTCTGGGAACTAGGAAAAAATATTATCCAGTTCATTTTATGAGTCCAGTATTACCATAAATACCAAAACCAGACAGAGACATTATAGGAGGACTATAGAAAAATGTATGTCATGAACATAGATTCAAAACTTCTCAATATAACTTTAGCAAAATAATTATGACCAAGAAGGATTCATCCTAAAAATGCAAAGTTATTTTACTACTAAAAAACTCAGTTAAGGTCATTCACCATATTAACCAACAAAAAAGACAAATACCATCATCATCTCAATAGATACATGAAAAGTTTTTGACAAAATCATATACTAATTCATGAGAAAAATTCTCAGCATTATATAAATATTTCTGTCACTTGATAAAGGGCATCTACAAAAATACTACAGGTAACACTGTTCTTAATGGTGAAAATCTAAATAATTTCCCTCTATAATTAGGAACAAGAGAAGTACGGCCATTCTCAGCACTCACATTCTTGTAAGTATTGTAATACTTACATTGTACTGAAGGTTTAGCATAGTGTGGAAAGGAAAAAAAATGAGAAAATGTTTAAAATAGAAAAGTAAAACTTTATTTTTACACAAGTGATATGACCATCCATGTAGAAGGTTCTAGCAAATAGAATAAATAGGTAGATTTTAGTAAGTCCACAGGATAGAAAATCCTTATAAAAATTTATTTTATTTCTATATACTACCAGCACATAATAGACTTAAAAAAAAACAAGACACTGCCACTTGCAATCGCTTTAAAATATGAAATATTTTGGGGTAAACGTAACAAAATATGTGTAAGAAATGTACACTGAAAACTATAAAACTTTGCTGTGAGAAATTAAAAAGACCTAAGTAAGAGGAGAGTGATACTCATGCTCATGAATCAAACAACTCAATATTAAGATGTCAATTCTCTCCAAATTGATCTATAGATTCAACGCAATCTCAATCAAAATTCCAGTAGGCTTTTTGTGGAAATTAGGAAGTTTTTCCTAAAACTTACATGGAAAATCAAAGAATCTAAAATTGCCAAAATAATTTTGAAAAGAACAAATTTGCAGGATTCACATTACTTGACTTCAAGACATCATTTGAAACTATAATAATCAAGACAGTGCAGTAGTGTTAGAGATAGACATACAGAGCAAAGAAATCAAATAGAGTGTCCAGAAATAGATTTACATATATATGGTCAATTAATTTTTGACAAAGGTGACAGTAATTCACTAGGGGAAGGATTTTTTTTAACAAATGATGTTAAAACTATTAGATATTCATGTGCAACAAAAAAACAAATAAACCTTGACCCATATTGTATATCACACCAAAGAAAAATTAACTGAAAATGGATAAAAGACCTAAATGTAGGGGCTAAAACTATAATATTTCTAAAAAACAACTTAAAAGAAAAATCTCTGTGACCAAGTTTAGAAAAAAAATTCTTGCATAGGATAGAAAAAAGATAAACAGTTTTTAAAACTGCTAAAACAGACTTCATCAAAATTAAAAACATTTGCTCTTCAAGGCTGGACATGGTGGCTCATACCTATAATCCCAGCACTTTGGGAACCTGAGGCAGGTGGATCACCTGAGGTCAAGAGTTCGAAACCAGGCTGACCAACATGGTGAAACCCCGTCTCTACAAAAAATAAAAAATTTGCCAGGTGTGGTGGTGCATTCCTGTAATCCCAGTTACTTGGGAGACTGAGGCAAGAGAATTACTTGAACCCAGGAAACAGAGGTAACAGTGGGCTGAGATCACACCATTGGATTCCAGCCTGGGCAACAAGAGTGAAACTCCATCTCAAAAAAAAAAAAAAAAAAAAAAATTGCTCTTCAAAAAATACCATTAAGAAAGTGAAAATTTGTGCCATACACTGGGGGAATATATTTTCACAATATATATCTGATAAAGGACTTTTATCCAGGATAAAGAACTGCTACAACTCAATAACAAGAAGACACACAACCTGACTTTTTTTATTGAGCAAAAGAATTGAAAGGACACTTCCACAAAGAAGATGTTCAATGGTAAATAAGTGCCTTAAAAAATGGTCAACCCCATTAGTCAGCAGGAAAGTGAAGATTACAGCAACAGTGAGATACCAATGCACATCCACTGAATGTGACACTATCAGGGGATGGCAGTAGTAGGAAGCAACTGGAATTCTCATGCATTGTTGGTGAGAAGAGAAAGTAGTATTGCCACTTTAGAAAACAGTTGGGAAGTTTCTTATAAAGTTAAACACTTATTCTAAATTTCCAGAAATCACTACTCCTAGGTATTTACCCAGGAGAAATAAAACACAGGTTCACACAAAACCCATATCTGAATGTTTATAGTAGTTTTATTCGTAATAGCCAAAAACTGGAAACAACCCTAATGTCCATCAACTGATGAACAGATCAACAAACGTTAGCACAACCAATTTAAGTAATACTTCTTTTCAATAAAATAAAAAAATTACCCACACTTGCAATAAAACGGATGCATCTCAAAAACAAAGTAAGTGCAAAAAGCCAAACACAGAGACTAAGTACTACATGATTCCATTTATATGAAATTCCAGGAAAAAAAAAAAACTCTTGTGACAACAAGTTGAACAGTGATTCCCATGGGCATAGAGTGGATGAGAGAGAATCAACTGCAAAAAGGAACTGGGGATCTTTGGGGGATACAGAAATATAGCTGTATCACGATTGAAGTAACAGTTACTGATGCAGTTTGGATATGTGTACCCACCCAAACCTCAGGTTGTATTATAATTCCCAATGTTGGAGGTGGGGCTTGGTGGGAGATGGTTGGATCATGGAGGAGATTTCTCATGAATGCTTTAGCACGGCCCACTCGGTGCTGTTCTCGTGACAGTGAATGAGTTCTTGCAAGACCCTATGTTTAAAGGCGTGTGGCACCACCCCCGACCTCTCTTGCTCCTGCTCCAGCCATGTGACATGCCTCCTCCCCCTTTACCCTCTACTTAATTATAAGTTTTCTGAGGCCTCCTCAGAAGCCAAGCAGATGCCAGCAACGTGTTTCCTGTACAGCCTACAGCCTGTACAGCCTACAGAACCATGAGCCAATTAAACCTCTTTTCATTATAAACTACTCACTCTCAGGTATTTCTTTACAGCAATGTGAGAACAGACTAATACAAAGTATACATTTACCAACTTATATTGTACACTTAAAATTGGTGAATGTTATTTTATGTAATTTATACTTCAAAAATACACAAAAAATATAGTTCATGTGTCTTTTTTTCAACACTCTGAACCTCTTGATTGCCAGGATTATGTATCACTAATGCCTATCACAGTCCTCAAAACGTAATAGATATTTAATTTAAAAAATAAGTGAGTGAATGAATGAGCAGTTGGCACAGAACTCAATGTCCTATGGAACTCAATCGGAAACCATAAAAGAATGCGCTAAAAATCCCTATGTTTGCCTTAAATCCTGAATACACCTCTACACTAGGATCACTGAGGTTCTTAGAGGACATTTGAACGTCATCCAGTGTCCTGCTTTCTTGCCAGTCAGTTCTTTATGAGACATTGTGCTGTCTGATAACAGGTTTTTTCCTTAGCTTTGGCTTCTGTCCAGTAAAAATTCCTGGCAAAATTTTACACAACCTAAAGTATATTGATATCCTTATTACTACTGTAAACTCCTAAAATTTCATTTCATTTATTGGTCAGTTTTCTACATGCCAGTCTCCAGGAACTTATATCATCATGTTTCTTTGGCAATTTTAGGTACTTGTTTGGATGACTTGGGAATAAAGTTTGATTCCAAGGTGAGTCATTTCATATATAATTCAATTTTTAATAACCCCAAATAAAGTTTTTTAGCCACTTTCTCCTCAAAAAACTAATTCTGGTTGTCAACAAAGCCTGAGCCAGCATCGAATTTAAACTTTACTTTGTTTTTTATTTTAAAAAACTTTTAAGCCTTTTTCCCTCACAACAGCAATGTAGATGTTGCACAAATATAAATCAAAGTTCCAAAGGAACAGTTTCTTTAGATCTACGACATTCTGCCTTTTGAGGGTGATGCACATCACGTGTGCTACTTGGGCTTCTTCAGCCATTTACACCACAGCAAGTATTAATGAAGAACTAAGCTGCCAGGAATAGATCAAGCATTAGCAGTCATCACATCTATAACCAGACTTACTCACCCCTGGGCCTGTGGCTGAACACGACCCAACTCAATCCTGTGGGGAACCAAGAGGATGTGCTTTCTGTGGTCACACCCTGAGGTATGAACCACAACCATGCAGAAGTGTCCATTAAATGGCAAGTTATAGTCACAGAAGGATTTGTCATTAGAAAATGTCCTCTTTTACATCAAAAGAGTAGAAAGCCTGTCACAGATGTGGACATAAACTCATATGGTTGTTCACAAAGAAATGTCTTGACAGGTAGAGTTTGGTCATTTGGGCGGATACTCTCTCAAAGGAGTCATTAAAGTATTGGCCTGTTATCTAACACAAGAAACACATGGAGAACCGTGGGAACTGATTTCCAAGAGACATAAGTCCAGATTTAGTAACAGGTCTATAAATGTTAGAGGTATGCAGCTGAATTAGGGCAGAAATTAGGGCAGAAAGTTGAATTGTTCAATAAACATGTAACAAAACCTTTAATTGAAATACATATGAGGTCCATATAAAATATCCTCCACCTGTAGCTGCTCAGGAGCTTACAATTTGCAATTTCTCTTCCAGGGACATGGGCACTGCACAGTCTCATTGCATATGACCTTCTGCATGGGCTTGTATGCTACCCAAAATGTTCTTGTATGCTACCCAAAGAAACTAGCTTGGAACATAATGAAAATCTGGATGCCCAGAAACTGAAGGAGAAAGCAGTACCCCTTTCATTATTTCAAACTTTTTTAGAAAACTTGGAGCTTTTTACTTATTGGCTGATGTGAAAAGAGACTGGACAGCCAAGTACAGCATAACCTCAGCATTTGAAAGAGCTAAGCCGAACACCTCTTAAACCTCCAAATTAAAGAATGTGAAAATGTTTGCACAGTTTCCTGGAATTTTTCCAGATCATATTGCCAATAGAAAATTCTAGGTTTCCTGTGTGTCTCCTCAAAATACCTTTTCAACTTTTACTACATTTTTGAGCAATGTTTGAACCAGCTTAAATACTTGCCAAAATTGCATCATGAATCACTGTTTCCATGTGGAGCCTGTGAATAAGATAATTCTCACACTACAATCTCCACCAACTTCAACATTCCTCATACTAATTCATTTACATCTTACATTTTCTGGCTTATTGCTAATGCTTTCCTATATCTTTGTAGTTTTTATTTGATTCCAGAATAAGTTATTATTATTTCATGAGAATTACTCTTTATGTACTAATGCTAAGTAAATAAGGAAGCGAAGGCTTTTTTTTTATTTCCTTTTAAGAAAAAAAAAAATATTTTGTGTCATGTTCCATACTGTGAGAAGACATACTATAGAACTAAAAGGTCACTAGAATCTGAATAGCTGATCATATTTACTTACGCATTTAGTGTCTACTTAATCATGTTCTTAATGTAAAACTACAGATAGGGACATTGGGTATTTTCGTACAACAATCACATTAACTTACTGTATAAACAAATATGTCCCCTCAAATGTGTCTTTCAGTTTATGCCATTTATTTCTTCTATTAAATAATTAGTTCAAATGTAAAAGTGTGCTGAAAAGGAAATCATTAAATTGCATTTAAATGTGTTACACAAAATCTCTCGTTACCTCTTATAGAATTATTTTTAACTTCTGAAGGAAAAAAAAGGAATAATAATTTTTTAAATAGCTGAGGTTTTCATGAATGAAAAATGGTTGGGCCACAGCAAATCCACGGGTGGCTGAATTCTGTAGAATTTGCTCAGGATATCCCTTCACTTAGGAAAGTACAATCTCACTGTTTCAGAACTATTTATGATAAGAGAAAACCAGTAGATTAAAACAACTTAGATCAATGAGCGCCTGAAGAAACAGTGGTAATATTACTATAGCTCTGAAGCAAGACACCAAGCAAATTTGACAAACTGATGGTCTTATTAATGTGTGTTTCCATTACATGAAGGTGGAGCAAGGAAGGGAGCCTCTTTAGAAATTAGTCTCCATTTGTGCTTATTTTCTAAAAGATTAGTTTACTGTGGTACAATTTATATGTTAAACCTCTGCTCTCATAAAAAGGTTCTGCTAACATCTATTCCTACACTAGTCTACTCCATGCTTCAACCCAGTAATTGGTGAGGCTTAGAATCTCTCCATTTCTACCAGATGCCTGAGATCTTGGGTTAACACTGGAAATAATTGCACTGGAAAACACGCATGTGGATACAAAGTAGTGAAATACAGCAGGTGGGATTATACTATGACTGAAGTACTCTACAGCCCAGGGCTCCGTGTTAGGACTAAAAATTCACTCCCCCAGCTGTTGGGAAGTTTGTGAATTAACAACTTTCAGCCGTACAGATCAGCCTCCCAGGAGATCTCATATCTAATGAGTAGCATAAGACAGCCTATACAAACACATCCTCTTTCCCCAACTGGGTACAATTCTAAAAGGCCAGCCAGCTATGAGCTACCCATGGAGTTGACTGAAGCCTTATTGTGACTACTCCGTAGCCCAACTTATGCCTCCACTCAGGGCTTTGTCCTTCCTTTCAGCCACAACTGTTCATCTTGACGGCCCTCACTAAGGACCTTCTAGGATGGAATCTCATCTTAGAGTAAATCAACTTCCTAGGGACTTATGGTAGGCAGAATTCTAAAATGGTCCCCAAGATTTCTGACACCTAGTAACCACATCTTGTGTCATCCCTTCCCCTTGAGCGCTAAGAGAATCTGTGAGTGTGACGGACTGTTACTCTCATAATTAGGTTATGTTATGTGGCAAAGGTAAAGAAATTTGCAGAGGCAATTAAGATCCCTAGTCAGTTGACTCTGGGTTAACAAGAAGGCATATTGCCCTGTGTGGGCCTGGGCTAATCAGGTGAGCCCTCATTAAAGAGACATTCTCAGGTCGCTATGCTGTGAGAGGGGCATGTGGCTAGGACATGAAAGCACCTCTAGGAGCTAACGGAGAATCCCAGCCAATAGACAGGAAGACAGTGGGGCCTCAGTCCAGGGCAGTCAACCACAGGGCCCTGCCAATAACCTAAATGAGCTCAGAAATGGGTTCTTCCCTAGTCAAGCTTCCAGATGAGAACACCTAAATTTCCAGATGGTCAACACCTAAACTTCATCCTTAACTTTACCCCAGCACCCAGATTTATGACCTACAAAAACTATGATCGTAAGTACACATTGTTTCAAGACACTAAAGTTTTTGTAATTTGTTATGCAGCAAAAGAAAACCAACATAAGAACACAGTCTGCAAGATTATATTGATAGGAAAAACAGAATAAAGATAGCCAAAGACTAGAAAGAGAGCTGAAGATGGCTACAGTAATATACAAAACTTTTTCCTATAAAACTCCCACAAAGGATCCAAATTGGAAACCAATCAGTATATAGAAGAGGAGGGAGCTGTGAGGCTGAAATCAGGAGGGGCCAGAGGGAAAGGGCTTTGAAACAGCTGGGACAGATAGCCCCACCCCTTTCCTGTGTATGTACGACAGCAGGTAGCAGCAGTCTGCCCCAGCTGAATCCTCAGAAGTAGTCTCTAAAAGAGTGTGTTTCATCTAGAGAGGACACAAGATGAGCTAAAAATAGAGAGAGAGAGATTAGCAGAGACTGCAGTAACTCTGGGCCTCTACCATGGACTTGGACCAAGGGAAAGAGAAGACCCCTCCACTCATGGAGACGGTGACTCACATAAGTTATTATCCAAATCAGTCTCCTTTAGAGAGTAAAAGGGGACACTATTAGTAATTATGATATAACAACAGGAACAAACTGGGAAGTGTGGTCCCCCTACCGGACAGTGGAATGAGCTAAAATATTTGAGCCCACAGCAAAGTTTTCCTCTGGCTGTTGTGGAGGCTTCTGTCTTCTTAACCCATTCCCCATTCGCTACTATCTTTTGACACAATCCGCCCACATATCCAGAGTCTGCAGGCAAGTCATAGCACTCATGGAAGACTTTGAGTAAAAAGACCTAAAATGAGCAAAAGAAGTACATGTCAGCTACCTTTGGTAAAGTCAACAGAGTTCTTTATTCATTTATAAAGAAACTAAAAATATTTGCTTTTATGGAAAAACCAAGGGCATGAAAAAAAATTCAAGATGAACAAACATAAGCACCGGTCTTATATGAAATAGAAATGACATAATAACAGAAGAAAATGTTGAAGACATTCTAATCTCAAGAAGATTTAAGAAGCTCTGCCATGAATGAAACAAGAATAAACAATTTACAAAAAAGGAGCAAGCCATGAATAAGAAAGGGTGCTTAGAAATTAAATACATTTGCGGTCAGGCGCGGTGGCTCACACCTGTAATCCCAGCACTTTGGGAGGCCAAGGCAGGTGGATCACCTGAGGTCGGGAGTTCGAGATCAGCCTGACCAACATGGAGAAACCCTGTCTCTACTAAAATACAAAATTAGCCGGGCGTAGTGGTGCATGACTGTAATCCCAACTACTCAGGAGGCTGAGGCAGAAGAATCGCTTGAACCCGGGAGGCATAGGTTGCCGTAGTTGGAGATCGCACCATTACACTCCAGCCTGGGCAGGAAGAGCGAAACCCTGTCAAAAGAAAGAAGGAGAGAAGGAGAGAGAGAGAGAGAGAGAGAGAGAGAGAGAGAGAGGAAGGAAAAGAAAAAAGAAATTAAATACATTTGCTAAAATTAAAAGCTAAATTGCTTACTAAATTGAATGGTTATGAATGACATAGAAAATGTAAACAAGGAAATCTCCCAGAATATTAAGCAAAAAGGTGAAGTGGGAAATTATGAATAAAAAATAAGTTAAGATTTATGGGCTGGGTGTGGTGGCTCATACCTGTAATGCCAGCACTTTGGGAGGTCAAGGTGGGCAGATCTCTTGAGCCCAGGAGTTTGAGACTACCCTGGGCAACATAGGAAGACCTCCATCCCTACAAAAAATGAAAAACTTAGCTGAGCATGGTGGTTCACACCTGTTAAGTCCCAGCTACTTAGGAGGCTGAGGTGGGAGGATTCTTCAGCCATTTACACCACAGCAAGTATTAATGAAGAACTAAGCTGCCAGGAATAGATCAAGCATTAGCAGTCATCACATCTATAACCAGACTTACTCACCCCTGGGCCTGTGGCTGAACACGACCCAACTCAATCCTGTGGGGAACCAAGAGGATGTGCTTTCTGTGGTCACACCCTGAGGTATGAACCACAACCATGCAGAAGTGTCCATTAAATGGCAAGTTATAGTCACAGAAGGATTTGTCATTAGAAAATGTCCTCTTTTACATCAAAAGAGTAGAAAGCCTGTCACAGATGTGGACATAAACTCATATGGTTGTTCACAAAGAAATGTCTTGACAGGTAGAGTTTGGTCATTTGGGCGGATACTCTCTCAAAGGAGTCATTAAAGTATTGGCCTGTTATCTAACACAAGAAACACATGGAGAACCGTGGGAACTGATTTCCAAGAGACATAAGTCCAGATTTAGTAACAGGTCTATAAATGTTAGAGGTATGCAGCTGAATTAGGGCAGAAATTAGGGCAGAAAGTTGAATTGTTCAATAAACATGTAACAAAACCTTTAATTGAAATACATATGAGGTCCATATAAAATATCCTCCACCTGTAGCTGCTCAGGAGCTTACAATTTGCAATTTCTCTTCCAGGGACATGGGCACTGCACAGTCTCATTGCATATGACCTTCTGCATGGGCTTGTATGCTACCCAAAATGTTCTTGTATGCTACCCAAAGAAACTAGCTTGGAACATAATGAAAATC
Organism: Macaca mulatta; assembly: GCF_049350105.2. Lineage (NCBI taxonomy): Eukaryota > Metazoa > Chordata > Mammalia > Primates > Cercopithecidae > Macaca > Macaca mulatta. Next base: position 144,714,497 of record NC_133406.1, read on the forward strand.
TGGATGCCCAGAAACTGAAGGAGAAAGCAGTACCCCTTTCATTATTTCAAACTTTTTTAGAAAACTTGGAGCTTTTTACTTATTGGCTGATGTGAAAAGAGACTGGACAGCCAAGTACAGCATAACCTCAGCATTTGAAAGAGCTAAGCCGAACACCTCTTAAACCTCCAAATTAAAGAATGTGAAAATGTTTGCACAGTTTCCTGGAATTTTTCCAGATCATATTGCCAATAGAAAATTCTAGGTTTCCTGTGTGTCTCCTCAAAATACCTTTTCAACTTTTACTACATTTTTGAGCAATGTTTGAACCAGCTTAAATACTTGCCAAAATTGCATCATGAATCACTGTTTCCATGTGGAGCCTGTGAATAAGATAATTCTCACACTACAATCTCCACCAACTTCAACATTCCTCATACTAATTCATTTACATCTTACATTTTCTGGCTTATTGCTAATGCTTTCCTATATCTTTGTAGTTTTTATTTGATTCCAGAATAAGTTATTATTATTTCATGAGAATTACTCTTTATGTACTAATGCTAAGTAAATAAGGAAGCGAAGGCTTTTTTTTTATTTCCTTTTAAGAAAAAAAAAAATATTTTGTGTCATGTTCCATACTGTGAGAAGACATACTATAGAACTAAAAGGTCACTAGAATCTGAATAGCTGATCATATTTACTTACGCATTTAGTGTCTACTTAATCATGTTCTTAATGTAAAACTACAGATAGGGACATTGGGTATTTTCGTACAACAATCACATTAACTTACTGTATAAACAAATATGTCCCCTCAAATGTGTCTTTCAGTTTATGCCATTTATTTCTTCTATTAAATAATTAGTTCAAATGTAAAAGTGTGCTGAAAAGGAAATCATTAAATTGCATTTAAATGTGTTACACAAAATCTCTCGTTACCTCTTATAGAATTATTTTTAACTTCTGAAGGAAAAAAAAGGAATAATAATTTTTTAAATAGCTGAGGTTTTCATGAATGAAAAATGGTTGGGCCACAGCAAATCCACGGGTGGCTGAATTCTGTAGAATTTGCTCAGGATATCCCTTCACTTAGGAAAGTACAATCTCACTGTTTCAGAACTATTTATGATAAGAGAAAACCAGTAGATTAAAACAACTTAGATCAATGAGCGCCTGAAGAAACAGTGGTAATATTACTATAGCTCTGAAGCAAGACACCAAGCAAATTTGACAAACTGATGGTCTTATTAATGTGTGTTTCCATTACATGAAGGTGGAGCAAGGAAGGGAGCCTCTTTAGAAATTAGTCTCCATTTGTGCTTATTTTCTAAAAGATTAGTTTACTGTGGTACAATTTATATGTTAAACCTCTGCTCTCATAAAAAGGTTCTGCTAACATCTATTCCTACACTAGTCTACTCCATGCTTCAACCCAGTAATTGGTGAGGCTTAGAATCTCTCCATTTCTACCAGATGCCTGAGATCTTGGGTTAACACTGGAAATAATTGCACTGGAAAACACGCATGTGGATACAAAGTAGTGAAATACAGCAGGTGGGATTATACTATGACTGAAGTACTCTACAGCCCAGGGCTCCGTGTTAGGACTAAAAATTCACTCCCCCAGCTGTTGGGAAGTTTGTGAATTAACAACTTTCAGCCGTACAGATCAGCCTCCCAGGAGATCTCATATCTAATGAGTAGCATAAGACAGCCTATACAAACACATCCTCTTTCCCCAACTGGGTACAATTCTAAAAGGCCAGCCAGCTATGAGCTACCCATGGAGTTGACTGAAGCCTTATTGTGACTACTCCGTAGCCCAACTTATGCCTCCACTCAGGGCTTTGTCCTTCCTTTCAGCCACAACTGTTCATCTTGACGGCCCTCACTAAGGACCTTCTAGGATGGAATCTCATCTTAGAGTAAATCAACTTCCTAGGGACTTATGGTAGGCAGAATTCTAAAATGGTCCCCAAGATTTCTGACACCTAGTAACCACATCTTGTGTCATCCCTTCCCCTTGAGCGCTAAGAGAATCTGTGAGTGTGACGGACTGTTACTCTCATAATTAGGTTATGTTATGTGGCAAAGGTAAAGAAATTTGCAGAGGCAATTAAGATCCCTAGTCAGTTGACTCTGGGTTAACAAGAAGGCATATTGCCCTGTGTGGGCCTGGGCTAATCAGGTGAGCCCTCATTAAAGAGACATTCTCAGGTCGCTATGCTGTGAGAGGGGCATGTGGCTAGGACATGAAAGCACCTCTAGGAGCTAACGGAGAATCCCAGCCAATAGACAGGAAGACAGTGGGGCCTCAGTCCAGGGCAGTCAACCACAGGGCCCTGCCAATAACCTAAATGAGCTCAGAAATGGGTTCTTCCCTAGTCAAGCTTCCAGATGAGAACACCTAAATTTCCAGATGGTCAACACCTAAACTTCATCCTTAACTTTACCCCAGCACCCAGATTTATGACCTACAAAAACTATGATCGTAAGTACACATTGTTTCAAGACACTAAAGTTTTTGTAATTTGTTATGCAGCAAAAGAAAACCAACATAAGAACACAGTCTGCAAGATTATATTGATAGGAAAAACAGAATAAAGATAGCCAAAGACTAGAAAGAGAGCTGAAGATGGCTACAGTAATATACAAAACTTTTTCCTATAAAACTCCCACAAAGGATCCAAATTGGAAACCAATCAGTATATAGAAGAGGAGGGAGCTGTGAGGCTGAAATCAGGAGGGGCCAGAGGGAAAGGGCTTTGAAACAGCTGGGACAGATAGCCCCACCCCTTTCCTGTGTATGTACGACAGCAGGTAGCAGCAGTCTGCCCCAGCTGAATCCTCAGAAGTAGTCTCTAAAAGAGTGTGTTTCATCTAGAGAGGACACAAGATGAGCTAAAAATAGAGAGAGAGAGATTAGCAGAGACTGCAGTAACTCTGGGCCTCTACCATGGACTTGGACCAAGGGAAAGAGAAGACCCCTCCACTCATGGAGACGGTGACTCACATAAGTTATTATCCAAATCAGTCTCCTTTAGAGAGTAAAAGGGGACACTATTAGTAATTATGATATAACAACAGGAACAAACTGGGAAGTGTGGTCCCCCTACCGGACAGTGGAATGAGCTAAAATATTTGAGCCCACAGCAAAGTTTTCCTCTGGCTGTTGTGGAGGCTTCTGTCTTCTTAACCCATTCCCCATTCGCTACTATCTTTTGACACAATCCGCCCACATATCCAGAGTCTGCAGGCAAGTCATAGCACTCATGGAAGACTTTGAGTAAAAAGACCTAAAATGAGCAAAAGAAGTACATGTCAGCTACCTTTGGTAAAGTCAACAGAGTTCTTTATTCATTTATAAAGAAACTAAAAATATTTGCTTTTATGGAAAAACCAAGGGCATGAAAAAAAATTCAAGATGAACAAACATAAGCACCGGTCTTATATGAAATAGAAATGACATAATAACAGAAGAAAATGTTGAAGACATTCTAATCTCAAGAAGATTTAAGAAGCTCTGCCATGAATGAAACAAGAATAAACAATTTACAAAAAAGGAGCAAGCCATGAATAAGAAAGGGTGCTTAGAAATTAAATACATTTGCGGTCAGGCGCGGTGGCTCACACCTGTAATCCCAGCACTTTGGGAGGCCAAGGCAGGTGGATCACCTGAGGTCGGGAGTTCGAGATCAGCCTGACCAACATGGAGAAACCCTGTCTCTACTAAAATACAAAATTAGCCGGGCGTAGTGGTGCATGACTGTAATCCCAACTACTCAGGAGGCTGAGGCAGAAGAATCGCTTGAACCCGGGAGGCATAGGTTGCCGTAGTTGGAGATCGCACCATTACACTCCAGCCTGGGCAGGAAGAGCGAAACCCTGTCAAAAGAAAGAAGGAGAGAAGGAGAGAGAGAGAGAGAGAGAGAGAGAGAGAGAGAGAGGAAGGAAAAGAAAAAAGAAATTAAATACATTTGCTAAAATTAAAAGCTAAATTGCTTACTAAATTGAATGGTTATGAATGACATAGAAAATGTAAACAAGGAAATCTCCCAGAATATTAAGCAAAAAGGTGAAGTGGGAAATTATGAATAAAAAATAAGTTAAGATTTATGGGCTGGGTGTGGTGGCTCATACCTGTAATGCCAGCACTTTGGGAGGTCAAGGTGGGCAGATCTCTTGAGCCCAGGAGTTTGAGACTACCCTGGGCAACATAGGAAGACCTCCATCCCTACAAAAAATGAAAAACTTAGCTGAGCATGGTGGTTCACACCTGTTAAGTCCCAGCTACTTAGGAGGCTGAGGTGGGAGGATTTATTAGCCCAGGAGGTCAAGGCTACAGTAAGTCCTCATGGTGCCACTGTAGTTCAGCTTGGGCAACAGAGTTAGGCCCTGTCTCAAAAAAAGAATTATGGAGGAATAATTTAGAAGTTCCAAAAGCTATTTGATAGGAGTTGCACAAGAGAAAACCAAAGTAATAAATAAATAAGGAGAAAAATGTCATTGAAATAAGACAGTGTCCCTGAGCTTAAATACATACTCTTTTCATATTGAAAATGCAATCTGAGTGCCAAGCACAAAGAGTAAATATTCATCCTTAGAAATCTTCTGACAAAGTTTGAAAACTTCAAATGTGAAAAGAAAATCTAAAGTTTGGTGATTTGAGGGTGGAGTAGGTTTCTTTACACATGAACTCCAAATGCTTGAAACAATGTCGCAATTCTTTAGAGGTTCTTAGGAAAAATGATTTTGAACCTACGTTTCTAAAAACCAGTTAATTATTAATCAAGTGTAAGAACAAAACTTAGACATTTTCTGACATGCAAAAAATTTAAAAACTTACCTCCCACATATACTCTTTCTTAAAAAATCAATTACTTGCATATGTATTTCTGTAAAAAAAAACGCCATGATGAAAACGTATGTCTCTTCTGTCAGTAACAAAAAAGAAGGAGAAATTCAGAAAAGGAAACAAACTGCTTTATCAACAAGTCATTTAAGCGTGAATAAAATTATGAGTTTATGAGTTATTGACAGAGTTTAAGAGAAACTACTTTTTCTTGATGCTTGGAGCTTTCACCACTAAATGTTACATATTTAATGACACAGGATTATTTTTTTTTTCTTTTGTGGTAAAACTACTCAGCTCTTCAGTAGATGATATGTACATAATAAGGGCATTTAGTTTTTTAAATTGACTTATATATAGCACATAGAAAAAGTATAGATGAGAAGGTAAACATTTTAAAATCTTTAAAATGTTTTAAAATCCAACTCACTAGGGAGACCCAGCTATAGGTACTTGAACACATGGAGAACCAGAAATGTTATTGCAGATATGATTTACTGCACCTCAAATGCTCCCATCCACTCCCAAGACTCTTCCATGATCTCATTTCTTTTCCCTTTTTCTCATACTTTTTTAAAATCATAGCTTCTTTAGTAAACAGCAGCAAATAATTTTTGATTCCTGGATTTCAAGGCAGTCTTCATTTGTACAACCATACTTAGCTTTCATAATGATGTATTTCAAGTATACTATGAGCTTTATTTTCTCATATAATAAAACCACAGGGATCAACTCCTTAAGTTCTTTAGCATATTAGTTACCATAACCCTAGAATTTGTAACAGATAAACCCTGAAATCTCACTGGCCTAACATACATAGACTTATTTCTTGTTCAACAGAGGGTGAAAGGGCAGGCATTTCACCTTCACTCAGTTATTCAGGGAACTAAGCTAACTGAACCTCTGCCATCTTCAGTATTTGATTCTCAGATAGCCTCAGACATAGACATCTAGCCAGCAGATTGTTTAAGAGAGAGAATAGAGGATTGTGGGAAGTTTCATGGAACACATCTAAAAGTGAGATACATCAGTCTGTCCACATTCCATTGGCCGAGACTTAGTCATATGTCCACACCTAATTGCAAGAGAATCTGGAAAATATGAAATATAATCTAGCTTACTGCACAAGGGGATGAGGAAAATAGGTTTGGTGAACAACAAGCCACTTTGTCCCAAAGAATGCTATTTAAAATGTTAACCAAAGTCTGAAATAACTGCAGTGTGGTTAACCACTGACTCAGCCCAATCTCATCAATTAGTTTGTAAGTAGCTGCAGGACAGGATACATGGTTTAAACATCTTTGCTTTCTTAGCACCTTCCTTTGCACGACTAGGTGTTAGAGAAAGTCTTGGAGGAATTAATTTACTTAATTATATTCTAGTAGCAAAGACAAATTAATGCGGCTACCAGAGTGAAAAATTATCTCCTTTCTCAATGAAAAAATCAAATCAAATATTTTGAACTGATTATATTTTTATTAAAATAACTATAAGACAATGAACCCATAATTGGTTATTCCAAATAATAGCTGAGTTAGTGATTTTCAATATTTGTTTTATTATTGAAAGCAAAAGCAATGGTAAAGACTGCAAAATATAAACATTCTCTCATTTTTCTTAAAGGAACAAAAACATGCAAGAAAAATGTAATGATACAATAAATTGGTAACTTCCTAATTTGCTACAAAAGAAGCATTTATCAGGTGATGCTTACATGTGTATGCTGCAACAAACCATTAACGTAATAAACCCAAGTCTAGTAAATCAACCAAGCCAATAAGTCCTCAAATATAGCAGATGTTATAGGGATGCCTCAACCTCTGATTCACAGATCCCAATCAAAGGATGAGAGAGAGTAATGGATGGAGATAAAATTTCAAATATAGGAATTTTAGAAATGTGTAAATTGTTGGGCATAGTTTGTGAATCTGCAAACCAAATGAGGGTGCAGTAGCAGTGGAGAGAGCCATGCAAAAGCGATTCCAAAAAACATTCACTGTCTTTTGTAGTTTAATTATGAGCCATTACGGTATCAATTAAACCAAACCAAAGAGCATCAGAAGAAGTGTGATTGTGTGAAGAAGTATATGGGTACAAAAAAATTACCTTTGATAGATACATAAAACAAACACTCATTATCAAACAGTGATTATTTAAACATGAATATCATAAAGAAGATATCAAAAGTGAGGGCCAGGGAGTAGAATTATTTTTAAAATTTCAGTGGAGAGTCACAGTTACTAGTAAAGACAGAGCCTATGATATAAGCCTGGGGTGAGTGACTTAGATGGCACTGAGGGCAAGACGGTTGAAGAGGAGAAGACCAGGACCTAAGAGGAAAGGATTATATATGAGAATAATCACATCATCAAGAAAGTTGACAAGACGGATGTTGAAGGACTGACATTAAGCCAGGTACTAAAAATCTCCAGACACAAAGGATTCAGGGCTCCATAGGTAACCACAACTCGAAGAGATAATACGTGGGTGGTCAAGCATCAGATCCAAAGTTTGATTTTCCTTTATTGGGGACGGGGTGAGAATAGTTTGCAAACACCAATAAAAACACAAGAGGGTAGAAAAGGAATGTGAGACAAAATAGGCACCAAGTGACAAGGCTAGGAGGGAAAGCAGTGTCCCCAGGGAAAGCTAGGAAAATGTAGCAGATTTTGCTAATGATGGACTGTTGTGTTTTCTTCACGTGAATAGACTTGAGGTGGTGGAATGCATTCTGTAAAAGGTGCTTCACGATCCTTCCAAGACTGAGTAGTGCGTTCAAAAGTGCTAACAGACCAAAACACGTGTGGGTCTGCTTTCCTCAAGCTCTTTTGTCCTCTGGGGAAGAGAAGCCCTATAAAATTTGAAGGCTAGACACCCAGGCTTGTAAGTCTAAAGAAAGAAAATGGCATTTCAGAGGCCAATTGTGACATAGCGCGTTTTACATTTTACTTGCTTTTGTTTTATATTTGGGAAGTGCTTAGCTTTTTGAATGGAAGTGGGGGGTTCCAGTAGTGATTAGGCCATCAAATGATGACAGCTAAATAGATCAGCACACTAGCTGGACTGCTGGATTTAATCAGGCAGATCTCATTTGGATTTCAGAATGATGCTCACATCTTTGTATTTGAAATGTGTTACAGTTTGCACTGTTATAAAAAGAACCTTACCAGACTTGAGAATATGAAAGGAGACAGGGGGAAAATTCCCTAACACATCGTTTTTTACCCCAGAAACCTTACAATACAACTTGTCATCATTTTTAGTATTTTGTACCCCTACAAGTTAAATGTGGTTTAGAACATTTCTAGAAAATTATCTTCAAGAAAAACTCAACTCAGGTATACCTTGGGGTACAGTGTCTTTCACAAGTTGAGGTCCAGATACATTTATGCATAATTCAAAATTATGACTTTCAGACTTTATGACCGCAATCCAGAGCAAGAAATGCATTTTATATTTTAACCTATTATACATATATATTAATAAATGTATACATTAATAAAGGCACATACTACACATATTAAATAAGATTTTAATAGAAAATATTTATTCTTTGGAATCAAATGCACTATCATATTTTTATTTTATCTCCTATTTTATATGCTGGTCTAGTAAAATGACTTCATGACCTACCAATTGGTCACAAATAACAGTTTGAAAAACATGTTTTTAAATGGCAATATGGAATTGCTCTATGCTTTGCTATTTCTATTTCTTCAGTCTCTGAAATAGAACAAATGGCACTCTCTTTAAAAAAAAAAACCGCCAATAACCAGAATAAGTTAAAATCGTACAGTAAACAAAACAGTTGCTATTTAATGAGGGCCAAGCAGAGAGCTAAATTTTTGCATTCATTATCTTATTTAATCATCACAGCAACCCTATGAGGTAGGTACTTTTTTCAAGATACATTCCCCATTGTAGAAATGATGGAAGTGAAAGTGTTAATACAACAGTACACTGTATTGCCCATACCACCCCATATTTCCTCACCACAGTTTACTGGGTACTAGTGGGCACAGCAGGGGATAAAACATGATCTACACCTTTAGGAATTTCTGCCACACTGTGTTGATCCTCTCACATGAAGCACAGTGAAAAGACTATACAGTATATGTCACATATTCCAGTTGATCAGACATTTCCATGTTCATTATCTTTGCAACTCAACTTCTTAAGGTAGTACAGCTTGAACTTCAGAAAACTCACACAATAGCTTTTAGAATTCTCATGCTTTCATCTCTTTCTATTTTTTAGTCTCTGGTATCAGATGGTTTCCATCTCCTCAAAATGCCGCTGCTAGTTATCTAATTTAACATTGTTAGTGGCAGCCAGGGAAACTTTGAGATATAGCCATTTCATCAATTATCTCCAGCTGGGAGGATTTAGTGCTTTTTAAGTAAGGCCGCAATATCAAGTTCATCTACACTATTAGTGAGGTCTTTATCACTGCCAAGTTCAGAAAGTGCTGAAGCATTTAAAGTGTTTTTTGTCTTTGTACTTTGGGTATAGTTCATTTTCTTGCTCTTGCAGAACTTGGGTTTCATCTCCAAGAGAACCACCACTCAAAATCAAGTCAAGGCAGAATGACGGAATGAATGTACCTCAGGTCAAGCAAACAGTTAGCATTTACTGATGTCCCCCATGTTCAAAGCTCTATACTAGAACCGATAGGAACCTTCAAAGGGAATAGAAGTCTGATGTGATCATTAGTGCCGCTGATGAAGACTTCTACGCTTTCCAGACATACAGTAACGTCACACTTCTCTACCCCGGGAGTCAGGTGCGGCACAACGTCTTGCTTCACAGATGAGCAGAGTCACTTCCAGGTTAAGTTTTAAGAGCCAGTGTATGATTTACTATGCTCTCCCTTTCACTCTTTCCTTTCTGTTTCTCAGCGGTGATCCAAACAGGAGCTGCTTGGGCCCCAAAGTAAGGTAAACTGGAAAACAGCCCTGACTGACCCATGCTACATGGATGGTGTTGGGTAATAATAAAAAAATGAAAACAAAAACAAACAAACAAACAAATAGTTTTTGCTTTGAACCACTGAGTCTTGAGAGTTGTATTAGTCAACATACAACTGACCCTTGGCAAATTTAAATCTCTAAAGATATTTTAAAACAGCTGTAAAAACACACCAAAAAATGTAAATAAGTGGAAAGTACAAATGAATAATGTAAATTATGTGTAAATAAAAGATAAAGGAGAAAATATGACTAAATAAGTAATAGTCATATAGAGGTTGAATATGGGTAGGAATTTCCACTTGAATTGTACAAGAGGCATGGGGAATAGGAGGTGTGCATGAAACACTGCGTAGAAAGGTGCAAAGGGAAAAATGAAGTCACATGAGCAAAGCTGCAGTTGATTTGTTTGGTGGAGCAAAGAACTAAGAATTGAAATACCTGAGAAAAGGAAGAAAAGGCAGCTGGGAGGGGGCTGCAAGGACCAGACATAGGTGTTCAGGCACTGATACTAGCTCATTTATTCTTCACTCATTCATTCATTCATGGATTCAATAATGATTATAAGCTAGGAACCCTACCAGCCAGATGCTTGGAAACTGAAGATGAGTGATTTTGTGATCACTAGTCTTAGACCTCATCATTTTTTAAGGTTCACATAAACAAACAATCCCAACATATTATAGAATTTCATACCAGACATTTGTGCTACCAGAAACACAAAGCCAGAAAGGAGTCAATTCACATGTAGATTGTTGTAGGGTATAAATAAGAAGATGAAGGAATCTGGCAAGATTTTAAAACAAAACATGGCATTTGAACAGAATCTTCAGAAAGGATGGTTGATCATAACGATAAGGGGAAAAAAGGCATTTCAGTCAGGGAAAAGAGTATTTATTCAGTATTCATTGGGTCAACATGTTTTATATAGGTGTTTTCTTAAAGGACTCTGTATTTTTGTCTCACAAGAAGACTAATCAGTGTGTATTTATCAAACACACACTGTCTGCCAGGCACTGTGCTAGCCTTAGGATATGACAGTAGGGGAGATAGTCTCCCTTTCCTCACATTCTAGCTGGGGAAATGTGAGATACTTTACTGAACAATAATTAAAATAAATTGTGATCAGGGCTCTGACAGGGGAAAGCAGGTTGCTATACCAGCACATAGCAAGGGCACCTAATAGGGTCAAGACTACCTGAAGGAAGTTACCTTCGGTTGAGATGTAAAAGGTAAATAGGAGTTAGCCAGATGAAGAGGAAGGGGAGGAGAGTTTCAGTGAGAGGAACCAAGCTGTGGGAGACTTGGACATGGAGAGGGTATATACCATAGAAACTGGAAGGAGTTCAGTATGACTGAGGCTTAGAGGAGGGAGCACAGGGCAGAGGAGAGACTTGCAGCTGAGAAGGGCAGGAGCAAACTTCAGAAGTTTACACCCTATCCTGAAATCTTAGGAGAGCCTTTGAGACATTCTAAAGAGGAGGGCATGGTAAACTGTGTGTTCTAGAACACAGCTGATGTGACAGACAGAAGAATGGAAAAGAATCAGGGCCAGACACAAGGAGACCATAAAACAGGCTCTTACAGGAGCCCAGGAGAAAGATAATGGCAGTTTACCAGGTTAGCAACTGTACAGACAGAAAGTCTTAAGTGTATTTATGACAAATATTTAAGGTAATGATGTAATCTGGCTTTGGGTTACATATGAAGGGAAAGAAAATTGAGGATCCCTGCAAAGATTTTGGTTTCTAGTCCTGGCAAGTAGACATACAGTAGTGTCATTCAGTGACAAAGAAAACAAGAATTTGCAAAATCACTAAAAAATTCTTCAAAACAAATCTCTACGTAGGGAACCAGGTTTACTCAACACCACAAGAAATGTAGTTCCACCTGGAGAGAGGTAAAAGTAAAATTTGACTTAAGTTGAGATTATAAAGGCATTTCTATGCCAATGCTAAAGCAGCTAATTGAATGACAGTGCCTGCCAGATTCTGAGCAGAAGACAGAGTAATCTGATTTCATGTAGAAAGATGAGGACTCTGGAGCAAGTGTGAATGGAGGATTGAAAGAGAAAATGGCTAAAGATGAAGCAGGAGATTATTTCAATTGTCCAGGCAAGTGATCATAAGGTCATAAACTTAAGTAGCCATGATGGGATTCAAGAGGAAGAAACAATAAAGATTTAGAGGAGAGAACCAATGGGTTTTTATGATAATTACATGTGATGGGGTGAGGAAAAGAGGGGTGCTGAAGATGAGCCAGATATTCTACTTTGGGAGACTGGAGGAGTAGCAATTCCATTAATGGAAAGATATTCTTTAGACCAGGAGAAGTTACAGGAAAAACAACAAATCTGGTTTGGACATGTTGAGTGTGACATATCTGTGAGACACAGAAGATACTTAACAATGTTTGTTGTAATTATGTATCTGGAGCTTAGGGAGGAGGTTGGGTTATGAAAGTTGCAACATATATTAGAGTCAAGGGAAGGGATGATAATTGCTCATAGAGGAAGAAAAGAAGAGAAAGAAGAAACCCTGGGGGATTTAACATCTAAGACGTTGATGGGTGGAGGTAGAAATGATCAAGAAACAAATCACCCTAAGCTCTGAAGCTGGAGATCCACTCAAAGACAAAGAGATTTCAGGGTGCTTGTCATGTATACATGCTAGAATTGAAAAGTAAGAAGCTGGGGAATGGGAGACCAGCTTGAAAACTATAGCAGCAGACCAGCCCCCAAAAAGGATAGATTTCAGCCCCAGTATATTGTAGTATTTCATAGGAGACATTTGTGCTACCAGAAACGCAAAGCCACAGAGGATTTCTTTTACACGTAGGGTTGTAGGGTATAGGATATAAATGAGAAGATGAGAGAATCTGGCAACACGTTTAACACTTATAAAGATATGAATGAGGATAAGCCTTTGACTATAATGAATAACAAAAAATATATGTCAAATTAAAGTTCCTTTCTTCACACAATCTTTTTTCTCATAAATCTGACAATTTTGATTGAAACAAACCCACTAGATTAAAAAGTGACTATTCAGTCACTAGTGGAGTCAAGAACTAACAGTAACTTTTATTAGTTGGGCGAATGGGCCAGAAAGAATGGAAAAATAACTTATAGTAATTTGGCTGTTTGACTACTCAACTGAGAACCTGTCATAAGGCATCAATTTAAGGGTGCCTGCAGCAGTGTTCAACTCCAAACAAGGTCAGTAAAAAACGACAAGTGCACAAGCAAAGAGGCTCCACCGATTCAGGCATAATACTCCCTCCATATCTATTTGGAGACTCTTGAGACGGCTCTGGTGTTTTTGTTTTACAAGTCCTGACCAGCACGTGTATGACATAATGACATGTCAGTGCCTACCAAATATCAGTGTAAAGTATTAGTTTTGAATTTACCCAGGCATCTCATTAAAATGAAAAATACACTGTAAACTTTCTAATGAACCTGAGCCTCTGTCTGGTTTGCTCATAACTCAGGAAAAGTCATAAACAGAAAGATACGTGTCTCTATCCATAGCCAGGGCCCCAACTAAGTACTGCATTGTGAAATGAGTCATTTTCCTGTAAGCAATGATTTGAAATGTGCTATAATTGCTATGCTGCCCATGTCACCCAAGGAGAAAACAAAACATCTAAGTAACATCACTATGCCTTACAAACTGTCAAACATTCATCGATGATTTCATCTCATACTGGTGATGACCCTTCAGTGGTTTCTTTTACAATAACAGACCTGCCAACTTGGTCTGAGAGAAGAGGAAACTCACAGAAAGCAGAGCATTGGGCTCATAATTAATTTTATCACTATCATCCGGGCAAAACCCAGAAGCCTATATTTTAATTGGCTTGCTAACATACTTGAAAATAATATTTCTAATGAGATTATATTTTTCCACATTCAGAAATAATGAGAGAAAAAAGCAACAGTTGTATTTTAAAATATCTTAATACTTGGTATTGGGAATTTAGGAAGCTATTATCTATTTAGCATAAGTCAACTTGACATTCCGCTGAAACTAAGATTTTGTTCTGGTTAAAAAGCACTTGGAGGCCCTGGCATGAACAGCTGGATTAACAAAATGGAATAGAGGAAACATCTGCATTACTTTGCTAGGGCGGCCGTAACGAAAACCCACTAATTTGATAGCTTAAAGAAAAGACATGTATTGTCTTATAATTATGGGAGCTAGAAGCTCAAAATCAAGGTGTCATCAGAGTTGACTTTTTCTGAGGACTGGGAGGGGAGAATCTATGCCAGACCGCTGCTCTTTATTTGTGGATGGTCATCTTCTCTCTGTGTCTTTTCATATCATCTCCCCTCTATGCATGTCTAGCTCTGTGTCAGATTTCCCCTTTATATCTTTATAAAGACACAAGTCAGATTAGGGCCCTCCCTAATGGCTTATTTTAACTTGGTTACTTCTGTAAAGACCTTTATCTACAAATAAGGTCACATTCTTAGATACTGGAGGTTGGGACTCCAATGTGTCTTTTTTGGGGAGAAACAATTCAATCCCTACCAATAGTTAAAATAATCCTTCTGGGAGTGCAAATGAATTGCTTTATTTCCATCCATTTACATGTTTGCTATCAACTGTCTCAGCTAACAAGATAAAACAAAGACAAATCAGAGCTACATTGTCACAAAGTTTCCTTGCTGAGAGGTTGGGTTGGTAATGCCTGTCCGGTTCATTAGAGATAGATATATCACGAGTAATTTACTTGCAGACTCCCGCCATTATTGTCTCAGTGAAACTGACTAGTGAATGTCTACATGCCTATTCATCCGATATCATTTATGACCATTACCATTCACCAAATTTTTAAATTCCAGTAGCATGGAATCCTAGAATTCTACATTTAAATGTATCTATCACTGACATTCTTAGGGATTCTAAGTATTATCTCTAGCAAAATATCTTCCTCTCTAAAGCTGAACAAAAGAATACTGCAATGTGACAAATGAAGATGAATTTGGACTTTGCATCTGAGAAAGTCTATAGAGACTTAGACTCACTCGCACTGACCTGGACTCACAGAGTTTTATTCTGTGAAAAAGCAAGAACGTTACCACGATATTACCATCATAGAGGATCAAATAGGCCATTTCCTGCCCCCACTGCATCATCCTGATCAAACTCAGAAAGTGAACTCTCTTCTAAAGAAATAATTCAGTATATGTAAAAAGATATTCATCTAAGAATTATTTCTAGTAGCAGAACTTTAAATGTGTACTCAATCATCAATAAGTAAAGATACTATTAACTATGTTATGTTTACTCTATGAATGATTCAAGTGGTAAACACAAAGATTATATAGCATCATGACCATGTGATTCTACAGCAAAATACACAATTTACAGCTCTGTTCATGCCCACAAAGTTTTCAATCAACTTTTGAGGGCCTTCCTCTTAAATTTAAGGAGAAAACAAAGGATAATCAGATAACCGAGGAAAGGTCCTAATGTAAAAGGCAGAGCACAAAACAAGGTAGGTGAGGGAAGCTACTTGGAGGTGAGAGGCTACAGAACAAGAAAACTTCCAAGTAAAACTATCACCTATATCAGTGAGATATGTAAAGTATCATACATGAAATGAGAATAAGTATTATTTAAAAATTGTTAAAGAAAAAAATCAGAGTTCAAAAATTTTTGAAATTAAATATAAGAGAGAAGAAATAACAAATGAATGGGATAATTGGAATACTGAGAAAATCTCCAAAAATTAAAGTAAAAAGAGATAGAAAATAAGTGGGAAACATTAAAAAAATTGGACGATAGTTCAGGCAGTCCAACTGAAAAACCCAGAAAATGGAGAGGAGAATATTATTTTAAAAATCATAAAAATACCTCAGACTTGAAGGGTGATAGTTTTAAGACTCCAAAAAGCTTTTCAGGTACCCACCATAATTTTTAATGGACTTACTACAGCATATAATTATGAAATTTGGGAATGAAGAAAAAGATATAAAAATTCAAGAGAGAAAAAACATCAAGTTACATACAAAGGATCAGGAATCAGAAGGATGCTCCATTTTTCAATAAACAAAAGAAGATGGAATATAATAGAGCAATGACTTCAAATTTCAAATGATTAATTCCAACTCAGAATTCAATATCCAGCTAAATGAGCAGTTAAGTATGAGGGTCAACTCTAAAGACCTTCAGACATGCAAGGTGTCTCCAATTTGGGATTCCCCAGAAACAACTCCAAAAACAAGGACTTTAATGCAAATAGTTGATTTGGGAACTGCCAGGGAGCACTGGCAGGGGAATGGAGAATTGAGAACAGGAAGAGAAGGAGCCCAAGAAAGGATGCTTTATTGGATACGTCACCTCAATGGACAACTGGGATTCAATCCTCCTTAAGAACTGCAGGAAACAGAACACGCATCATAACTATCTTTGCCAAGGGGTGAAAAAACTGATCCATCACTGGCTGAGAGCTTCTCCTGTATATGAACCCTGAGAAACTGTCATGTGGAGTCAGAGGTGCATGTAGTGATGTCCATTAACATAGACAGAATTTTAAACAACGAAGGAATCTAAGAGGACACCAACAACATCTGCTACAGGTCTCACAACATTTACTTTCTCCTTAAGTTATTCAAGGAGCTGTTTCATGGAAATGATGTAGCAAACCAGAAAAGAATACGATACAATAAGGCCAGTAAACAGAGGATGCAATTCAAAAGACAGATAAAGAGCACCCTTGGGTTAATGGTAAATGGACATCCAAGGTAACAACCACACAGCAACCAGGTGAGATTTAAGGAGGTCAGTAAGCCCCAGGAAAGATGTCCCCAAGAACATGAAATGGATAGAGCATCTGATGTGTTTCAATGTATGGGAGCAGACTGAGACAACTGAGGGAAACATCAATGTTGAATAAATGATAAGTACAAAGAGAATTAAGAAAACAAATAAGCAAGACAATTAGTAACTCAAAGGAAAAACAAAAAGTTGTGCAAAAACAGAAAAAAAAATCATAGAATACTATATGAATAATGTAGTGTTCTGAATTTTGTATCTTGACAAAATGTCATATCTGTGCATACAGATCTACCATATTTTAAAAGTCAGATAATAGCTCCTTAATAAGAATACATTGTAATTCATGTAACAGTCTCCTAGTATAGGCATTTCAGTCATTTCCAGTTTTATTTTATTACAAATGATGCTAATATAAACATCCTTGAAATTTTCTGGAGGACATAGCAATGGAATTTCTAGGTCAAATGGTAAACACAAATAGAGTTTTGATAACTTTTTTCTAAATTCTTCTCCAAAAAAGTTTCATCCATATAAACTCTCACCAACAGTGCACAGTCCTTTTCTCCCACAATAGATATTACCAATTTGCTTTTTGTGAGGTTTTTTCTTTTTGACAATTAAAACTACAAGAGTAAAGAGGGAGAATTTCGTATTTAAAATAATTATGTCTATGTATTATTTTAATTTTGTTTCAATGCGTTATTTTTAAATTGGACTTAAACAATTGATTGTTTTAATCTAATTAATTAAATCTTCATACTGTACTGGCAAAATTTTCAAAATAAATAATGTCCTAAAGACGTGAAAAAGAAAAATACGTAATTCCCATTTCTTAAATGAAGTATAGGATAATTAATAAAAATTAGTGCCAATAAATGGGAAATCATATTAAATTATGTGGATGGATGCCTACTCCTTAATTTGCACAGCCTCTTAGATCTCTACTAAGACATTCTGCCACCCACAGATACAGATCTAACTGTGGCATAAGACTTTTACATACCCTCTCCTAAATTCCTAAGAATTTCTACTCTTAACTTCCTCTAGTGTTAACAATCTCCTTCATTAAGACAAGCATTGATTTATTTGCAGTGAGAATGTTTCTGACAGGGTTTGAAACTAATTATTTTGTCCTAGATACACAAAAATAGATTCTTATGTTTTACCAACTTCACAAAACCATGGACCATCCTCTACTAAATAAAACCCAAAACCTTAACTGAGTAACTTAACAGCAAAATCTTATTATCACGAAGAGTTTAAACCTTAGTCCTTTTAAACAGCTATTGGCTATCAAACTAAATAATTTATGCAAAAATCACATTAATTTGGCCATTTTTTTCAAATTAACTATTTCAAATTTTTAATTGTCAAAAATCCTAACGGAGACTCTGAATTCACCAACGTCCCAGTTGTGACTTTAGAATAGTTACGGTTCCAATAATTGTTCTGAATTGTGTTCCGCTGAAAACCTCCTTAACAAAATTGAGAATATAATCTGGGCACTGTTTGCATTTGGCATGTGCAGGGAATAGAGGAGCAGAGCAACCTCTCTGCCCAGGCAGTGCATTTTGCGTAAGTTCATTATTATTACTTTATTATTACTTTTTTTTTTTTTTTTTTTTGAGACGGAGTCTCTCCCTGTCGCCCGGGCTGGAGTGCGGTGGTGCAATCTCGGCTCACTGCAAGCTCCACCTCCCGGGTTCACGTCATTCTCCTGCCTCAGCCACCCGAGTAGCTGGGACTACAGGCGCTCGCCACCTCACCCGGCTAGTTTTTTTGTATTTTTAGTAGAGATGGGGTTTCACTGTGTTAGCCAGGGTGGTCTGGATCTCCTGACCTCGTGATCCGCCCGCCTCGGCCTCCCAAAGTGCTGGGATTACAGGCGTGAGCCACCGCGCCCGGCCCAGTTCATTATTAAAGGGTTGCTGATGAATAAAATGTCATAGATACACAGGAGTAAGGCAGGGAAAGAACGTAAACTGGAAACCTGGATACTGCAAAGAATCACATAGTACAGGAGGGCCAGAAGTCCTTTCCCATTCTCTATATGGTCAGACCCCTAGTTGAATATTCATTCATCCTGAGCTCCACAGGAATATAGAGAAGCTGGAAGGAGTTGGGAAGTGAACGCTGAAGATGATGAAAGGGTTGTACTAAGAAAGAAATGAACAGATTGCTAAACTTGGAAAAGGAGGGAGCTCTATTTAAAAAAGGCTTCCGAGTAATGGGACCAATTAATAGACAAAAATAGAATCTCAGCTGCTTTTCATTCCCACTGTGAACAGAATAAGAGAAAACAGGTGGAACTAAACATGAGGGTGGAGGCTGCCAACAGTTTAGCAAGTCAGGAGCAGCAGTGTGTACAGCAACCAGTTGTGATATTCCAATCCACACGATCTGTAAAGTAGGGCAATGGTAGAGGTAAATGTGGTCACTGCCACAAGAGACTAAAACGAATGAGTGCTTGAGGGAGGGAGGAAGTATTTCTAAAAGAACGAAGTGCAAGACCCCACTTCCAGACTAGCAGTCAATAACTTGTATGGCAGTCAAACGTGTAAATTAGAATAGCCCTGGAGCTGGGCAGCCTGGGTTTGAATCCTGCTCTTCCATTTGCTGGCTTGCTGTCCTTAGACAAGGCACTTAACCTATCTGTTCTTCCATTTCCTTATCTATAAAAGGGGAAAATCAGTGTTAACCTAGTGGAGTAGTAGAGAGGATTGATGAATTAAGTTACGTGTATGTGTGTGCATGTGTGTGTGTTCTCCTATATTTGTTATTATTATTCCTCAATCACAAGAGTTGTGAGTTGGAGGAATGTATTTTGGCAGAGGATTAATTAAACTTGTTTCAGTATTCTAATGTCCAGAATCCTCTATTAACCATCATTTGCAGCAAGTACCCTAAATGTGGATGCTCATGCTTACCATGACTGAGGCAGCAGACATCATGAGACCCTCAGGTATGAATCATGCAAAATGAATTCACCTTTATCCAATATTGAGAATTTAAAATTTAGTCATCTGCATGCATACAGCTGGAGGCCATTACCCTAAGGGAATTACGCAGGAACAGAAAACCAAACATCACATGTTCTCACCAGTAACCCTGGGGACTACTAGTGAGGAGAGAGTGGGAGGGGGACAACGGTTAAAAAAAAAAAAACTATTGGGTACTATGCTCATTACCTGGGTGATGGGATCGTTTGTATCTCAAACCCCAACATCAGGCAATAAACACATGTAACAAACCTGCATGTGTACCCCCTGTATCTAAAACAAAATTTTAAATTTTTAATAAACAAAACTGCTAAACAAGAATGTCAAAAAAAATTAAATTAAAACTTCGTTATCTAATTATTTAAGACTAGGCAACCTATATTTATCTTATACAATAATTCTTTCTTTATAAAATACTATATTACCTAGAACATATTAATTTCCAATCACCTTACATAACAGAAACCACTTAATACATAATGCATATCACTGAATCAGTTAAACCACTAATTAATTAATTAATCAAAAACTGACTGCAGATCCAGATACCTTTGGCTAGCTAACCTGCGTGTTCCCCTTTGCTGGCTTGTGATTTGGGAAAGGTCGTTGCAAAACTTAATTTTTGATGTATTTATTTTTAAAACTACAGATAGGCACTGCTTTTTAAAAAAACACTCAATTTGGTGCCTCGCCTCTAAGCAATCATAATTTAAAATAAAAGATTATAATCAAAATTACTATATTGCGTAATTAAAGCATCTTTAAGATTCTCGTATTTAGAACTTTAAAAAGAGAAAAAAAAAAACAAATCCCTTTTTTCTGTCAGTTTGCTGTGCAATTATGTCAGTTGTTCAATCCAGACTTAGATAAATCATGTTTTACTACAAACTACTCTGTACATAGAAATGCTTTATTCTTCCCTTTCATATTATTATTTAAAGCCATTCTACTCATATGTATGAACACATATAAGATTCTCTATTACAATTTTTGTTTTTATAATTACATGAAAGAATAAGTTTAATACAAGTGTCATACTATGATACAGCAAAAATGTTGCATAATTAGAAGTAATTTCTGTAGACAGATTATTTTAATAAGAGCTATTGTATCCAGGGTTTTTATTTTTAGGCAAAACAACCCTTTATGTTTTTTTCAGCTTTATTGAGGTATAACTGATGCACCAAAAACAAAATCTGTACATAATTTACAGAGTTTGATGAGCTTGGACATACACATATCCTCTTGATACCATCACCATAATCAGGGTAATAAATATATTCTTTACTTCCAAAAGGTTCCTTGTGTCCTTTGGCTATATTTTGGTTTTGTTTTATGTTTGTCTGTTTGCCTGTTTGTAAGAACACTTAACACAAGCTCTAACCTCTTAACAAAATTTTAAGTACATAGCACTGTATTATTAACAATATGCACTGTGTTGTACCGCAGATGTCTAGAACTTAATCATCTTATACAAATATAACTTTACACCCATTGAGCCCCTGGAAACCATTACTCTAGTATCAGCTTTTGTGAGCTTGACTATTTTAGATATCTCATATAAAATGGGATCATGCAGTATTTGTCCTTTTGTGACAGGATTATTTCACTTATCACAATGTTGTCCAGTTCCATCTACATTGCCATAAATGGATTTCTCTCTTTTTTAAAACTGGGTAATATTCCACCGTATATACTCACTGCATTTTCTGTACTCATATGTCAGTGAGTATTTGGGTAGTGTCCATATCTCGGCTACTATGAATAGTGCTACAATGAACATAGGGGTGTTGATATCTCTGCAAGAACCTAGTTTCAGTTTGCTTGGATCTATAGCCAGGAGTAGGATTGCTGGATATTGGTTTCTGTGTTTGAACAAAGTGGTGGAGCTGAGCTGCTTCAGTGACAGATGATGCCTTGTGGATGAAGGGGACTAGGTGTGTGTGTGTGTGAGCTCCCATCTCTTCTTGAACAACATATATCAATAGAGAAGCCAGGAGGTGTTCTATTTACACACCCTGAATCATGTAATTTCTGAATATGAGCATTTTAAACATAGAGATGAACATAACTTTCAATAATGCTTTCACTCAGTGCTCTCAGATCAGTGAGATTGTGATGTATTTCTACATTTGGAATGAACTTCTTCACAGAGCTTAACACATACTTTTTAAAAATACAGCATGATATAATAAGTAAGGCCAACTAAACAGCTGATGAAAAAGGATTTGCAACATATAAACTGGACAAAAGATTGGTATGCTCAATGTACTCAGAACTCCTACAAATGTAAGAAGATAAGCAATACAATAGAAAAATGTATAAATGATATTGTGATATTTTGTATAAGAATAAATGCACAGCCAGGTGTGGTGGCTTACACCTGTAATCCCAGCACTTTGGGAGGCCAAGGCGGGCGGATCACGAGGTCAGGAGATTGAGACCATCCTAGCCAACATGGTGAAACCCCGTCTCTACTAAAAAAAACACAAAAAATTAGCCGGGCGAGGTGGCGGGCGCCTGTAGTCCCAGCTACTCCGGAGGCTGAGGCAGGAGAATGGCGTGAACCCGGGAGGCAGAGCTTGCAGTGAGCTGAGATTCGACCACTGCACTCCAGCCTGGGTGACAGAGTGAGATTCCGTCTCAAAAAAAAAAAAAAAAAAAAAAAAAATTAGTTGGGTGTGATGGCCGTGTACCTGTAATCCCAGCTACTCAGAAGGCTGAGGCAGGAGAATCACTTGAACGGGGGAGGCAGAGATTGCAGTAAGCTAAGATCACGCCACTGCACTTCAGCCTGATGACAGAGCAAGACTCCGTCTCAAAAAAAAAAAAAAAAAGAATAAATGCATATAATAAAATATAAAGTTATGAAAAAGATAGTCAGTCTCACTGGTGGTCATTAGAATGCAAATTTAAACAGTAAGATATTTTTCAAATATCAGATCCATTTTTTTAAATTTGCTTTAATAACCAGTACTGGTGACAATACAGAAAACTCAACACTCAAGAACTGCTGATGAGATGAATGTGATCAACTACAAGAAACTTTTTGAGAAGTGTACCAACAATACTTACAGAAGTTCTAAGAAGACAAATATCTATCCCATCAAACTACTTGAGGAAAATATGAGCTTATGGCAGACATTGGTTGTCTCAAGCTCCTAGTAATTGTCTCCCCTTTTAATAACTGCTCAGCAATTATCCTTGGGTAATTACACTTTCATACTTTCAATCCAAATGTGTTGGTAAGGGTGGCCTCATGCTCCAGAGTCCAGAGGGGAGTATGTGGCCTAAACTTGGCCAATAGAGTGTTGATGCCCTGGTACGGTGACTGGTTCAGGGATGGGCAACCAGGCCAGCGAAAATCCCACCCAGTATCTCAGAAAAAAAACAACTGGGAAAGAACAGCTTTCTTAACACTGTAAAATGAGATTTAAGACTGGAACTGATGATGGCTATTTTGTCCAAGAGGAAAGACTGCTTGAGAACTAAGCTTACAGAGAAAAATGCTGAACCAAGAATCAAATGTAGACAGGCTCCTGAGAACATTATTTCTGTTTCTGAATCTGGCAGTATCTGAAACTTACATTCCTCTTGGCTTTTCAACTACCTGAACCAACAGAGTTGAATCAATGATGCATATACATTATATGGAATATTATGCAACTTTTTAAAAACAATGAGACAGAGCTACATATATTGAAAGGATGGTGAAGTTTTTCTCTAAAATGTCTCTGATGCAATTACTTAACTCTCTGCCTTTGTAATGTGAAAACAGTCATAGACAATACATTCAGCATGGCCAGAGTCAGCCCATGAACCATGGTTTGCCTATCCATTAAACCATGGATAGGCATTAAATGAAAAATGATGCCATTTTTATGAAGGAAATTGCTTAAAGAATGAGTTTTATATATATATCCATATATTAAAAGTATAATGAAAACACTGGAATAACATATAGCATTGCTGATTACCTCAGGTGGGGTGGTTTTGAGAGGTGAAGCCAGCTGGATTTCCTGGGTCAAGTGGGGACTTGAAGAACTTTTCTGTCTAGCTAGAGGATTATAAATGAACCAATCAGCACTCTGTAAAAACGCACCAATCAGCGCTCTGTCTAGCTAAAGCTTTATAAATGCACCAATCAGCACTCTGTAAAAATGCACAAATCAGTGCTCTGTGTCTAGCTAAAGGTTTGTAAATGCACCAATCAGCACTCTGTAAAAACAGACCAATCAGCACTCTGTAAAATGGACCAATCAGCAGGATGTGGGTGGGGACAAATAAGGGAATAAAATCTGGCCACCCAAGCCAGCAGTGGCAACCTGCTAGGGTCCCCTTCCACTCTGTGGCAGCCTTGTTCTTTGGCTTTTCACAATAAATCTTGGTGCTGCTCACTCTTTGGGTCCACACTACCTTTATGAGCTGTAACACTCACTGCAAAGGTCTGCAGCATCACTCCTGAAGTCAGTGAGACCATGAACCCACCGGAAGAGAGAAACTCCAGACACATCTGAACATCTGAGAGAACAAACTCTGGACACACCATCTTTAGGAGCTGTAACACTCACCCTGAGGGCCTGCAGTTTCATTCTTGAAGTCAGCGAGACCAAGAATCCACCAGAAGGAACCAATTCCAGACAGTTTTAGAGGAAGACTAAAGAGATATTTTTAATTTTTAATCTTTTTTTCAATATTTCTGTGTTATTTGAGTTATTAAAATGAACATGCGTTACTTTTTTATTTAAAAATATCTAATAACCTTAAAAAAGGGAGATGCATTTTTTTAATGCAGTCCCTAAATTAAAAAAAAAAAAATTGCATTATAACCAGGCCAGAATTTGGGGGAATCATGAATATTCAACCTGTCCTGATCTTTTAGCACCTGCAGGCCACACTCAGTTTCGCAGACCTATTTTATAGAGAAGGCCTAACGAGGTATTGCACCTTACTAAAGGTTACAGAGCTAATTAGTGGTAAATCCTCGTCTAGAAATAAGGCCTCCCGTTTCCTAATCCGGTCTTTTTTCAGCATATATTACAGGTCCATAGATGTTCTTTCCCTTCCTCATTTGAGAATTAACTCATAGAAAATAGATGCCTCTCCAAACACATCATCATGAATATGTTTATAGCATCCAGCTCCAAGCAGCTCTGCCTTCAAAGATTTTTACACCACAGTCAGATTTTCTCTTCCGTAAATTGTTAGCACTATTTTTAGGAGTCCTTTTCTCTGGCAGATCCAGGCATTCTCGCATTTGAGCCCTGTCATCTCTTCAGTGTGTATTTAGTAGTTTCAGCACTCTGCTCACTGTTTGCATATCATGACACCAGACAGAGTTCAGCAATACAGAACGTCTTATCCATTTCCTCTTAATCCATTTTATATTCATCCTAAGCCCATCAGAGCAGGAGATGGAATGAGAGTTTTATAATTACCTTTTGCAAACAGAACATTAAATTATTATACAGTAGAATCCTCTAGTTTCTTGGACATAAGACGGCCTTTACTTGCCAGTGAACAGATCTGCCTGTCTCTATAAGTACACATATGTACTTTGGAAATCAGCCCTGTTAGCTTGAAGTTATTGATCAATTTTGGTAGATTACTGCAATAGATTCTTAAAGTGCTTTAAGATTAAGAGATGTGCTTGGCTTTCTTCTGTCATGTATCTCAAAGGAAAACCATGAGATGAGACACACAATGAAAAACAGCAGGTAATACCATATGAGACTCCTTATTAAAAACATAAAGTGCCTTTCACTCCTGCTTTTATTAAGTCTACTTTTCAAGCTAAATGGGGGGTTAGGTGAGACGATTATAATACAAGTCACATATAACTATTTCATTATCCATGTCCTACAGCAAGATAGCCCCCAGAATGCCTTTGAAAGCTCCAGAGTGATGGCAGCAGGTTGAATATAATGAACAATGTTACAAATGGGAACATGAGACGGCAGGTCTGGTGGGGACGGAGTCTCCTAGAAACTGTAAGGCTGTAATTACTGAACACTGCCTCGGTTTCAGTTGACTTTGAACACTGGTAACCATCTTTGGTGGATTATATTTTTCTCAGCTAGTTAAAATGAAGCCAGTCAGAGAACCTGAAATTTATAAGGCATAATACATAGGCAAAGGCATTGTCTGCTTTTATTACTCTAATTTTTGTCTGGTTTCCAAGCTCATTCCACTATGCACTGTGCAACTGAATTAAAATTGGGTTAAGAAATAGATTTATATTATTATGTCTGAAGGCTGAATGGCTAGAAGTTATATTTTTAAAAAGAATTGAACAGCCTTATTTTTTGGTGGGGGAAAAGAGGCAGACATGGGATTCCAGCTTTATGTTTCAGCACTTTTTCTTAGTATATTATTTGAAATAATCACTAAATTAAGAACAGAATGAAGGAAAGTGAATGAAGAGAGAATGAGCGGGAAAAGGAAAAAAGTACAAATGCTAGTTACGATGAAACATTGTAACTGACACCAGCAAAACCAGTTCCATCGATTTGGTTCACCTTACACATTTAACCCAAAACAACAATAAAATGAAAATTGCTGACAATGCTCACTTTAATTTAGTTTGATTTCTAGTCCGAATTTTAGGGAGCAAGAGAGTTAGTATAAACTTATTAAAGACCTTGAGTAAACTCTGGTAGCTGACCTGCTGCATGGATGAGCCAGAATCCAGCTGAGCATATGCCTGTTTTCTTGTCTGGAGCTACCTGAATAAAATTCAATTCAGTCCAATTCAGAGAACACAGCACAAGCAGGGCTAAGCCCAGCAGGGCAGACACAGGCCCAGTGGTAAATCACGAAACAATCTCTATCCTTACTACCCATTCTTTGTTCCCTCTTTGCCTGGTAACACAGGGAATCTGGTTAAAGGGAACATCGTGGACACATCGACAGAAAAAGGAAGGAGAGCCATGTCACAAAAGCACAACTTGAGGGGGATGTATGGGAGAGGTCAGGATGCCATTGCCCAGCAGTCAGCCTCTGGCCACTGGCTCTGTGCTGGACCCATGAGCAGTACGGTAACTGTGAGCTGAAAGAAAAATCACTGCCTCCATTTACCATCTTGGTTTTGGCATCCCCTGAGGGTGTCACCCCACCTGCCACAAATCCTGAGGTTCAAAGCCAGTCTTAATGTGCCATGCCCCTGTGATGCATTCTGCCTCTGTTAGCTGCAATGACAGCTCTCCTGCCTCACATCTATGCAGAAGCAGAAGGCAAGTGATCGTGGGAGTGCCAGACTATTTGGGGCTCTCTCTTACCTGGTTTCACGGAGGGTGTTGGCACCCAGATGACCCCAGCCCACCCCAGAGATCCCCTGTAAACAGTCTCCATGCAGGCCTACAGCTTCCTTCATTCCTAGCTGAGGGTGTCCTCAGGCTGAGGCAGCAAGCTCAGTCTGGACTCAGGGCAGGCTGGACCACCCAAGAGTGACTTCCAGCAAATGAGGGGCAGGAGTCAGTGGATAACCATGCCAGCTTCCTCGGCCCTCAGGGGAGCTCTGAAGTTTGCACTACACGGTGTCTCAAGAGGTCCACGTGCAGTTGAGCCCTAGTTTCCCACAACCCTTTGTTGACTTTTCTCTCTTGCCTCATGATGTGTCCTGGGATTATCTCCTAAATAAACTACCTCACTCAAACCATTGTCTCCAGATCTGCTTTCAGAGGAATGCCCTCTAAGAGCCTTGGCATTACAGCTATGACCAACCAGACCAGAGCTGCTCCTGGTGCTACCTGGTTCTGTCTCTCGAGACAATCATACTAAAAACAAGACACTCAGAATAAATACAAGTCCAGTTTGTCTTCCATATGGTATCTAAAGGTGGTTATGGATGCCCCTCCCCAGGACAAAGCCCTCTTGACTCTAAATGTTCTCAGTTTTTTTATGGTTATCCTGTTCTATAATTTCTAGACCCACTGTCATCCTACTTGTGATCCTCTGGCTGGATTCCATTTTGTTAACCCTCCTTTTAAATGCCCTGTCGCTTCACACTCAATTTGACTCTCTATCTAGCACATTTGCCCCTTAAGGCTCCATGTGATGGTCATCCCCACACAACTCTAAGGAGGATGACTGTCCACAAAGGTCCTGACATTACCTTTTTTCAGATTAGTTACAAATATCCACCTGACATTTGTTACAATTATCTGTAAGAAATCCTAGGGACACCGTCTCTTAAATTTTTCAAACAACCATTAGAATGTAACTTCTGAGTACTCTGAATTAGAGGTTCTAATTCTCATGGGAGCCTTGAACTTCTTTAAGAATGTAATGAAAGCTGTGTACTCTGCCAAAAATAAAATACATATATGTGCATCCACAATTGTATATGAGATTTGGATGGATTTAGAGATCTTCTGAAGTCCATCTCTGGACCAAGGCTTAGAGGCCACATTTTCATCTAAACTCTTCCCAAAGCATCCCTCTGCTCAACCCAGAGCATAATGATTCCATCACTCTTAAGTTCCATTACTCTCCAGGCACAGAACTAAATTCATGACTGTCATACAATTGGGACATGGAGAGACAATTTTATTTGCTCTAAGAGAAGATTCTGCTTGTTGACCACTGTGTGACGAAAGCCTAGATCTTTTTGGTAGAAAATGCTGAACAAAGTCACTCCCTCCTGTTTTTTGTTTCATGCTATGCAACAATAACCCCCATACGTAAAATGTCCTGCTACATAAAGTGACCTTCCCACAGCACCTCAAGGTGTTTGAATTTTCCTGAAAATTTTCCAAAATTCCAGTTGGAATATGGGAGGTTTTTATTATGGACAGTTGGGTGAGCAGAAAAAGCTCTCTCTCTAGACAAGATCATTCATCTGGAATGAAAGCTTATCAAGTCTGTGGCTACTGTGCCATTTCTTTTACAGAACAAAGAAACCAGCTGATTTCAATCTCCAGTACCTAGATGGGATATTAAAATAAGTTGAATGACGAAGGAGGTTGAAAACTATTTTGGACCTTGGTGAAGCATGTGTGCTATGCACGAGTGCATAATGTTTTAGCAACCTACATGCATAGTTGCTTATACACTTAGACTGGAGGAGACAGAGAAGCTATGATTATTGTTAATGGCTTTGCTTGGCTTTTTTTTAATTTGCAGAACATTTTAAAAGCACATGTGTAATGCACATTCTTTCTTTTTTAATATTTATTAAATGCCTATTTGTTCACTGTGAGTTGTTCACTGTGAGGTATGCAGACATAAATTAATCTGTGATAATGATAATTTTTATATTATCATAGGGGAGATGAGACTCTAAAGCAGTACAGTTGCTTCAAATCAAATGCTATAGGTATTTCTAGACTCTTTCCCATGAGATTTACCTCATAAATTTGAAAAGTAGATATTATTCTATGTGTGATCTACGAATACATTGTTTCAAATTCCTTTTCTGATCAATCAAAAGCTATGTTTTTTTTCAAACAGTTAATTTAGGGAACAAAGCAATAAATAAAAATAAAATGTATGTCTTCTCTAATGTTAGTGAAATACCACCTACATGTCCTAATGAAGCTAACATTCCTCAGCTAAATAAACAAAAATTTGAAAATAAGTACAATCTACATATTTAATACTTATCTATTAGCATGAGCTGAAAATATATGGGAACTAAGATCTATAACTAGTCACGTTCATGGAAGGTACAGTTTTTGCCAAATTCATTTCTAATGATACTTTGTTGAATACAACAAAATTGCAGCAAAACCCCATGTAAACAGACCTCACAGAAACAGAATTTGTATACAGTGTGATTGATTCCTTCCTTCTATCTAATCATGTTTTCAGATCTGATGGGGTTAAAGGTTTTATATGGGAGGTAAGGCATGAAGTGAAATGTAAAGGGAAAGGCAAACTTGGTGGAAGCGGCAAAAAATACGAAAGAAAACTCTCCTTGGGAGGTCCAGGGGAAAGGAGTGGGTCCCTGGTCTCCAGAGTTTTCCTGGCTCCGTTTCCCCAAAATAAGGCCAACGAAGTGGGAACAAATTAACCAGGAGATTCATGGAATTGCTGCTGCTGCCCTAGAATTCCCAGCCTTCCCTGGGAAGCTGGATCAATGTCAGTGGCACTTAAATCAGAAAGGATAACGAACACCAGGTGGCATGACACTGCAACTGGGATGGAGGCTGACTGGGATCCTCAGACAAACCCCAGAACTATGGCAGCTAGCTGAATAGGCTCGCCCCCACCCCATTCCATCAACCTCGTAAAATTGTGAGTTTGCCTTTTATAGGATTGGATATTTTGGACCCCACTTATCCGGTTTTGGCAGGGGTTCACTGGGTGAAATATCTTCTAGGTCATCATTTTTATCCAA
Source organism: Macaca mulatta (assembly GCF_049350105.2). NCBI lineage: Eukaryota > Metazoa > Chordata > Mammalia > Primates > Cercopithecidae > Macaca > Macaca mulatta. The sequence continues at coordinate 144,744,424 of NC_133406.1, forward strand.
AAACAAATTTATGGAAAGGTCAGCTATAGTTTGAAGGAATGATGAACAACTCAAACAGAAATTGAAATCTACAATATTTTATGGAAGCGATTTGGAGGCAAGAAACAGTATTGAATGAGAAGTGTACAAATATGAAAGTTTTCTCAGTATATTTTTGTTCAGGTTTTTAAACCAAATCTAAGCACTTCATAAGTTTACCATTTTAAGCTCAAAGTAATTAAGAAGCAACCGCTGTCTAAAAACATAGCTTTTTTTTAAAAAAAAAAAAAAAAAAAGGCATTAGAATTGTGGGTCAACTTTAATTCAACAAAACCGAAATCCCAGATGTCCAAAAGAGATTGTGCTCTGGGGATGTACACACAATCAAGCCAGAATTCATATGATCATGAAATGTGACTTCCTGACCTTTGAAATTTCAAAGCACATATTTTGCCTTAGTGATATAACTAGTTAATTCAAAAAATATTTAGGTAGCAGCAATCAAGCTATTTAACAATTTCAGGAATTTTCATATGAAGATTTTTATAAAGTGAATGAAAATAAAAGATCATCACTCATGTGAATCCCACTTTGCCTACTGACTGTGTGGCACTTCATGTAAATTGCTTCTCTGTCTCCCTCCTCTTTCTCTCTCTCTCTCCCTCACACACACACACACACACACACACACACACACGCACATATGCACACAACAATGATGGCTTGCTGCAATAGGCAAAGAAACAAAACAATATCCCAGAGTAGATATGGAAGGTGACTGGAGTTCTTTATAAAGTATTACCTCTGGTTTATTTTTTTAAAACTCTTCTGTTATCAAACAATGGAGCCTCAGGGGTATAGAGAAGGACTCTGCTAATGCACAATGAAGGATTCTGCTAAAGTACTAATGAGCACTTTTGACATCGTTAATAAAGACAGCAACATTTTAAAGAATAGAAACATTTCTTATTAGTGTTTAAAATGAGTGTTTTGGGCAACAGAAACATGTGTACCTCCTCGCCAGTTTCCATGGTTCTTGTGACTATGTCACTGAGTCAAAAGCACTGCAAGAAGTATGTGACCACCCTTTTTGCACCATATGGTATACTGCAGTTCTGGGGAAGGGGAGTTAATTGGCTATATCTGAGCAGTCACAAGATTTATAGGTTTGATTATCCAAAATAGATGCTTTTACCCTGATATATGTGGAGTTTTTGCTGTTGTATTAATAATAATAAAAGCATGCCAAATGAATGAAAAAGCATCATTATAAAAGGGATTTGTGTGTGCAATGAAACAGCATGGGTGCCTCGTGGCTTCCACAATGAAGATGTAACTATTTTCATATACAAGTTATTAGCTCAAGTTGTTCTTTATTATACTATAACTTTGCTCCTATAGCAACACGGTTGTAGCAGAAAAATAATTATGCCTGGGTGTGTCGTGCCAGATGTTTTTAAAGCAAAGGTGGCAGTTTAATTCTAAGCTAGTTTAAATGGTAGATATAAGAAGTACCAGAAAAAATACAAATAAAGGTGTTACAGAAAAAGTAAGGTGAACTTAATTAGGAGCATATATTCCTAGATACCTTTTTTCTAGACCAGCACTACCCAATAAAAATATACACGAGCATATACGTAATTTTTAATTTTCTCATAGCCACATTTTTTAAAAGTAAAAAGAAATGAGCTTAATTTTACCAATACATTTTAACCCAATGTATCCAAAATATTATTTCAACGCGAAACTACTATAAAAATGTATGATGGGTTATTTTACATTTTTTTCTCTTGGGTTTTTTATAATCTGCTGTATAATTTACACTTACAGCACATCTCAATTAAGAGAGCTAAATTTCAAATCTTGATAACCACATAGGGCTGGTTCGTGGCTCCCATAATGAACAGCCCTGTTCTAGACTTTTCTCTTATCTGCATTTAGTACTATTGCTAATCTCTCCCATCTAGTTTATAATAATACTCAGAGAAAATGACCCTGGGAAGGCTCTCCAGAATCATTAATCACTCTGAAACATCTGCATGCGTACTTTTCACAGAGGGCAGCTGAGTCCTCTCTTTTAATCAAGATGATCACAGTTCTAAGTTCAACCCAGAAAATATTTTTTTAAAAACTTCTTTAAAAATCCTGAAGTCCAAAAATTGTCCCTCAATTATGTTGTCTCCCTATAGAAATGAAAAATAGCCAGAGACAGGAGGTGGCAAGCCTGTAAGTGGTATAATCCACATTCTTGTGTAGCTGTGGGAGTTGAAGGGATGGAGGTTGCATGCGCTTATAGTGAAATTAAAGGGAATCGTGTATGGAAAGCATGAGGGCCTGCAATGTTTTCCTGGCAGGGAATTACCAAAAAAGAAAAGACTCTGTCTTTGCCCGCAAGCTCTAGGTCCACCTGGATCCAGGGTAACAGGACAGAAGCCATGACATGAGAAGAACCAGACAGAACCCAAGAAGTGGAGGAAATGGGTTAAATTACAGGATGGTTCTGAGTGTGGATTTGTGTGGTGTAGTCAGCCACCCCTCCCCATTCTTAATCTTCACTTATCCTACTGTCCCTCCTTGAAACATTTGTATATGGATGAAATTTAAATGTTTTTTCGTTTGTGTGTTTTTAAGTGAACATCAGCCTTAAAAGAGCAAATCACAAAATCTCATGTGTGTGTGTGTGTGTTTGTGTGTGTGTGTGTGTGTGTGTGAGAGAGAGAGAGAGAGAGAGAGAGAGAGAGAGAAAGAGAGAGAGGAAGGAGACAGAGAAGCAATCTACATGAAATGCCACGCAGTCAATAGGCAAAGTGGGATTGACGCGAGTGATGATCTTTTATTTTCATTCACTTTACAAAAATCTTCAAATCACACTTGGAGTGTGAGATGGAAAGAAGGCGGAGCCACAAGAGAGAAAGAAAGAACAATCCTTTTTGGGGGCCAGGGAGGAGACACGGTACCAAGTTCATCAATTGTATGTGTATTTCCTTTTTCTTTTTACTTTACCTGACAGTCTTCTCTTAGTCTCTGTCTCTTCAACTGCCATCTATGAAAGCCGCACACAAAACACAGTATTGGGGGAAAGGCCCCAGCTTGCCTGTCTGGAAGACTTCTCTGACAGTGATGCAATGCCGAACAAAGGGAGTGTGTGCCAGAGTAAATGGTGCAAATTCAGCTGAGTTAATAAAATAAGGCAGTGAAGGAGGTGAGTCAGGCAGGGTTGGAAAGAACTAATGGGACCAGGCTCATGCTGGGTTCTATTATAATTGCATTTCTCCTGGCTATCTGTCTTCTAGGTTAGCTCACAACCAGGTACTATTGGGTTGTCCCTGGTGGGACAGAACTGGTGAGAATTCAACCATTTCTAGTTAGAACATGGCCATTGGGGTGCCATCAGTAATCTCCCAGAAAATCAACTTCATGAGGACAGAGCCTCTGTTTTGTTACATAGAGCCTATAGTACCTTAATAAATATTTGAAAGATACTTATTAGTAACTTTAACAAATATTTGTTGAATGAAGGAAAAGAAGGGAGACCAGCAGCTGCCAGTTTGGAGAATCAAGTTTTGGCCAGCATTGTGATATCCCCAGAGACAAGACAAGAGGGCCAATAAAAACCTACCAAGGCCAATTATGAGAACACATGGGGAGAGGTCCCGGGGTGCTGCAGAAAGAAAATGGAGAATAAAAGAAATTTGGGGGCAATCATTCCTCAGGTTTTAAGTATAAGTGAAGTCAACTCATTTGTGGATCAAATTTTTTTCTACCTTTGTCTGTATTGATTTATCACTTCTGTTAAGAGTATACCCTGAAACCTAATCACTTTACTTTCAGTAGGCTAATCCTAGATTCAGCCTAGAGGTCATTTTTAGTTACTCTTAATCACACTGTTTCTAACAAGCCAAATAATTTCTCTCCATCTTTGATGTTTATGCCGTTCAAATATTTGTAGAGCATTATCACATCTCCCATTAGTTGTTGCTGAGCTAGGCTTTAAGGATTAAGCACATTTAGATCCTTTAAACCTAGTAAATGCCTCAAATCAATCCTTCCATTACTCTAACCATTTCTGATGCTCTTCTTGAGAGCATCTTCAGAGTCTTTGTACATCACTACACCAGTGAGAAATCTGTAGCTAAACTTGATATTCCCAAAAGAGCCTAACCAACATCATATCATGATACATTTTTCTTAAATCACCTGTATCAAAATATCCCAAAAATTATTTAAAATTAGATTCTTGGATCATACAATTAAACCTAGTGAACCACTGAGAGACGGGTTCAGAGATTCAAAATGGTAAATTAACAAGATACCCCAGATTATTCGTAGGCGCCTAAAACTTGAGAACCAGCTGCAGGAAGTCATAACTGAGCAATCCTCAATATAAACTTTGAATACCTTTTCTATACAGGCACGTAGGCCTGAAACTTTCAAAACATTGTACACTATTATTTATGACTGTCCCACAAATGAAGTCAGCATTGAGAAGGCAGCAAGGATCTCAGACATGCAAGAGGAGACAAATGTACCAGGTGCATTACTTGTAGTTCTTTTCTCCATTGTACTGCAATTCCCAGATAGTCTTATTTACTTCAAGTTCATAGAATTGGGTTAACCTTACCCTTGATTTATGGTACACGTTCATCATTAGTCCATATGTGGCTCTTATTTATTTATTTGTTTGCTGGCTTGCTTGTTTAAAATATAACAAACACCAGTGATCTCACTACCTAACACAGAAATTAAAATATTCACAATAACTTACACCCTCCTGTGTGATTATTTCCTTTCTGTTGTTCCTGTCTCAGTTCTTCTTACTACACAATCTACAAGTGCAAATTCTGGGACTGGCAGGGAACCTGCTGGGATATTTTATGGGATATTTTATACAGTTCTTCCTTCCCACTGAAAAGAAACATTTTGAAAAACACAGCAGTATGTAGACAGGGGATGAAATGAGGAGAAATAATAACCAACACTGACTAAGCAGCTGTTTGTTCAACAAATGTCCATAAAGTCCCTACTATGTGCCAGGTGCAATGCCAGGCTCTGGGGCTACAAAGATACATGGCTCCTGTCCTCAAAGAACTCACAATCAGTTGGAGAGGGAAACAAATAAATTCAGTCAAGTAGTACAGGGGTAACAAGAGAAATCTGTATGAGAAAGAAGTGAGACCCAAAGGATAGAGAGTCAGTTCCCCTGGGGAAAAAGGAAATACCAGGAAAAGATTTTGCAGAGAAGGTGACTCTGAAGCTGAGTCTTGACAGATGACTTTGAGAGAACTCTAACTACAACAGAAATTTTCGTCTCAGAAATGATACTGGAAAAAGACTGGTGTCAGTACCTTTAAATTCAAAATTTTCTCAATGTTCACTTGGTTTCCAGAACTTCACTATCATCTGTGTAGGCCTACTGACACCAGGACACATGTGATTCAGCCTCAGCAGTGCACAGTCAGCCAAATACTGTTCAGCAACCTGAGTAATATCAAAATTTCTCAGCTATTTTGGATTGCATTGGAAGAGAATATAGAGCCCACAGTTAATGTTTTTTAAAACTTTCATTATTTTTCTCCCATTTATTTTCTTCAAATGTTGGAACTTGTCTGGTACCATTCTCCTCAAAACTTTTTAAAAAACAAAACAAACAAACAAAAACCTCATCTCCTCCAGGACTGCCCACTTCAGTTATTCTATGCTTTCCACCTATCTTTCTTATTCTGTATCAAAACCCCCCAAAATCTGGCCTGACAATAGAACACCCCTCAGGGGTCAAGAAAGGCAAAGAAACTATGCAAGGAAAACTAACACCCTGCTTTTAAAGATTAAGGGATGCAAAAATCTGAGAACATTCTTTGGTTATTTTTGTCTTCAAATAATTATTACATCCAAATATCTACTCTTTTAAAACAGTAGATTTATCAAAAATATGTATAACTGTGACTTCTAAACAACCTGCTTCCTGAGAAGCTGTAAGACTTAAAAAAAAAGAGAGAAAACTATAGGAAGGCAGGTAAGAACCAGATTGTGGAAGGCTTTGAATCCAGGTGAAGAAATTTGTCTTTGTCCCTTTGAGCTGCTATAACAAAATATCTTAGACCGTATCATTTATAAAAAACAGAAATTTATTGTTTACAGTTTTGGAGGTTGGGAAGTACAAGATCAGGATACCAACAGATTCAGTGTCTGGTGAAGGCTCTCTCCCCACTTCATAGATGGCACTTTCTCTCTGTGTCCTCACATGGTAAGAAGGGCAAACAAGCTTCCTCAGGCCTCTTTTATAAGAGCACTAATCCTATGAATGATGAGGGTGGAGCCCTCATAACCTAATCATCTCCCAAAGACCCCATCTCCTAATTCTACCACAATGGGGATTAAGTTTCAACACATGAATTTTGGAAGGGACATAAATATTCAGTCCATAGCATTCTGATCCTGATGCCCCCAAATTGATGTCCTTCTCACATGCAAAATACATTCATTCCACCCCAGTATCCCCAGAAGTCTTAACTTATTTCAGCATCGAGTCAAAAGTCAAAAGCTCAGAGTCTTACCTAAATATCATCTAAACCAGACCTGGGTAAAACTCAAGGTACAATTCATCCTAAGGCAAATCTCCCTCCAGGTGAACCTGTGAAATCAAACAACTACGTGTCTCCAAAATATCATAGGTATAGGATTGATATTCCTATTTCAAAGGAAAAAAATAGGAAAGAAAGAGGTAACAAGTCCCAGGTAAATCCAAAATCCAACAAGGAAAACAACATTAAATCTTAAGGCTGAAGAATAATCTTCTTTGATTCTATGTCCTGCCTTCTGGGAGGGAGTGGTTGGGCCCCCAAAAGCTCCAGGCAGCCCCATCTCCATGGCTTTACTGAGCACAGCCCACACTGCATCTTTCTTGGGTTGATGTCACCTGCCTATAGTTCTCCCAGGCTTGAAATGCACCCTGGTGTCTTTAGCATTCTCATTCTGGTGTCTTGGAGATGACCCTGCTTCTATGGCTCCACTAGACAATACCCTAGTGAGGGCTTTCTGTGGTTGCCCTACTACTATGGCAGTTCTCTGCCTGAACCAGCAGGCTCTATGGGGCACCCTATAAAATCTAGGTGGAGGCATCTATTATCCCACAGCTCATGCACTCTGGGCACCAATGGAGATGGCACCATGTAGATGCCACTAAAGTTTACTCTCTATGCCTTCTGGAGGAGCAGCCATAACTGCACCAGGCCTGCTGGAGCTGAACCTGGTGGGGGCCAAGGAGTACTGCACTGGAATGCATGCTGCAGAGCCTTGAGGTGGTGCTGGGCAGTAAGACCCAAGGTCTCATAGACCCCTTCCTGGAAGTCATTTTGCCCTCAACCAACTGGCACTCTGACCTGTGATGGGAGTGGCAGCCCCAATTATCTCCAAAATGCCTTCAGGGTCACACTTCCATTGTTTTGATGAATAGCACAGGGCCAATCTATACTGACCTTCTTATCCACACCCTTGGTGTTCTTGGTCCCTATTATGGTTTGAATGTGTGACCTCTCCAAATTTAAATTGAAAAGTAATCCCCATTATAGTGATATGGAAATTGGCTCAACTTCCCCAAAGAACTGATGGTTACAGTTTTTGAATAAACTTCAAAAACTGTTTTTGAATAGACTGGAGTTGACTCTCCCAGTCTTAAAGCTGGAAACTTACATTTGTCTTATCTGAGTTCCTTTCTCAAGAAACCTCAGGCCTCCCAGATAGTATCAAGGAACTGAAACTCACCAGAAGACTGCATCCAGACAATGAGACACCAGGGCCCCTCATTCATCATGATTGTGTCCTTATCCCTCAATAATTCCTATTTTCCTGCACATAACTATATTCCTTCCCCACTATATAAACCCCCAATTTTAGTCAGTTGAGAGGGAGATGGGTTTGAGGTTTGGCTCCCATCCCTCCAGCTGACATCACCCATAATATAATAAAGCCTTCTTCCCTGGCAATACTTATTGTCTCAGTGATTGGATTTCTGTGCAGTGAGCAGCCAGACCTAGACCAAATGCCCAGCATTTTGGTAATAGTATTAAAGAGGTGGGACCTTTGGGGAAATGGATTAGTGTCTTATAAAAAGGACAGAGGAAACTAGCTTCAGTCCTTTTTTAGCTCCTCTGATATTTTGCCATGTGAGGACACCTAGATGGCACCATTCATGAGGAACAAGCTTTCACCAGATGCTGAACCTGTTAGTGCCTTGATCCTGGGCATCCTACTCTTCAGAGTTATGAGAAAATAAATTTTTATTCTTTTTAAGTTACCAAGTCTCAGGTATTTTCTTATAGCCATACAAAAATGACGACAGTCCTGAACATGAGTTCCTATTTGTTACAATATAGTCAGGATGAGAATTTTCCAAGTATTTAAGTTCTGCTTCCTTTTTTATTATAAATTCTACCTTTAATTCATTTCTCCCTCCTAATTTTTTACTGTAAATAGAAAAGAAATGTTATGCCATACCTTCAACACTTTGCTAAAATATTTGTTTTACTAAATATCTTATTTCATCACTCAGAAGGTCTACCTTCCAAAAAGCATTAGGATTCACACAACTCAGCCAAGTTATTTGCCACTTTAAAACAAGAATGGCCTTTCCTCCAGTTACCAATAGCATATTCCTCATTTACATCTGGACATCACCAAATGGTTTTTACTATCCATATTTCTATCAACCTTTTGATTACATCTACTTAGATAATCTCTAAGAAGGTTGAGTCTGCTTTAAAGCTCCCTTCTAAGCTGTCATCAGAACAATCCTTAATGCACTATTTACAGCATTTTAGGTTTTTTCTAGCATGAACTTCCAAACTCTTCTGATCTCTATCCATTACCCAATTCCAAAGTTGCTTTCACATTTTTAGGTATGTTACAGCAATACCCCATTTCTTGGTACCAATTTCTGTCTTAGTCCACGGCTGCTATAACAAAATATTTGAGAGTATGTAATTTATAAATGACATAAATATGTTGTTCATGGCTCTAGAGGTTGGGAAGTCAAAGGTCACAGTGCCAGCAGATTCACTGTCTGGTGAGGATTCTCTCTCAGCTTCAAAACTGGTGCCTTCTTGTGGCATCCTCACATGGTAGAAGAAGAAAACAAGTTCCTAGGCCTCTTTTATAAGGGCATTCATCCCATTCATGAGGGCTCCCAGAGACCCCACTTCTTAATACTGCCACATTGGGGATTCAGTTTCAACATATTAATTTTGGGGAGACACAAAATTAGACACATTTAGACCATAGCAGAGCTTACATTTTATACTTTTATCAACGGATTAATCAAAGTGTTTTTACAGAGAAACATCTTGGGAAGATGATGCATCAAAAAAATTAGAGGAGAGGGTTTGTATTAGTCTGTTTTCCCACTGACGAAAAAGAAATATCTGAGACTGGGCAATTTACAGAAGAAAGGGGTTTAATTGTACTTACAGATCCATGTGGCTGGGAACTCTCATAATCAAGGTGGAAGGCAAGGAAGAGCAAGTCACATCTTGAATGGATGACAGCAGGCAAAAAGAGAGATTGGGCAGGGAGCCGCCCACCCTCCTTTATGATACTGTCAAATCTTGTGAGATTTATTCACTATCACGAGAGCAGCATGGGAAAGACCTGCCCCCATGATTCAGTTATCTCCCACCAGGTCCCTCCCACAACACATGGGAATTCAAGATGAAATTTGGGTGGGGACACAGCCAAACCACATCAGAGTTGTTAGGCTACTAACAGTTTATTATTTGTCTTCCTTAGTGTTAGGTATAAATCCAAATATTTCAGGGTGAGTTCATTGCTTCTTTTCTCAAAGCACTTGAGTTTGTCACTCATTGCAAGGAGGGATGGACTACATAGCTTGTTTTGCTTCTTAACTTCCAAACCTATGTTCTACCCAACACCCATTTTACCTCCTTCCTACACTAGGAATATGCTTTTTTCCATATTTGTTGACTTGTTTCCACAAGTCAACAAACGAGGCTCTCTTTCATTGAAGACTATCTCAAAACCTATTCTTTCTACATTCAGAGTGAATAATGGACATGTACAGACTCTGCATTTTTCTTTTGTTCTTGATATTTCCATTCATTTAATGATGTCAGCTCTTCCTTTTTACATCTCCTCCACTGTTTCTTAAATGTAAATTTGCTTAACATGTTGATGCCATGTTTTAAAAATACTACTTGGCCGGTTGATAGTAAAAAGAAAAGAAAAGAAAAGAAAAGAAAAAAACCTTTTTTCTCTTGGGAATATTCATTCCAAACTTGATACCATATTGTAGCTGCTATGATCCAAATGTATCCCCTCTAAAATTCTTATACTGAAAACTGAATCCTCATTGCAACAGTGTTGGATAGTGGAACCTTTGGGGAGTTATATAGGTCATGATGTCTTACTGCTGCCGTGAAAGGGGCTTGTGAAAATGAGTTCTCTCTCTTCTGCGCCTCTGCCTTGTAAGAACACTGAAAGAAAGCCCCCACCAGATGCCAGAGCCTTGATCTTGGACTTCCCAGCATCCAGAACCATAAGAGAACAAATTTATGTTTTTTATAAATTATCTAATCTCAGGTATTCTGTTACAGCAGCACAAAATGAACTAAGATAGTAGCCTAGCCCCAAATATATGAGATTGGCTTTTATCAAAATACAAATATAGAATTATTAAAATTGTTAAGTTTGAAGCAAAAGTGGAACTGATAATTTGAGATGGATTAGAATTCAGTCATCAATACAACAATAAGCTCTCCCTTCTGAGTGAGCTGGAGATGCTTACTTTACTTCTTCATGTGCTTTAGATGTACACCTTACTACAAGCTTCTTTTAAATCTATTGTGACAGTCTCTGTCTTTTAACTGATAAGTTTAATTCATTTGCATTAAAGTGATTACTGATAAGGAAGGAGTACTTCTGCTATTTTGCTATTTGTTTTCTATATGTTCCATATTTTTTTTGTTCCTCAATTCTTCCAATACTATCTTCTTTTGTGTTTGATTCACTTTTTTCTAGGGTACTATTTATTTTCTCCTCATTTCTTTTTTTTATATTTTCAAAGTTATTTTCTTAGTAGTTACCATGAAATTATAACTAACATACTAAGTCTATAACAATCTAGTTTGAATTGAAACCAACTAAGCTTTAATAGAATACAAAAACTCTGTTTCTATACTTTTCTGTCTCCACCAAGTTGTTGTCACAAAATTTATACTTACATATTTCATGTCCATTAACATAGAATTTATAATTACTGTTTTATGAATGTGTCTTCTAAATTATATAGAAAACCAAAAAGAAGTTACAAACCAAAAACACAGTAATTCTAGTGTGTAGGTTTGCCTTTGTGGTTACCTTTGCCAGAGTTATGTCTTTCTTCATATGGCTTCTAGTTACTGTCTAGTTTCATTTTATTTTAGCCTGAAGGACTCCCGTTAGCATTTCTTGTAGGGAAAGTCCATTAGCAATGAACTTCTTCAGGTTTTGTTTATCTGGGAATATGTTAAGTTCACTTTTATTTTTGAAGAACAGTTTTGCCAGAAATAGAATTCTTTGTTAACTTTTTTCCTGCTAGCACTTTAAATATGTCATCCCACTGCCTTCTCTCCTCCAAGTTTTCTGCTGCAAAATCAGCTGTTAATCTTATTAAGGATCCCTTGTATGTGATAAATGACTTTCCTTTTGCTGCTTTCAATATTCTGTCTTTGTCTTTGTTTTTGATTATTTACTTTCATGTGCTTAGTTAGATTTAGGTTTGTCTCTAATAAGCTGACCCTATAAAAGGCTAGAAGTAAGTGGACTGACGTTTTTAGTTTGTTCATCTTTCATTCTGTAGCAAATAGCAATTCCTTTGACATACACCTGTGTTTCTTCCTTTCCACACTTTTATCAGAATGGTCCTAAATACCTGATCTTTACCAATTTTCCCCTAGACCTATAAGACAACATTTGTAAAGTATGCCAAAATTAATGTTGACCAAAAAAAGTAGTATGATTCCTTTTTATTTCAGTATTCCAGTGGTTCCTTTTGAGGATTAATGAGTTAAATCTTGCAACCTCTCTAAAGTATTAGGATATTAGATATTACTGAGAAGAGGCAAGAGCCGTATGTTAAAAATTAATTGCAGGAAACCACTTGCAGATTGTAATAACGAAACATCCCAAGTTCCAAGGGCACTGGGGACTTCAAGTAAACAAGCCCTCATTAATTTGGCTAATTAGTCACTTGCTGTATTTGCTGGTTTGTAAGCGGCACCCTTTTAAGCAGAAAATTGAGCTGTAAAGTGCTAAGAGCCATATGTGTGGTAAAGATGGTACCAGTATCCTATACTTTGGATTTCAAGGCATATCTCATACAGCCAAAAACATGTTTAGGATATTTGGACATTTCAGACTCATTCACATAACCTAAATGGACAGAGAGAAGCCTGGGGAAAACAGGCCCTGCTCTGTTGGTGACAAGAAAGAGCAATGGTTGGGAAGAAACTGAAAGAAGTCACTGTCAAATTTCTTTCTCAAAGGAAGGCCAACAGGCTTTTTCAGATAGGACCTCACACACACACAGGCAGCACCTTGTGATTGATTATTGTGGAATCAAGAGAAAGAGAAGAGACAAATTTGATCCTTGTGACTGGCAAATATACAGCTCCATATATGTCAACACCTGGGAACCTTGTCCCATAATGATAGTGGAGGAAATTACATATCTCATGCACACTGTGGTAAAGCCTACTGAACTATTCTGCCACCAAGCAGAGCCTCAGTCTAGTGAACTGAATGCTTATGTCCACCAATTACAAGGTCTTTCTTAAACTGGGCTAAAAAATACAGACAGTCCTCAATTTACAATGGTTCAATTTACTATATTTCTATTTTATGATGGGTTTCTTGGGGTATTAAATTTTCAACCTATGATATTTTTGACCTATGATTGGTTATCAGTACACAGCCCCATTATAAGTTGAGCATTATTTGTAATGGGGAAGTCTGACTTTCCGTTTCTTTCCATATCAACTTACAGTAGCATCATCAATTCCATGGCTTCCTGATTGGCAGCTGGAGACTCTGGTTCAGATAGCCATTTATATGCCAGCTCCCAGGGTGGGTCAGACCTACAGGTGGCTAATACCATTCATCATGTGTTCAATTTTATTAATTTCAATCATTGAAATTTTTCTTGAACTTGTTCTCGAGGTAATCCATTAATTAAAATTCAATTTAAACATCACTGAACACATGTTATACACAAAACCACTAAATTATAGATTAAAGAGTACAGTGATGAATAAGGTATTTTCTATTTTAAAGGGCTTAAAATTTGCCTCTGCTATGACCAGTTCACCTGCAAGACAAAGGGCATGTTACAGGTAGTCAAATACAATGGCCAATTTCTTGTCATCTAGGAAGCTGAAAGATTCTTAATTCTAGAGTTACTTTGAAATTCATGATTCCAAATGCATTAATTTAAATGATTTCTCATACAACACTCACACCTTCTGCCACCGTGTTTGTCCCAGAACAGCTCTCTATCTACTTTCCAAACACAGTTCAGGTGGACCAGAGCTGCAGAGAAACTGTAGGCATAAACAGGGCTTATTTAGTTCGTGCAAAGAGCAAATGTAAATATCCCTTTCAGCAGGCAAAGAGCTAGAATATATTTTTGAGTGTTGCTAATGAGTGGAAGAAGCAAGCTGCTTTGATCATGCAGTGGTGCAAATTAGATATTTATGGGTTTCCTGTGGTGTTCAAGGTGTTGCTCCTTTCCAGTATTTTAGGAAGGAAAGCTTTGTGTTCTAAGAATAGCCTCATTGATGATTCTCCCTTGGGCACAAAAAGTATTCTAATCTGGAAGTAGTAAATTTTATCTGAAGAGCCTGAATCTCTTGGGTAGTATAAAGTGTACCTTAGGCTTTGGGAGCTTTTTTAGTGTTTTTTTAAAATAGCTTTATTAAGATGTATTTTGCACACCATACAATTCACCCATTTCAAGTGTACAATGTCGTGACTTTTAATATATTTACAGATTTATGCAACTATCTCCACAGCAAATTTTAGAACATGTTCATCACCTCAAAAAGAAATCCTTTACCCTTTAACTACTACCCCTGTCTTCTCATCCCCCACCACCAAGCAACTACTAATTTACTTTCTGACTCATAGAATTCTCTGTTCTGGAAACTTCACATGAATGGAATGATATAAGTGGCCCTTTGTGATTGGCTTCTTTCACTTACCATCACGTTTTCAAATTCCATCCATGTTGTAGCATGTATTAGCATTTCATTCCTTTTTATGGCCAATTCCATTGTATGGATATGCCACATTTTTTTGTTCATTTATCAGTCGATGGTCATTTGAGTTATTCCCACCTTTGGCTATTATGAATAATGCCATTTGTGTACCAGCTTTTGTTGAGACATATGCTTTCATTTCTCTTGGGTATATATACATAGAAATAGAATTGCTGGACCATTTGACATTTAAAGCAGCTGCACCATTTAACATTCCCATTTACATTCCCAGAAGGGTATGCGGATTGTTTTCCATATCCTTGCCAACATCTTGTTATTGACTTTTTAAATTCTAGCCATCTAGTGGGTATGAGAGAGTATTTCATGATTTGATTGGCATTTCTCTGATAACTAAAGATGAAGAGGATCTTTCCATTTGTTAATTGGCCATTTATATCTCTTCCTTAAAGAAACATTTATTCAACTCCTTTGCCCACTTTTTAAATTGGTTTATTTATCTATTGAATTGTAAGAGTTCTTTATATTTCTGAATACAAGCCTCTTATTGGATACATGATTTGCCAATATTTTCTCCCATTTGGTAGGTTATTTTTTTACTTTCTGGATTGTGTCCTTTGGAGCACAAATATTTTTAAATTTAATTAAGTTTTGGAGAATCTTTGTAGCCTGGTACTTTTGACAGCCTAGCAACATGGGTCAGCTTTTGACATTACCTAGCTCCCTCACCCTCCTCTGTGAAAAGACCACCTTGGAATCCTTCCACTCATCTCCACACCACTTTCTTTTCCCCTTCAGCCTCAAGCCATAATATCCATCTTTCCATTTTTCAGACATGCAAAGCTTTTTCCTACATTTGAAACTTGACATTTGAGTCTCAGTTCCAATGTCACTTCCTCAAAGAAACCTTCCTGGGCACCCAAGCAAATTATCCCATTTCATCATTATCGCATCTCTTTAAGTTCCTTTATAACACATATCTTTATTTATTTATAGAAATATTCCATCAAAATATAAGCTACATTAGAGAAAGAATCATTTCTACTTCTTTCACTGCTATGTTCTAAGTACTTAAAATAGTGACTGCCACATAGTAGGTTCTCAATGAATATTTCCTGAGTGATCAAATGAATCCTCTAGCCCAGACATTGTGCTAGGGACTAGAAGAAATAGAGTAAATAATACTGATTGCCCAAACAGGGCTGGAATCACTTTAGAAATACACTTTGCAATTAGTGTTATGGGAGAGGTATATGGTTGTTAGCAGAAAACTTATTTGGCAAGATGAGTTAACTATTTATCTTATTAAAATAAAAATATCTTTAAAGTTATTGAGATAGATGAACAAACTTGCTCTGCAAATACTCAGAACTCCTTTAATTGACTTTATTATGCCCCCACACACATTTCATTGCATTTCACATCTGCTAACTCACCTTGCAAGGATTTTCCACATATTCACTACTAGCAGAGGGAAATGAAAGGGTCTAGCTGTACTCTTTTCCTTCACCCCTCACTATCTGATAATAGTAATAATCATCATAATAAAATAACAACAATAATGCTTTTTTCTCTCTCTCTCTATTACCTGGGGAAGAAGCAGGAAAAAGCTAGCCCCTCTCTGATCTGGTTGAAAGCACCACGGTAGTTGCCAGGCAGCTGGGTTCCAGTCCCAGCATTCCTAGAGTTAGCTGCATAAACTTAAGTCTTGTGTACTTTTTTAAAGTACTTTTTTTAAGGTTCTCTCTTCAGTGACTTTTAGTTATTAAGATGTTTCTTATCTAATTCATAAAATTTGTATGAGGATCAAATAGGGTAGATGTAAGAATGCATCCAACTCCTCCAGGACAGAGAATGTGCCATAATCAGCTCAGCAGTTTCAAGAAACACCCACATTTGATCAGGTGTTAAGATAGTTTCTAAAAGAACCCATGCCATATACACCATGCTCTTGCTTCAATGATTTCCTCAGCCTAGGATATTCTTTCATTTTCCACCCCTACCCCACTGACTCTCTTCCATGCCTTAATGTTTGTGTAAACATCCTTTCTTTCTGATAAATGTTGGTTTTTTGTTTTTTTTTTTTTTTTTTTTGAGACGGAGTCTCGCTCTGTCCCCCAGGCTGGAGTGCAGTGGCCGGATCTCAGCTCACTGCAAGCTCCACCTCCCGGGTTCACGCCATTCTCCTGCCTCAGCCTCCCGAGTAGCTGGGACTACAGGCGCCCGCCACTGCTCCCGGCTAATTTTTGTATTTTTTTAGTAGAGACGGGGTTTCACGTGTTAGCCAGGATGGTCTCGATCTCCTGACCTCGTGATCCACCCACCTCGGCCTCCCAAAGTGCTGGGATTACAGGCTTGAGCCACCGCGCCCGGCCTAAATGTTGGTTTTGATACTCTGCACTCTAACATCCTCAATGCTGACAGCAATGTAGGAACCAAGAGCATTAAGATTGATTGAGAATGACTGAAGATACACCCTGTAATAAAAAACACACACAACAGTCTACCACACAATGAGAAAACAATAAACAAAATGTCAGTAGTAAGTCCTTATCTACTAATAATTACCTTGGTTGTAAAAGGATAAAGTGTTCTGATCAAAATGCACAGAGTGGCTGGAATGGATTTAAAAAAAAAAAAAAAAAAAAAAGAGCCAACCCAATTATCTGCTGCCTACAGGAGACTCACTTTACCTATAGAGACACACAGACTGAAAATGAAGGAACAGAAAAAGATATTCTATTCAAGTAGAAGCTAAAAGAGAGCAGGAATAAGTATACTTGTATTAATATCAGGCAAAATAGACATTAAGTCAAAAACTGTAAGGAGAGACAAAGAAGGCCATTCTCATAGAATAAGGAGTAAAATGGTGGTTACAAGAGGCTTTATTATGGGGTGTTTGTGGGGTGGGGTTAGAAAGATGTTGATGGAAGGGTACATAATTACACCTAGATAGGAGAAATTAGTTCCAGAGATCTACCATTCAGCATGGTGACTATAGTTAATACACTGTCTTCTTGAAAAATGCTAAGAGAGTGGATATTGTGTTCTCACCTCAAAAAATAATAACTATGTGATGTATCACATTTGTTAGTTAACTAGATTTAGCCACTCCACAATGCATATATAAAGTCATGCACCATATAACAATGTTTTAATCAATGATGGACCTCATATACTACAGTGGTCTCATAAGATTGTAATACCGTATTTTTACTGCATCTTTTCTATGTTTACATATGTTTCGATACAGAAATACTCACCAGTGTCTATAGTATTTAGTACAGTAACATGTTATACAGGTTTATAGCTGAGGAACAATAGGCTACATTATGTAGCCTAGGTGTGTAGTAGTTTATACCATCTGGGTTTGTGTAAGTACACTCTATCATGTCTATGCAATGACAAAATTGATAGATTTCTCAGAACATATCCTTATGACACAGAACTGTACTTCAAAATATTGTGTTATACATGATAAACACATATAATTTTATATGTCAATTCTTTAAAATTAAATATTTTTAAGAGACAGAAGTACACACATATACTCTGTAACAAACTAGGAAGAACATGTAATGTGTTTCCAAGTTTCCAAATCCTAAAGAGCTGGTGATAATTCTCAATCAGTGTGGCCACTAGGAGCTGGTCTGGCGCATTCTTCTTGCAGTCTCTGTGATGCTTCTGTCTGCCCATGCTGCTCACCTCCTCTGCCATCTGCATTAATATGCTCCCTCTTTGATTCAGAGTTTGTTTCAGAAGCTGTTAGTCTTTGCTTATGCATGTTTGCAAACCACATACAGTTGTGCAGGTTGTGCACATAAAGAAGCACTGGGCAAGGGAAGGGAAAGGTGGGATTGACACCCTGCCTTCCCTTTGTCAGCCATGCCGGGAGGAAAAAAAAATGTCTTTTTAAAACCTGTCCACCCAGAGGCAATAACATTTTGCAATTCACAGTATATAAGCCTACAGTGGCTCTCTTCTCAAAATACCCATTGAATAATTCAGTCTTTATTTAATTTCTACAGAAGACTGTATCCCTCCAAGACCCTGGATAAAGGGACTAGCTCCACGAGGCTGGCTTTGCTTCTCTCTACTCTCAATGTTTCTGGTACAGGGACCATGGTCTCCGTGTAATGTGTGCTCTCTCCTCTTAGTCAGTGTTCAGCATCCTGAAAAGGAAGCAGTGTTGAAACCTTTTGGTGAAAAGCTAATTTCTTGATAGGAATCTGCATTGAGAAGTAGGCTTTCTCCAGGATAACACTTCCTCTGTCACTCCCCTCATTGGTAGCAACTGGGGTTTATATAGTTAAATTATGTAATGCTCAACATTATATAGGCTACATATGCATTACAGCTAAAATCCAGTATCTAACAAGTAAGGCTGTGATGACTTTTGCCCCTATTTGTTTTTCTCTATTTCCTTTTCTCTGAAATGCATCTCACAATGTTGGGGTGAGTAGTAAAATAACTATATAATGTCTGACTGAATACTGAAGAGGAATAAAACCATTTGCAATGTTTTTCCAATATTTCTCTAAGATCTTAATGAAATTTTAAGTTTAAAGGAACTCAATACAATTTAAGTAATATGATATTCTACAAGGAAGTTTTCACGGAAGCCAAAAACTTCCATCATTATTAAAATTAAGTATGTTGTTATTAAAAGAAGTTTTCATAGAAGCCCCAAATTTTATCATTATTAAAATTAAATATGTTGGTATTAAAATAAGTGGGCTTCTTTTAAATGAACTGAAATGTAAAAAAATTGCTTCAAATTTTAGTCCAAGACAGCATGAAAGAAGAAGAAAATAAATGCTGAAAGGATTAATACAAGAAATGACAGAACTGTTTTGTATCTGTCATTCTTTGTGTTTTCCCCCTTCTTCTTGAAGCAAAGATACTATAACAAATAAAAGTTTAATAAGTAAAAAATACATGTTAAATGAAAAACCATGATTAACTTATTAAGGACCATTAAGTATATAATTACAAGGATTCTATTACATTAAGATACCAATTTCTTTAAAGCCAGAAATAATACCTACTGAAACTTTAATTATTTAAATGAGAAGAGAAGGAGGCATGTTATCTTCTCTGACAAAGATTAAAATCAATTTAATTGCTTCTCTGCTGCCTTGACATGATTCTTGCTGTGAGTCAAGCAACCAAAAAGGGAAATTAATACCGCAGCTGTTAATCAAGTGATATCCGTGCACTCCATTTGATTACATCAGGGAGAAAACCATTGCTATTTGGCTGACTTGTGTGTCTATACCCCTTTTTTGCTGTAGTTGGGTTAGCTATGAGAAATGCTGAGGCTGGACTTAATTTTTAGAGCCTGTGATAGCGCTAGGTGAGGCACAGCCTCAGGAAATTGCAGGTTGCTGTGTTTGAGCCCGAGTAAAGGCAGTTCTATCAAGACAGAGGTTTGTTCCAAATTAAATTCACCCTTTGGTGCCTGATTCTACTGTCCATAGTGTGAAGTACAAAGAAACACAAGGGCACTGGCGGAGCTAGAGAATGAGAAAGAATATGAAGGTGTAGCTAAGATTGATGCTTTTTTGCCCATAGAACATAACAATATATTTTTCAAGGTAGACAGCAGCAGTTTCTAGAGGTCAAATACCAACCCTCTCACTCGAATTAGGACATGCATTTGAAAGCCAGGTACAATAACAAGTGATGCACACCTCGAGGCACCCCCGCTCACATCCTCTGATTTTAAAATGAGGCTTTTGTTAAACACTAGTGCTGAATGAACATCCAGCAGCATACTTGGCAAACTAATGTATCTGATTGTAAAAAAAAAAAAAAATGGTATTCTGAAATATTTATGAGTCTGGAAATACAAACCAGTACCCTGCCTCATGATCCCTTATCAGCCCTTGTTAACTTTACAGATGATGAGAGACACTAGAATAACTGGAGTTGCCAAAACTAATAGATCTCAGGCACTTTGCACCCACATAGTTCAGTTTCATCAAGGGCCCTTTTTTCAGGAACTTTTAACTCTCCCCCTTCCTGTTTGCCGTCTCTTGTGAGAGACAGAGATGGATAAGAACAATTCTCAAACATACATACTCAGGAAGAGAAAACTCTTCTGAGAACCTTATCCTTTTACTACATAGGAAAAAACTCAAAGTAGGGATTGAGAAATTTGGTTCCTAGGGAAATGTCTTGCATTTGGGCTTTTTATATCCCTACCAGTACTATGGAAGCATCATAAGGAAAACTGCCCATCCAGACCAGTTGGAGGAAATGCTTATATATAACAGGATGCACAGACAGGCAGAAAAAGAAAATTCTGTCCTCCAAAGATAACCCAACGTTTTTTTAAATTTCAAAAATGTAATCACGGGCTCAGGTCAGCCCAAGGGATAGGTTAAGATGCCCATCAGCTTTTATTTTATCTGAGCCCAGTTCACCTATCCCCAGGACCTGTAGATGACTTTGCCTGGCTCTTTTTCATCAAATACAACTCATCCTACTATATTGGATCACCTTGCTGTTAGCCTGGCACTGTCCCTCCCCATTTCAATTTGACCAAATTGAAACAGATGCCCAGAGGCCGTGAAGATCAAGACTAGTATAACAAAATTTGGAGCCAGTTTCCAAGCTTAAATCAATATTTAACGGTAAGCCTGCTTTTATTTATTTATTTTTTGGCAGGCTTTTACTGGCAAATATCACTTTAAACTGAAAGCCAGAAGCCTTAATTATAAAGGATGCCATTCAGGCTAGATTTTGAAAAACAATAACTCATTTGACAAGACAGCCTGGTAGTTTACCGGATTTCACTCCCAGAAGAAGGCAAGGAGGAGGGTGGTGTTGTTTTCTATATCCTTCAAAGATATATTTAATTACCTCATCTTCAAGCATGCAGAGACAATTCAAATAGGGTAGAGGGAGAAGGAAATGGGAGAGTGAAATCTATTCACTGAATCCGTCAAATCAAGCAAAAGCCCCATGCCCACCTGCAACATGAGAGGCAAACATTTACAAAGGTGGGGAAGGATCACCCAAAGAGCTTACACAAATGGACCCTGGCTAGAATGAGGACCAGTGAGGATGCTATTCCTGGGTGACCTTTATTTCACCTCACTGCTCTCCAACATGTGTGCTAAATCTCCTCTAGATGAGTCAAACAAAAGGACAATTGGGAAAGAAGTGACATTACATCAAAATATAAGCCTCCTTGGGCTTGCCAAGCTCAGCAAGACCTACCTAGAGATCTCACTTCTTCAGTATAATTTTTGGAATGAGTTTCAGGGACCAAAATTCTGTTTTGGCCTTACCTACTTTGAACAGTCATAGCAAAACAAAAACAGGTGATCCATGTAAGTAGTTGCTAAACATAAAAACCACAAATGCACACACAAGGTTTACAAAATGAATCCACATCCAACTTAGCAAGCACCATGTCAGAGCTAATAATTGGTCATTAATCTCAAAGAATCTATTTCAAAATGTGCAGTCAGAAATTAGCAAGCAGGAGCATATGTTCCACAACTACAGACTCTACGAGTGTATCTTGTAACACTGCCATTTACCTTCAGGAGAAATTTGCAATTTTCTAAAGAAGAAAGTTGTCAATCACTTACGTACATAGAATTTAGGGTGGGGGATTGGGAGACAGACTACAATATAGCTCACCAAGAAACAGAAGGGACTCAGAACAATCATGTAAAGGAGAAAAGAAACCAGTTTCAGTCCTCACATGGGCAGCGAGACTGTTTCTGCCCTGCCTGCCAGAACACACAATCAGGAGTGGTAGTCTTTCTGAACGTTGCCTCTTTCTGTTGTTATGGTGTTTCACAAATTCAGACAAGCCTCTAGGTATCACTCTCTTTCCTCTGTGAAGTAAAAATCCCTAAAGACTTCTTCTCCTTAAACCTTTACCATCCCCCTACCCACCCCCGCCCAGGCCTTCTAAGAGACAACACTTGCCTTCTGCTTTGCCTCCAGCTTCTGGGCAAAATAAAGTGCCTTCCATGGGATGTCTTCCAGACCGTCCTGTAGGATCTCACACCCACCTCTGAGAGCAAACCGAGGGGGGCACCCCATCTACATTGACACGAACACGATTGTAGGGCTTTAATTTTATTTCGTCGACTTCCCTTTGCAGCTTGCCTGTCTCTCCCATGTCTGCCACCCGCAGCAGGAGATTAAAAGAACAGAGGAGGTAGGAGCTCTTGTGAGAACCACGGGAATTTTGGCAGAACCTTTATGGGAACCATATGGCAGCAACTCTGAAGTACATGAAACATTTCTAAGGAGACGGCTCTATTATTCCCAAAGAATGTTTCTCATCTGTCTTGAGTGCACTGAGCACCCCTGCCAAAGGATGGGAATAATATTTTCTGAAAAGACTGTATGGATGCAGATTATATCTGACCTCAATGTATCTATTAGTAGCAGATCAGCATTATACTCCACAATCTATTAATAAAGGGAAAAGACAATATGTATGTTTCTAATATTCTCTAGCTATTCATTACCTTCCTATAACACATTTTACTCATCTTTTGTAATGAAGGGACTGGAAAAGTGCCCTTCAGTTTTTTATCTTTGTAGCAGTCTCCTTTGGTCAATGGAGATCTCATTCAGAACTCCAGTACACAGAAAAGATGATGATGAATCAGATATGGTTGAAGCAAGGGGAGAAGCTCTGGCTGCTCTTTTTTGGCCTCTCCCTCACTTTTTTCTTCTTTTCCTTTCTTTTCTTTTCCTTTTCTTTCTTTCTTTTTTTTTTTTTCTTTTCAGATTTCTTTCCCAGACTATCACTCTTTGTTAACTTTAAACAGGCAGAACAAGGTGAGACATCTGTTCCCTCCGGTTCTACCAGAGCCAGATGTGCCTTGCTCTTTTGTTCAGAAACACGAGACAGTGAGTTCACACTGCCTTCAATGGGCCCACGACTTTCCAACCAGCCCTGCAGTCTAGGGAGACTCTTCACATAGCCATCCAGTGAGCAGCAGTCAGCTAATGACCAGAAGTAGTACTCCTGGAGAAGAACCAGAACACCGCCTCGGGACCGGGCAGTGGAGGAGTCCCAGGTAATGGAGGAGATGCAGACAAGGAGAAGGGATGTGAGAGTGACTGAAGAAGGTTCTTCCAGGCAGGAGAGAGTCCTGGAGATAATTTTTTTTCTACCTTAAGCCCTAGAGCTCTATAAACAAATCTAACTTCCTAGCATAGAGGGGTCACAAAGAGAAGTACCAGAAAAATCATGTGTGGTAGTATTTAGAAACAGAAATAGTAAGAAAAATAGCTGTATAGTGGTTAAATTATGGGTAGTGGAGGCAGAAAATATGCCTGCCTTGAATTCTAACCTTTTATCAACCACATAGAAAACAGATGTTAAGATTAGGAAAAAACAAACCAGCTTGGAATGGAGAAGTGAATAATTCTGTTCAGAAACACTAGGTCAGAATGAAGGAAGGTCTCTAGAATACAACTGGATATCACCACTCCCAAACCATTTTTGATTTAGGATTTTAAGAATCTCCCAGTGAAAAGAGATTGGAGCCCTCACACCACACTCATGCCTTTATATGGCGTGAATTTTTAAAAATATACTTAAGCTTCAGTTCATTCAGTTTTGGATGTGTATGGTTTCTTTCCTAGGTAGTCTTGACTTCCTCTCTCATGAGCTTTTAAGGAGTTTGTAAAGTCCTAAGCAAAAGAACAATTCAGGCACTTTCGTGGAAGTGCCCCTGGACCAAGAGGACTCAATTATTGGTCAGCTGGAGGCATGATAGTGTTCCCTAATGTGAAAGAACATAAAAGCACCTTTGAAATATGGTCACAAACATGGATGGATCTGGAGGCCATCATCCTAAGCAAACCAATGCAGGAACAGAAAACCAAATACCACAGGTTCTCACTTACAAGTGAGAGCTAAACACTGAGTACATATGGACACAAAGTAGGGAAAAACAGACACCAGGGTCTTTTTGAGGGTGGAGAGTAGGAGGAGGGAGAGGATTGAAGAACTACCTATTGGGTACTATACTCATTACATGAGTGATTAAATAATCTGTACATCAAACCCTTGTGACAATTTACCTATATAGCAAACCTGCACATATACTGCTGAACCTAACATAAAAGTTTAAAAAATGTGATCACTAAAGACATATATGTGCTTATTAACATTTTCTGAGAACATATTCTAGAACAAGAGGCAAATACTAGTAGTATTTGCTTTCTCTGGACATAAGTCAGGATACTTTTAAGAAATATGTATTCCTAGCATACTAAGAAAAGTTGCAGAGGAACCCTTTGACAGGAAACATATAAGACCAGCTCCAGTCTTCTATGACCATTGTTAGATTTTTTTAAACAGTATTAGTTTACCTTAGTGTGCACTATGTAGGGATCATGTTGTAGTTTTAGAAGCCATTGCTCCTTCCTAGATAAATGGCCTTGGGTATTTCACTTTCAGAGATCCTCATCTGAAAATGTGACGGTGATGATGATGATGACAACAATGACACCTACATCTATACAAACCCACTTTACAGGAGTAGGAAGGGGCTGGTGCTTAAGTACTAGCCAAGGAGCTTTGTTCTAGCATCTAGGTTCTGAAGCTGGTGGGGTCAGGATCAGAATGAGACATATTGGTGACATAGCAGGATAACAATTTGGTAGTCCTGAAGCAGGTATCTCTTTGTTTTGTTTAAATATCTGTTCAACATTTTCTACAGGAGATGTTGAAGACTAACAGGGGAAAGAGCACCTTGGGCTGCAGACCACCAATTTCTATCTTCCCTCTTTTTCTCAGCAACTTAGCTCTTGCCAGCTATGGCTACCCAATAATTTACCTTGAGTGTCTTGTCACTCTCCCCTCCAAAGTGGCTTATTTGTGTTTTTCTTACACAATACACAGTACTCTCCCTGAGAGGAGTTATGGAAATACCATCTTTCTCCACGTTTTTATATTTCCAGGTATAGTTTAGACCACAAATGTATTTTGATGCTTGGAATTATTGGCACTCCAGGAAATGGCCCTACTGATCTCCCAATTTAAGTGGAGTCTGGGTAGGATTTCCTCCCTGGAAACTTTCCAGCTGAACTGACCTTCCAATTTAATTTGGTTCTGGGTGGGTTATCCTGCCAGATCAGCCACATAACTGAAGAGTGAAGAGCAGCCAAAGTCTTGGCATTGTGAGTCCAGCTGGTATGAACAATAGCAATTAACAAATTGAAAAGACAAAAGTTGAGTTGAAAGTGAAAGACAATAATCTTTGATGTTGGGACTAGGGGACTGTAATCAAACAGAAGCAGGTCAGGAGTAAAAGATGTGTGTCATGGTACCTGGGTTTTGGGCAATTGCAATCAATGGTTCAGCAGTGTCCTGCGCTTGTCTGCACTTACTAATGACTCCAAGGCAAATCATTGCATTAGGGTGACTTAAAGGTTGAAGAAGACATGTTCCAGGGGTGTTGTGGGAATTAAGTAAGATAGAAAGCAAGCAAGCAAAGAAAGGCTCTTGTAATGCCTACACAACTGAGCAAATGCTATGATTACTGCCTCAACTGTCCTAATTACCAATGTTTCTCAACTCCAATTTGTTCAACACTTGGTCTTCTTATGGAATGCAATTAACTCAAGAGAGAGAGATGAACAAACATCATGGGATTGGGATTCAGACAGAGCTGGATTCCAATCCCAACCTCAAAATCCAAAACTATGAAAACCATGGAAGACAACCTAGGCAATATCATTCTGGACATAGGAACGAACACAGATTTCATGACAAAGGCCAAAGCAATCACAACAAAAGCAAAAACGGACAAGACAGGATCTTTTGCATAACAAAAGAAACTATCAACAGAGTAAACAGACAACCTAGAGAATGGGAGAAAATTTTTGCAAACTATGCACCCAACCAAGGTCTAATATTCACCATCTATAAGAAACTTAAACAAATTCACAAGGGAAAATCAAATAACGCCATTAAAAAGTGGGCTAAGGACATGAACAGACATGTCTCAAAAGAAGACATACATGCTGTCAATATGAAAAAAGCTTAATATCACTGATCATTAGAGAAATACACATCAAAACCATAATAAGGTACAATCTCACACCAGTCAGAATGGCTATTATTAAAACGTAAAAAAATAGATGCTGGCTAGGTTGCAGAGAAAAGAGAACCGTTATACACTATCGTTGGGAGTGTAAATTAGTTCAACAATTGTGGAAAGCATTATAGCGATTCCTCAAAGAGCTAAAAACAGAATTACCATTAGACTTAGCAATCCCATTACTGAGTATATACCCAGAGGAATACAAATCATTCTACCGTAAAGACACATGCATGTGAATGTTCATTGCAGTACTACTCACAATAGCAAAAACACGGAATCAACCTAAATGCCCATCAGTGACAGACTGGATAAAGAAAAGGTGGTATATATACACCACGGAACACTATGCAGCCATAAAAAATGAGATCATGTCTTTTGCAGGAACGTGGGTGGAGCTGGAAAACTATTACCCTTAGCAAACTAATGCAGGAACAGAAAACAAAATACAGCACATTCTCACTTATAAGTAGGAGCTAAATGATAAGAACTTACAAACACAAAGAAGAAAACAACAGGCATTGGGGTTTACTTGAGGTGGGAGGGTAGGAGGAGGGAGAAGAGCAAAAAAGGTAACTATTGGGTACTAGGCTTAATACCTGGGTGATGGAATAATATGTACAAATCCCCATGACACATCTTTACCTAGGTAACTCACCTTCACATGTACCCCTAAACCGAAAATAAAAGTTAATTTAAAAAAAAAATCCCAACCTCATCACTTATTAAGTTTGTAAGTTAATCAACTCACTTAACTCTGAGACTCAATTTTCTATGCTCTAAAGTGGGGATAAATAATAGTAGTTTGAAGGGAGGTTGTGAGGTTGAATAGAGCATTCATAGGGCCGGGTTCATAGTAGATAGCCGATGAATGGCATTTTTTATTGTTATTATTTTTATTATTGAACTGTTAGCTTGGGGCTCTTTGAAGGAGACTCCTTCCTAAGAATTACCTTTCCTTAGCATAAAGGACAATTCTTCAGGGCACTCTAGCCAGAGGAGGAGGTCCTCAATTTAAATTCACTGTTTGTAAAACTATGGATTTAAAACAATCCAAAATATAGGTATTTTAAAAGTGTTTGGATGATAGCAAGAAAACTCCAGGGTCACCACCATAAAGTATTAGGTTGGTGAAAAAATAATTTTGGTTTTTGCCATTGAAAGTAATGGCTGAAACCTCAATTACTTTTGCACCAACCTAACAGCTTCAGCTTACACTTGCTGTGTCCTTAGAGAGGAAAAGAAGTGAGAGAAAGGAACGGAAAAGACTAAAATGTTCAGATAATTCAAGGAATTGTTTTTGGTTCTGTTTTTCTCAGTACAAGACTTTTCTATTGAATTAAGATTTTTGGATTTTAAAGTTCTGAATTGCATATCAATGTCTTCAAAGATTAGGGAAGACTATTTGAACTTTCCAGATTGTGTGAACTATTCTGAGAATTTCTGTGGTATGAGGAGAAAAAAAAATCTCAGCAAAGATTCATTCCTGAGAGACTGACTGAAATATGCTGAAAAGTCTGGTTGAAGTCAACAGACCCCATGCAGTCCAGACACATAGCAGGCTTCCCAGAGAACCCTAGGAGAGCAGGTTTTCAGTCACTTTCCTCTTGGCTCCTAACCAGGAGGCTAAAGAACATATGAGCCAAAGTCTTGGGAAATTTACATCAGGCCAGCAATTCAACAGGTCTTGGCCACACACAGATCCAGCTTCTGTAAAGAGTTAAGTACCAAGGATTCACAGAGATCACAGCACACATGTTTTCAAGCTCGGTTTCCTATTGTGTCCACCCACCCCGACTTCCAGTACCCTCAGCCCAGACCCACAGCCCCTGCCTTTCTACCCTCTCACGATTCACTTGTTCAACGTGTCTCCATTAAGTGTCTCTATGAGCCCCACAGCTGCATTCCTACTCTCATACTCTTCTCTCAGAGAGAACAAATATTTGGATAAATTTTGTATAATTTTCCTGCCCCATGCAGCCCGATAGGCTTCAGTTTACAATAAGTTGAAAACTATGCTTCTCAGAGATTGCACTTCTCTGGGAAAAGAGAGCACATTTTGCTAAAGACGGTAACCGTGGTCTCCTAAGAACTCATCATGTTCCATAACGCATGGGAAACCAAGGTTACTATTCCATCCTCTGCTTGCAGCAGCAAAACAGATGCCTCCCCAGCCCCCAGTGCTAAAAACCTAGAGCACTGTATCCCAGGAACAGATTAAAGTGGTAGCTGGAAGCATACCCAAGCCGAGGATTTACAGATGTTCAATAAAACCTGCAGACAGCCCACCAAAATCCCCGCACAGAGCTGCAAGGGCACACATCCAGCTCAGTTGGAAATGGGTCCATAGTGAGGGAAAGAAACAAGAATCATAGCTGCTCCAGATGCACGTTAGTTACAAAGGATGCTGAGGAGCTCAAGCGCATCTTTCAAGAATAGCAACTTTACAATCCATCTCAGGCTTTTTTGAACTTCAGAATTCTCACTTCACCATTAAAAATGTTCTGTTTAGTCAGAGCGTATAACAGATATCTTGCTGCCAAGAAACGGTAAGATGCACAAGCTGAGACAAGCTTGGTGTGAGGCGGAGAACACAAATACCCCAAAAGCCACTGAGTGGCCAACCAGAGGGCTTGGCACCAAACGGGCCTTCACATCTTATTAATATTATCCTTCTCTTGATTGCCCTATTTGGACACATTTGTAAAATGTATTACTCACTCCACCCTTTATTCCCCAAATACAGCAGATGGTTTTAGCGCAGTGTTTCAAATCAGATGTTAGGCAGAGAGACCAAGCTGGAGCTCAGAGCATCTGGATTTTCAAGAAGCAGCACGCGGAGCATGTGAGAAAGCTAGGAGGGAACAGAGGGGAGAGATTGTTCAGGGTACTTACCAGGCCATTTTTAGCCAGAAGGAAAATAAACCCCCAAGTTGTGTAATTATTATTTCTTTAACTTTAGTGAGAAGAAAGGTACAGGCTCACAGAGCAAAGTAAATCTATTTACTAACTTATTTCAGGAGCCAGACATTTTAGGTAAATTCTTAAAGACACAGACAATGTGCTATCACAATTTTTCTCTCCAATTTTTTTTAAATCAGGTGTTGAAAAGAGATTATAAATGAGGATAAAAATATAAAAACAAGTAATTCAGCTCAGTGCAGTATCCATGTGTTTCCAAAACCTAAGTGGGTTGCATTCACAAAACACAAAAGGACATGTTTCTAAAAATTAGACTTTGTCTTGTTTAAAGATTGTCAGGTACGGAATTAGTTAAATTGTGAGGCAAAGACACAATTACTTGTTTGCGTCAATAACTGAAAAAGATTGAGGAGCCCAAGTGATTTCATAGTGTCCAGTTGCATATTTGTCAGCCTCATTGCGTTGCCAGCTTGTTAGTAACAATAACTCAAGATGAGATCTTGGGCAAGCTATTTAATCTTTTCCATGGTTCCGGTTTGCTTATTTGCAAAATGAGAAGGTTGGACCATATTAGCTCTGAGGCCCTTTCTTGCTCTAATATTCTACAGATAGATGAAATCCCACCGAATTAAGTAATTCATGTAAAATATATAATGCAATGTCTTACACATAAGTGGTGAATAAGTGTCTATTAACAATATAATATAAACTTCTGATATCTGGCACTATTGTTCTAGCAATTATTCTTGAACACTGACTGTTTTAATGTAGAGAGAAAAGCAACACTGAACAGCTCCCACCTAGAACTTGACCCAGGTTTGATCCACAGAGGAACAGGGAAAAGCAAGTGCTCACATCTGTCCCATGCTGCTAGGAAGCAGACTACATGACCAATTACCGGCTCTTCTGGCAGCATTTTCTGATTTCACCAACAGTTTCTCCTAGGCATTGTTTGGAATAGGAATATGGACCCCTAAACGTTTCCTTTTTCCCCCTCCTGAAGTATTTTTCTAATCTACCTAGTTATCTGCTGTTCTCGGCCCTTAAAGTTATTTAAAAGTAATACGTATTTGTGGATTTCACATTTTTAGAGATAATGGCTACTTGAAAAGGTCTAAAAGAAACCAATAGAAATTATAACATAAAGCTTGACCATGTAAGTGCCTATTCACTGCTTCTCTTACTGTATTTCCTTTAGTGAATGGCACTCATTTCATGGTATGTCCAAGTCTGAAAAGTGAGTTATCCTAGACTTCCATTTTCTAACTTTTTCTTTCTCCTTCCTTCTTCCTTCCCTCATATTTTACCCAATAGCTGTGCAGTGTCTTGCCCAATTATAGGCATTTGATGAATATTTGTTGAATCAACACCAGGAATAGCTAACAATTGTATAGTACTATATGTGCCAGGCACTCTTGTAAACATTTCATATGTATTCACTCATGTAATATTGACAACTTCATCATTCCCATTTAACAGATTAGGAAACTGAGGCATAAGAGATTAAATGACTTGCTCAGAGTCACATGGCTAGTAAAAATGCTTCTTAAAACCAGGCAGTTTGGTTTCAGGGTCTGTGCACTCAACCACTATTCTTTACTGTCTCTCTCTATCTTGGGACATTTAGGTTTAATCTTACCATCAGAATAAGGTATATTTATTCCAAGCTAAATAAAACAGGCAATACATTGCTTGTGCCCAGCAATTATTTTCTTTTGTTTGTCCTATAGATATTATTGTTCTTTTTTAATTTGTCTTACCTTCCCAATTTAACAGTGTGTCTTGGAGCTCTAGAGTGACCAGGACAACACTCCAAAGTAGTATAAAGCAACTCTTTCATTCCTCTCTAGTTGCCTAATGGCACCCCCATTCCCTGCCTGCACACAAGTCAGCAGGATGGGAAGCAACAGGACAGAATAATTGAAGGGTAAATTGAGGGCAACATAGAAAGGGAAAAGAATAAGTTGATTGAGTAACCACTGTGAAGATTCGGAAGTCTGTAAGCAGGGTGTTCGGTGACCCATGCTGTGTTTTAGGAAGGAAAATTTGTCAACACTGCATGGGACAGGCTGACATGGGGATGGACTGGGATATCACCTTGTCAACTCTGCCCCTAAGTGCTGCCTAGACATCAGGAGGGCCCCACACTGAGCAGTGGGGACGGGAATGTTGAGACGGAGTCCAGAGATATTTTGGAGGTAAAATTGGCCTCAGTGCCTGATTAGATGGAGAAGGTGAAGGAGAAAGGAGACAAAGGCATCCTCAGAGCATGTGGACAGAGAGACAGGGAGAATGGTAACATTTATAGTTATAAATGTGCACCAGTTATAGTGGTAAACAAGATAGAAATAGGCCTTGCCTTCCTGAAGCTTACAGTCTGGTGGAGACACATAATAAAAAAACAAGCTAATAATATCTGTCAAGTTCTACAAAAGAAACCTAGATATAGAGTATGATGGGGAGAAGAAGAAAGCATGTCTCCTTGGAAGTAGGAAAATAAGCAGTAGAGTCTTGTGTCACAGAAGTCAAGAAAACAGTGAATTTCAATGAGAAGCAGATGTTCAAGATCAGACATTAGGAGGTCGTGTGAATTAGCATGAGACGTCTATTAATGCATTGGGAAAGCAGAATCTGTAAAGCAGTTGAGGTAGAAATTGTGGGCCGCTGGTTGAAAAGGAAGTGAGGCATCAGGAAACTGTGAAAATCAACCCACACCAACCCTTTTGAAAGTTTGGAAGGTAAGAAAGCGGTCAGATTCAAAATGGAGTCACTTGTGTCAAACCCTGGCAAAATGGAGCTGGGAAAGGCCATGAAGAGGGAGCTCCCCCACATGATTTGCCTGATAACAGGAACTGTGACAACAAACTTTTCCAATACTTCAGCTTACTACATGAGTCACCTAAGGACAGCTAGCAGTACGAGGACAGCTAGTGGCTGATACAAGAGCAATTGCCTGACACACTGTCTCACAGGCCTAATCCAAAAGCACAAGGGCCTAACTAGAACTCCAATATTATAATTCCTACCTAGCAAACACCGACCCTCACTGATCAAAACTCACCATCTCTTAGAAGACACTGCCAGCGCCAATGGACTTTCTTTCAAATCAACTTGTATAACCTCCTCATTCCCCCTAAAAACCCTAACCATTTTCCTTTGTTCTTCCAGACATACTAGAGGCCACCCTGTTCTGTATGTATGTCCCAGATTACAATCCTACTTCTCGCATATTATTCTTAAATAAAACCTTTTCATCTGGAGATTCATCTCTATCTATTTTTTATGTTGGCAAAGAGAAGGAGAGAAATAGGAGGTTAGCTTGAAAGGGAAGCAGGTTTAAGAGGGCTTTTCTAAAGATAAGGCAAAGTGTAACTTCTTTATGGACTAAGGGGGAGTTCTTGTAAGCAGAAGCTGCAGATTCAGGAGAGAAAATACACGGCTGAAAGAGAAAGCACAAAAGAAAGAGAAGAGAGGTTTAACAGCAGAGATGTATGAGTGAGCTATGGAAGAGAGAAATGAGAAGGCTTCATCCAGAAGAGCGCATGCATCACTTGGGGCAAGAAAGGGAAAATAATGAGGTGCCCTTTTCTAAATATTGAATAAGGTCAGGAAACTGCTCGGGAAGTATTTTCACCTCCAGGTGTGAGGCTGCATATGAGAGACACCACCACTGTTTACAACAAGAGACCTGTATACTAGGAGAGGATCCTGAAATAGTCATTTATTACGAATTCAATACACAGACAGTATTTGCAAAGTCACATCAGCATTTATCTCAAGAAATCAATAAAAAGTATTAAGTGGCTCTGATTTTCCTTTTACTATCAGAAACAGGAAAAATCTAGTAAGCTGTTTGGATAGACATCACTTAAATCAATTACCTACAAATAATTGAATTTATTTTCAAGTACAACAAAATAGGAAAATCATTTTAATTGCTTCTTTTAAGTGGATGTGTTTCTATAGTAAATAGTGCATAAGCAGGAGAGAAAGAAAAGCAAAAGGCAATTACATTTATTGCATACGTACTAAGTTCCAAGTGTCTTGGACTAGCTGTAAGATACCTTTTCTCACTTAATTCTAATACCTGATAAGGTAGACATTATCACCTTTTTATAGACGGAACTGGGGCTCAAATGTGTTAAAGAGCTCTTCTTCTGAATGTTCTTGCTTTCATACAATTACCTAGAACGCTCATGTTTAGATGCTGACTTGGCATCAAACTCTAGAGCCCTGGGTTTTGCACCCCTGCCACCATGGAAGCCCTGGGCACTAACAATCCCATCCCCCAGATATATTGTCAGAGGACCTTGGCATTTCATCATTTCACTCATAGCCATTTGTAGCAGGTAGGATCTCAGAAGCTTTCTTGCCCATCACCTTTCTAGCAGCTTCCCAGCCCTTAGTCCCTGCAGAAGGAGCAGGCCCAAGTGGTTTGATGGGACCCCTCTGCCCTGTAGTCACATCTCAGTGGATGTCCCAGGGTGAAACATCTGACCCAAGGCCAGGTGCCAGCCAACCATTCTCTAATAAGAAGCCAACTAAGACACAAAGAATGCACCACTTTGCAATGGGCTCTAGAACTAAAACCCAGGCAGGTTTGGGGTTGGAGCTAATACCAAACCAAAGCTATGCATAAGCTCTAATGTGGGCCCTGAGAGAAGGAAGCAAGAATAGGGAGAAGAAGCCGATCTGCAAAGAAGAACATGGAACAGAAACACAGAAAATCAGAGATAAGAAACCACACGGCCCTGGAGGAAGACAGATCATCTCCATTCCTGACTCCTGTCCCTTTGGGGCCCACCTGTACTTAATACTGAACCCTCTTTGCACATGGTATTGTCTAATATAGCCTCATAACAAACCATATTTTTGAGACAGTATCTACTACTTGCAATCAAAGTTGTTGACTTTTGTGTTCATTGAACACAAATCAACGTATTAATAATATAATAACATTGACTAACATCTAGTGCTTTGCATTTTAACTGTTGTGCACTCATTAATTCATTTGATCCAAACAACAGTGTTAATATTATTCTCATTTTACAGTAAAGAAATAGTGGTATAAAAAGTTAACATTTAAATGTCTTCAAAATGCCACTACAAAATTCATTCCCTAGAATCCTACTTCTACTTCCTCCCCCAAATAAGCTCTACTTTGCCTGTGTTTCAACTAGAGTAAACTCAGGTCTTAAATCCAAGAGGGTTTTCTAACCAGTTTAATTGATGGGATGAGAGTAATTCATCTCTTTTTCAACTGTAGAAATGAGTTAAAAATAGCTTCAGAAAACAAAATTTATTCCTGAACCAAGAATTAAAACTTAATAATGTGCAACCAAATTGCATTGAGCTTTTATCACATTCTGCCCTTGCTGAACATTTTTGGCTTCAGCAGCTGCTCCATGAAATGTAACTGTCACTACAGTGAATAAATAAGCAACTATTGCTGTGATACAGCTGCCCCTTGTAACAGCATTAGGGAAAAGCCTTTAGTGGAACCACATGCCGGAAGAGAGCTGCATTCTTGCTGAATACAGATAGGATTTCATGCAGTCTACAGAGACCCCCCTCAGACTATAGTACCTGTAGAAGGGCAAATGTGCTTCATAGTAGACGTCTGCTATTTAGCCTACCCAGAAGGCTTTCCTTCTTCTGGGAATTTTTCCAAACCTAACTCCACTCTGGCTACGTGATTCCTGTGAAGGAATTACCATTTTTCTATACAACGCTACCTCCATGACCACAGCCAATTGGTCCAAGCCAGGCCAACCAGAGTCTTTTCTCAAGAGTGTTGCCCACTGGAACAAAGAAAGAGAATCAATGTCTAGAAACAAAAGATTTAAAATGTACAATTTGGGAGCTATCAGTAGACCATGTTCTCTGCCGCACAGAAGAAAGCAGCCTTCAAAGAGAATGAAGCCAATACAGAGAAACGAAAGCATTTGAATCCCTGATTGCAGTTGTGCCTGGGCTCAGCTGTATCACTGTCCTCCCTGTATTTGATTGCTCAGTCCTTTCCTAGATTATCTAGGCCAATAAAACCGTTTTGTCTAAATTGTTTTGATTTAGGTTTCTGTCATTTTCATCTAAAAGTCCTATGCAATCTTATCATTTATTCTCAATTTTTTGAGACATTTGTAAGAGACGGCACACTTTCAGTTTTGCATAGAAACTTGGGTAGTCAAAATATATTTCTTCTCTTCATATTGTCTTTCATCTGACCAACATTTTCCTACTGCCCAGATTAGCTTCCCAACTCCATTTTTGCAAGTACCTTGGAATCAGAGCCACTACATTGTAGAACCTTAGGAATGCCATTTACATATGTGAATGCCATCCCCTGGAGTTGCACAACGCGTAGTCATATTCAGCAGCCCTGTTGATAATCATTCAAGATTGTTTTATGCTGAAGAGAGCTGGACTGGCTTGTTCACTTAGCAACATTAGCTTATAGTTTATGGAGAGAAAAATGGTAGACGTGGTCCCCAAATGAACCAGCATGATATATAAGAAAGGAAAGTTATGTTCCATGACTCACTGACTCTGTAGCAAGGGCCAGCCACCTCAAGTATCGAGTATTAGCAGCAAAAAAGTGCTAGCAAGGCCTGTGGGAGAATTAAGGGCACTGAAGACTGGAAAAAGCCAAAGCAGAGAAAGTTCAATGGGTCATTCAGGTCCTCATCCCTTGGTCAATAATACTAATGGGAAGGGAGTCTTTGTCTTTATTCTCTGATTCTGCTCATTAGCAGTAGTCTACACAACATTCCAGACAGATCCCAGTGCCAGAGCCCTCCACCCACACCGCATTTACTGCAGTCTGTCCAAGTGGAAGGGTAATGTGGGCCCAGAGTTCCCACTACCAAGTCTCTGATCACACCTCAGTAAAAGGTCATTGTTGAAGTCTATCACACCAGGACTCAAGCTGGGACCCTCTCAGGAAGGGCTTGGAAGAGCTGTTGCTATAGCCCTTGCCTCTATCAAACAGAGCTTGCTCAGGAATTAGGGTAAACTGAACCATCATGTGGAAGTGTTTGAAAGAGGGGTAGGGATCAGGGTTTATATGGAGATACCCCACACAGGGAAGCACGCATTCTCTTTCTACAGGACTCCTCTTAACAAAGTCTTCTTTCTATCCTTAATGCCCCATTCTAGCTCAATTCAGTGGTTCTCACATTCAGAGAGAAAAAAAATCTCTAAAGCCTTGTATTCAAAATGTGGCCACTGACCAGTTGCATCATTGCACCTGAGAACTAGTTAGAAGTATGGAATCTTGCTTCACTCAAAGCTACTGAATCAGCACCTGCACTGTTACAAGATGCCCACGTGATGCACATGCAGATTACGGTTGAAGAAGCACTGACTTGGCATATTTATTGAAAATATAAAATCCCAGGCATTGCCTCTGAAGATTCTGATTTTTCACATCTAAGGATGAGCTCAGGAATCTACACTTTCACCAAGAATATTTGACAATTTTTAACCAGGAGGTTCCTGGACCATACTTTCCAAATTACTGGTTTATTTTATTCTAAAACCAAAATTCCCCTTAATACTTGTTAAAACAATTTCTTTTTTAAATTATAGATTCAGGGGGTACGTGTGCAGGTTTGTTACATGGGTATATTACATAATTCTGGGGTTTGGGCTTCTAGTGAACCCATCACCCAAATAGTGAACACAGTACCCAATAGGTAGTTTTCAACCCTTGCTCCCCTCCCTCCCTTAGTTAAAGCAATTTCTTATTTTTCTATAGACTTTGAGGGAGTAAGGGAAAAACACAGAAAGGCGTAGTTCCATCCCTGCACAGGAAGCTGATGGTCAAAGCAAAACAAACATCAACTTCTCATTCTGCATTTCCAACATTGGTTATGTTCTCCTTCTGTGCTACAACCAATTGTCAAAAGAAGCAGACGGAATGACCAAGAAACCAGGAGCCAGAAGTGGAGGAAAACGGTACAGAGGAGGGGTAAACACGTGGAGCAAACATGGGGAGGCAGAAGTAAAACAAAGCACAGCATTCCCACAGCGTCTCTTCACGACTGTTGCTGAGAATTCTAATTCAAGCAATATAAGAAGGATCTATTCAAAAGAAATTAGAAGAAGATTTCAACAAGCAGAAAGCACATATTACTCTTGGACAGGAAGGCAGTATTATAAAGATACCATTTTCTCCTAAGTTATCCTAGAAATAAATATATTGCTTCAAGTTGGCAAAATGGTACTTAAAGAATAGGTGAGAATAGTCAGAGGAGAACTAATGGATTATAACTGTACTAGATATGAAAGCATAGTATAAAGCTATGGTAATTAAAAGATTTGAGGCTGGACAAGGCAGCTCATGTCTGTAATCCCAGTACTTTAGGAGGCTGAGGCAGGCAGATCATGATGTCAGGAGTTCAAGCCTGACCATCATGACCAACATGGTGAAACCCCGTCTCTACTAAAAATACAAAAATTAGCCAGGCATGTTGGCATGTGCCTGTAATCCCAGCAACTCAGGAGGCTGAGGCAGGAGAACTGCTCGAACCCAGGAGGTGGAGGTTGCAGTGAATTGAGATTGCACCACTGCACTCCAGCCTGGGTGACAGAGGGAAACTCTCTCTCAAAAAATTAAGTTTGCTACTGATGCAAGTATAATCAGATCCTTAAAAATATAGATATCTGGTATATTATAAGGAAAATCACAAATAATGTATTCAATAAGTATATTTTTGAAAAAATTAAATAAATATTGAGGAGGTATTTAACAGTGTTGGACCAGTTGAATAATCATTAGCAAAAATAAGTTGCTGCTAATACAGCAATTCATTGCAGATGGAACAAAAATTCAAAGCAAGCACCAAAATACTAAAATAATAGATAGATGAATAGGTTTTCATTATTAGCCAAGAATGGGAAGAGCCTTCCTAAACATGAAAGAAAGTCTAGTAGCCATAAAGAAAGAGGTTGCTAAATTCGAATACATAAAATCTAAAACATTATTTTTAACAAAAGTCAAAGTAGAAATTTTTAAATTGGAAAAAAAAATGCAACACATGAAACAGAGGAATATCAATATGAAAAAAAGAATAACTCAACAGAAAAATGGGGAAAGAGCATAAGCCAGCAATTTATATTAAAATAAATATAAATAGCCTGTAAATATATGAAAAGATAATCAATATTACTCACAATAAATGCAAATTAAAACAAAAAAGTTTACCATTGTTTACAGATTAGCAATGACTTGAATAATTTTATAATACAGTACCTAATCTTGAATCTCATGCATTGTCAGTGAGACTACAAATTTTAAAAACTCTGGGGGGAATTTGACAATATTAATTCTAGTAAGAAATGCTATGTCCTTTGATTAACAGAGTCAATGTATACGGATTTATCCCAACAAAAATATTTGATTATGGGTGTAAAGGTATCTGTAGAAGGATATTTTGTAATGGTAAAAATCTGAAGACAACCTTCAGCAGGAGTTAGGTAGATGCTTATGGCACATCCATACCATAAACTATTATGCCAGCCATGAAGAAGAACAAGGTGGATCTACATGTACTTTTATTATTATTATTATTATACTTTAAGTTCTGGGGTACATATGCAGAACGTGCAGTTTTGTTACAGAGGTATATGCGTGCCATGGTGGTTTGCTGCACCCATCAACCCATCATCTACATTAGGTACTTCTCCTAGTGCTATTCCTCCCTTAGCCTCCCACCCTCCAACAGGCCCCATGTTCTCACTCATAAGTGGGAGTTGAACATTGAGAACCATGGATCTACATGTACTTCCATGGAAAATGACTAAAAACATAAACGGGCAGAGATTATAAGCATGGCATCTAGAAATGGACATCCCCAGTTTACAACCAGCTCCTCAACTAATAAACTACATGAACTTAGACCATTATCTTCTCTGTGCCTCAGTTTCAGATTCCCCATATTAACAATGGAAATAGTAATAGTATGTACTTCATATGGTTGTTGTGAGAACTAAATAAAGTAGTCTTATAAAGCATTTAGCACAGTGCCCTGACTCATAATAGACATTACACACAGAGACGATTCACAGTGCTTTTCTCTGAGAAGTGGAGCTGAATTTGGAGCTTGCATAAGACTTTTATTTCATACTTTTCTACACTGTTTGATTTTCAACTTAAATATATTACTACTTTTACAATAAAAAATTCTCAGTTTAAACTTAAAGAATCATATCAGAAACTTATTTTAAAAGACTATTCCATGAACATTTCAATATTTGACATATTCTTAAAGTTAAATTCCCCTCAGAATAAATGTCTATAGTCTTTCCTCAGATAATAAACCTAAATGGCAGCCCTCCAGCATCCGTAAATCTCACACTACCCATCCAGACAGGAGGGCTGAATTTGCCTGGTGAAGGATAACAGCATTGAGTTGTGAGGCTTTAGTTGACTTATTTGTTGTTATAATAAACCATTATTCATTCGTTCTCCAAAGTATATAAGACAGACTGACCTTGGCAGCATATTTTAAGAGTGAGAAGACTATAAGCCAAATATCTAATCATCAGAATCAAAATCTGATTTCTGGATCATCAGAAAAATCGGCCTTTTCTGCCACCAAATGATCCTCCTGCTGACCACATTTTCAGTCAATCAAAATATAATCCTATCATGGGCAGTGAGCGAGTGTGAGGATTGCATTTTGTTTCATAGCTGGTCTAAACATGATTACTGCTTTCATCACACAGCCATATCATCAAGTCAATAAGGATTTTCTATACTGACTTTTCATGTTGCACAGACTATATAGAGGAACTTGAGTAATTCCAATTTGCTGCACAAAACCCAGCTCTGCAAAGAATAGATTGGTACCTGTTCACCTTGGCTTGTTCAGGATAAGCCCATGATACTACTCCCTAGCTCATGAGTACATTTCTTTTATTCCAAATATATGTATTTTTAAAAATAAACTCATAAATTCTAATTCGACTTCTAAAATAAACTTTTAAGACACGTCTATTATTCAAGCCATGGATGCTATGTGCTATGAAAATCACACTATCCAATTCCATTCTTTGTACATCACTACATTCCTTTGAATCATACAAGTCTCCATTTTGAATCCAGAGTCACTAGGCACAGTAACTACTAGCCCACTAGGGTCATATAGACAGAAACCAGCACATTCAACTACTAAAATATGCTTCCAAACTCAAACTTTAGCTTAGTCCGAGCAAGACGTGGAACCATCACTTTCTGCCCAAAGCTTTATGGCCCTAGATTTGGCTATGAAAAAATACTCCAACAATGCAGGAAAATATTTCCTTGAAAAGTCTTGTAGTTTGTTATGGAAGGTAGAAAAAGTCTTAAACACTTCCAGAACAACAAGAAGAAGTTTATGTCATAGTTATCTTTGCAAAACTAGGTAACCATTTACTTATACAAGGAAAAAATGTCTGGAAAAGAAAAAGAAATAAATGGATCAGGTGCCATCTCAGGAACTTTCCTCCTAACCC
This sequence comes from Macaca mulatta, assembly GCF_049350105.2. Classification (NCBI taxonomy): domain Eukaryota; kingdom Metazoa; phylum Chordata; class Mammalia; order Primates; family Cercopithecidae; genus Macaca; species Macaca mulatta. Next base: position 144,785,177 of record NC_133406.1, read on the forward strand.
CAATTTTTCCCTTGCTCTAAGAAATAGATAAATATCACCAGGAAGCATGAAAATCCTCCATAATGAATAACATAAACAACAACCTCCTCTTGATTCAGTTTCTCACCAGCTATTGCTCTCACTTCACAGCAAAACATCTGGAAAGCTATCAGTGATCATCATATCCATTTCCTCACTTCCCAATCTCTCTTCTTCCTGCCTTAATCAGATTTCCATTCCCATCATTGCACAGTGACTGCTCTTTTCAAGGTCACCAGTAAACTCCACATTGCCAAACATAGTGATCATTTTTCTGACCTCATCTAACTCAACTTCTCAACCACCATCTCACTAAAATGAGCTCTTCTTTTGTCATTTATGACATCACATGATATGATTTGGCTCTCTGTCCCTACACAAATCTCATCTCGAATTGTAATCCCCACGTGCCAAGAGAGGAACCTGGTGAGAGGTGATTGGATCATGGGGGCAGTTTCCCCCATGCTATTCTTGAGATAATGAGTGAATTATCATGAGATCTGATGGTTTTATAAGGGTCTCTTCCCCTTTCACTCTCTCTCTCTCTCCTGCTGCCATGTAAGATGGGCCCGCTTCCCCTTCCTCCATGATTGTAAGTTTCCTGAAGCCTCCAACGATTCAGAACTGTGAGTCAATTAGGCCTATTTCCTTTATAAGTTACCCATTCCCAGGCAGTTTTTTATACTACTGTGAGAACAGACTAACACACCACAATATCCTGGTTTTCCTACTAACCACAGATGTCTCCTTTTTGGTCTCTTTTGCCAGCTCATCATCCTCAGCTTCCCCTCTAAAACCTGGCATGTCTCACACTGGGTCTAAAGACTCCTCCTTTCTATCTTTCCTCACTCACTTGGGATCTCATCCAGTTCCATGGCCGCAAATGCCATCTATATACTGATGGCTTCCAAGGGAGACCTCCAGTACAAATCTCACCCTTAAGCTCTAGTTGGCTGTCCAACTGCCTAGTTGGCATTTCTACATGAAGCTCTAATCAAAATTTCAAATATAACGTGTCCAAACAGAGTGCTTAATTTTCTACCTCCTATTCTGATCCTCTTCCAGTCATCCCCATTTCAGCAATGGCATTATTGTGTACCAAGTTTCTAAACCAAAACCTAAAAGTCATTCTTCACCTCTTTCTCTGATCATCCCCTATAATAAATTATGAGGTCCATCAACTCTAACTCTAGAGAATGTCTCAAATCCATTTATCTCCATCACCACTCCCGCCACTCTAGCTCATGACACTTTCATCTATCACCTGACCTTATGCAATAGCCTCCTAATTGCTTTCTTTGGCTGCCAATGAAATATTTTAAAATATTAATCAGATCATGTCCCTTTCCTGTTTAAAACTTCCCAATGGCTCCCCATTTCTCCTTCTGCTGCCTTCAAAACCCTATATAATTTGACCCCTGACATGTATGAGCTCATTTCTCTTATTAAAATTTGGGCGCACTAGCTTTCTTTCTGTTTTCAGAACAGACTGAGGTTTGTCTCATTTCAAATGTTTGCACTGTGTGTTCTACCTGAAAGGTTCTACTTCTGGATCTTGCCATGGCTGGTTCCTTCCAAACACAGTGAGTCTCAGGTTAAATGTAACCACCTCAGAGTAACTCCTCTGAACTCCTACCTAAAATAGCCCACTAATTCCACCTTCTCTATCACTCTCTAACAACCTCCTACTTCCATTCTCTCATAACATTTATAACTGTCTGAAATTAGCATTTTATGTGTTTGTCTATTTTCTGCTCCCTCTTCCTCTTTTAGAATATACATTCCATGAGAACAAGAACCATGGCTATATTGGATCCCTACCACCTAAAACAGGATCTGGCACATAGTAAAAACCCTATATATAAATTTGTTTAAAAAATAATAAATGAATGAATGACACAAATAATACAAGTGTGAGCTTTGCACACATTCATTTAATCATTCCAAACATTTGTCAGATGCTTTGTTGTGATATTCAGTTTGAAATCAAAAATAGGTAAGTATGCCCCTGTCCTTGCCTGCTCCTTCCTCGGGGATCTCTGACCTTGAGGGGCATCCCCAAAACAAAATTTACTAAGAACTACCAAAGAGAAGCCAAAAGAAGTAGGTCAACTAAAACCAAAATATATAGATCTTTGTATTTGTGGCATCAAATAATTATTAAATATATCTGTGGTTATGTAGAGAGCTGAAGGTAGGCAGACTTCAAAGAATGATGAGGAGAAAAGTCAAACTGGAATATTCAAGAGGTAAATATTATAGAAAATGAAATCATTGTAGAGATAAAGTAACCCATTTGTTTAGAAACTGAGAAGAGAAGGAATAAGAAGGATAAAGAAGTCGTGGAATCAAGAGATATTTCTTTGAGCATAGTAAGGGCATAAACTGTGCATGTGTGAAAGGAGAAGAGGAAAGACGAGAGGGAGAGAAACAGGGAGAAGAAAAGGACGAAAAATAAGAAGAAAGATGGACAAGAGGTTGTTATTATCCACTTTCTGAAGCCTACTTCTGTCAATTCATCCATCTCATCCTCCGTCCAGTTCTGTGCCCTTGCTGGTGCAGAACAGATATCATTTGGAATAGAAGAGGCACTCTGGCCTTTGGGGTTTTCAGCATTTTTTGTTGATTCTTTCTCATCTTCATTAGTTTGTCCAGTGCAGTCTTTGAGGCTGCTGACCCTTGAATGGGTTTTTTGTGGGGACTTTTTTGCTGTTGTTGCTTTCTGTTTGTTTCTCTTGCAATGGTCAGGTCCCTCTTCTGTAAGGCTGCTGTGGTTTTCTGGGGGTTCACTTCAGGCCCTATTCATCTGGTTCACTCCTGCACATGAAGATGTCACTCGAGGAGGCTGGAGAACAGCAAAGATGGGTGGCTGCTCCTTCCTCTGGGACCTCTGACCTTGAGGGGCATCGATCTGATGCCAGTAGGAATGCTCCTATATAGTGTGTCTGACAACCCCTGTTGAAGGGTCTCACCCAGTTGGGTGGTACAGGGAGCAGGACCCATTTAATGAAGCACTTTGGATGTCCCTTGGTGTCCCTTCACTGGAGGGAAACTCACTTGTCTGAGCTGCCTGGATTCCTCAGAACTAGCAGGAGGAAAAACTAAGTCTACTGGTCTGGGGAGTCTGTGGCCACACCTCCTGCTAGGGGCTCAGGCCCAAGGAGATCAGAGTTCTGTCCCGGAGTCCCTCGCTGGAGTTGTCAGAGTTCCTGTAGGGAAGCCCCACCAGTGAGGAGGGATGAGTCAGGATTGGGCCTGAAAAGGCATTCTGTCCACCGTCTGCCACAGCCAGTGTGTTGGGCTGTGGGGGATACCCCTTGGGACCAAGCCATCCAGCATCCCCGACTCCAGCAGGGGAAAAGCATGGTCTGGAGCTACAGAGATGGCTGCCGCCCTTCCCCTGCCCTGGGAGCTTAGTGTGTTAGGCAGCTATCAGTCCCAGTGTTGGCTATCACCCTTCCTAGCTCAGTGGCTGTTGAGAATCTGCATGGCTCTGTGGTCGGGACCCTTGGCTGCAGTGACATGGGCTCACTAGTGGGATCTTCTGATCTGTGGGTTGCACAGTTCCATGGAAAAAGCATGTTTTCCCAGGCTGGGTAGCATGCTCACTTTCTGCCTCCCTTGGCTGGGGGATGGGGGCTCCCCTGCCCCGTGTGGTTCTCAAATGGGCCTACACACCACACTGCTCTTCCTTCTTCTCTGTGGGTCACATCAGCCGCCTAGTCAGTTTTGATGACAGAACCTGGATACCTCGGTTGCCAGTGCAGGATTCATATGCCATTATGGTTCTTTTCAATGGGATCCTCCAATTGTTGCTGCTTCTAGTCAGCCATCTTAGCCCTCTAAATTGGAAGTTTTGACTGAGCTTCTATGATACAATGGAAAATTCCGAAGTGAAATACCAGAACACAAAACAGAAATTCCAAAGATGTGCTAACAACCAGTTAGAAGGCTCCAAAACTTTCAAAGGGTGTGCAAATGCCTTCTCACTCAAAAGAGTGAGGAGGTGGAATTGAAGAGAATACTTGTGCGAAGGTATTCTTTGGGAAAAACTCTGCAGTTGATCTCTTGCTCACTGCCCCAAGGGGAGCAGTGGGGCTGTTTGATTTCTCAGCTCCAGCTTAGCGAAAGCTTCAAATGGAACAGCCTCTACCTTGTACGTATCCCCTGAATGTCTGAGAGAGGGCTCAGAAGCCTGGTCTTGATTACATGTCTGAAAAATCTGGAAATGAGAAACTGTGCTTTTCAGCCTCAGGTGGTGCTAAGGTAAAGTAGACTGCCATGTTTGAGAAGTAACTGTACTCTCACCAATATGAAGGTAAAGAATACAGGAGTATTTCACACTGTGGAAGAGATACAGTCTGGAGCCATTTTAAGTGTTGCCCAAGAGAACTGCCTAGATGACTGAAGGATGTCAGTAGACAGTTTTGCCTATAGTGGATTCCTGGAAAACTAGGACCAAAAGAGATACTGGCCACCAGAAAAAAAAAAAGAAGTGCTACTTCTCAAGGTTCTGATTAGCAGGTCCCAGCAGAGAGCCTCCTAAGAATCCATAGAAGCTAGTGCATGGGAGTTAGCTTTGAACACCTGTTTATCCTAGAAAATCCAAAGCTAACTTATGGCAGTACCATTCAAGTGAGAACTTTCTGTTTTCCGTTTTCCACCTACTCCTTTGTGCTCTAAAAGGAAAGGGCCCAAAACAGTGACTAGCATCCTGGCAGGGGGTGGGGAGAGGGAGGCGGGGAATAAAGGGCAAAAGGAAAGAAAAAAGTGGCCTTTGCCTCTTACCAAGGCAGCTCCTGACCCACCAGAAGCTGGGAAAGAGGAGAAAGTTTAATTTGAAATCGAGTTAGGTTTTATACTGGACTAAGGATTCTAGTCATAGAACTGAGATTAGAAAAGTCATCGAGTCTGCCAGTTCTCATTCTGTTACAAAAAAAACAATGTTCTTATCAAAAAAAAATTAAAGGGGTAGTAGCAGGAAAACAAAGGGGCATACTGATCACATCTCATAAGTCATGCCTATTTTAGGGTCTTGGTTATGCTAGCAAAGGCCCTGTTCCATAAGGCATTCAATATGCTTTCAATCAATGTAAATAAAATCATTAAAAATACCAGCTAGCTCACATAGTATTCAATATGTGCCACTTTTCATATATTTTTATGCTCCACTTAATGCTTACAACAACTCTATGATATAGGGGCTATCATTATCTATGTTCAAAGAAATGGAGAAACAGGCACAGAGAAGTGCCTGGGGAATAGGATCTATGAATTGGATGCTCCACTAGACATTGAGTTCCCAGAAGGAAGAGACCACAGCTAGTAAAGAGGACAGCTAGGATTCCTAGCCAGGCAGCCTGGCTCTCAAGACACACTATTTGCCTCCAGGCTATTCTGCCCTCTCAAATTAGCAAACATTTATGGATAACTACTATGTACCTTATGCTGGATATTCAACAGTGGGTAAGTCAGATATTGTCTTTCCATGGAGTAATTTACGTTCTAGAAAGGAAAAATAAGTAATAAACAAGTAAATTAATAAATGCAAGATTGAAAGAAATAAACAGGGTATTATGGTGAAAAGCACAAGCAAAGACCAGAGGTGACATACAAACAGACCTAAAGTGTGGGAAGGGGTGAACCAGCCAGAACAAGAAAGGGCTAACTTAGAAGTGGAGTGCAGGGCCAGGCGCGGTGGCTCACGCCTGTAATCCCAGCACTTTGGGAGGCTGAGATGGGTGGATCACCAGGTCAGGAGATCGAGACCATCTGTGAGAGGGTTCCCTGTGAGAGGGTTCCCTGTGAGAGGGTACTGGGGAACAAGAGATGGCAGTCCAGGAAAGTATGGGTGAACCACATCCTCAGTCTTCTAATGGCTGCCTGGAGGGAGTTGCATCCTATGGAGGTATCATGGGGACCATGAGGAGGAATTTCAGGCAGGGTGGATATGGGGGCTTGGAAGGAATTGGGAGGAGTGTATGAAGATGGGGTGGACAATTTGGGGACAACCCCTATTCTTTCCTAACTCTTCAGAGGAAGAGAACCCTATAGGAGAAGAAAAAGTGGACATTTGAGTAATACCACCTGTATTATTAGTCTGTTTTCATGCTCTGATACAGACATACCCAAGACTGGACAATTTACAAAGGAAAAAGTTTAACTGGACTCACAGTTCCACGTGGCTGAGGAAGCCTCACAATCATGGTGGAAGGCAAGGAGGAGTAAGTCACTTCTTACATGGATGGCAACAGGCAAAAAGAGAATGAGAGCCAAGTGAAATGTGCTTCCCCTTATCAAACCATCAGATCTCCTGAGACTTATTCATTGCCATGAGAAGAGTATGGGGGAAACTGCCCCCATGATTCAATTATCTTCCACCAGGTTCTTCCCACAAGTGGGAATTATTGGAGTATAATTTAAGATGAGATTTGGGTGGGGATACAGAGCCAAACCATATCATTCTGCCCCGGCCCCTCTCAAATCTCATGTCCTCACATTTCAGAACAAATCATGCCTTCCCAGTAGTACCCCAAAGGCTTAATTCATTTCAATATTAACTGAAAAGTCAACAGTCCAAAGTCTTATCTGAGACAAGGCAAGTCCCTTCTACCTATGGGCCTGTAAAATCAAAAGCAAGTTAGTTACTTCCTAGATACGATGGAGGTATAGGCATTGGATAAATACAGCCATTGCAAATGGGAGAAATTGGCCAAAACAAGTGGGTTACAGGCCCCATGCAAGTCCAGAATCCAGCAGGGCAGTCAAATCTTAAAGCTCCAAAATGATCTCTTTTGACTCCATGTCTCATATCCAGGTCATGCTGATGCAAGAGGTGGGTTCTCATGGTCTTGGGAAGCCCCACCTCTGTAGCTTTGCAGAGTACAGCCTTCCTCCCTGCTGCTTTCACAGGCTGACATTGAGTGTCTGTGGCTTTTTCAGGTGAAGGGTGCAAACTGTCAGCAGATCTACCATTCTGGGGTCTGAAGGACACTGGCCCTCTTCTCACAGCTTCACTAGGAAGTGTCCCAGTAGGCACTCTGTGTGGGGGCTCTAACCCCACATTTCCCTTCTGCACTATCCTAGTAGAGGTTCTCCATAAGCACCCTACCCCTGCAACAAACTTCTGCGTGGGCATCCAGGCATTTCCATACATCTTCTGAAATCTAGGTGGAGGTTCCCAAACCCCAATTCTTGACTTCTGTGCACCCACAGGCTCAACATCATGTAGGGGCTGTCAAAGTTTGAGGCTTAAACTCTTTGAAGCCATAGCCCAAGCTATACCTTGACCCGTTTTAGTCATGGCTGGAGCGGCTGGGATGCAGGGCACCAAGCCCCTGGACTGTAGATAGCATGGAGACCCTAGGCCCAGCCCACGAAACTATATTTTCTTCCTAGGACTCCACACCTGTGATGGGAGGGGCTGCCAAGAAGACCTCTGACATGCCCTGGAGATATCTTCCCCATTGTCTTGGGGATTAACATTTGGCTCCTCATTAATTATGCCAATTTCTATAGCCAACTTGAATTTCTCCTCAGAAAATGGGATTTTCTTTTCTATCACATTGTCAGGCTGCACATTTTCCAAATTTTTATGCTCTGCTTCCTTTATAAAACTGAATGCTTTTAACATCCAAAGTCTGAATTAACACATCCCAAGTCACCTCTTAAATGTTTTGCTGCTTAGAAATTTCTTCCACCAGGGCCGGGCGCGGTGGCTCAAGCCTGTAATCCCAGCACTTTGGGAGGCCGAGACGAGTGGATCACGAGGTCAGGAGATCGAGACCATCCTGGCTAACACAATGAAACCCCGTCTCCACTAAAAATACAAAAAAATTAGCCGGGCGTGGTGGCGGCGCCTGTAGTCCCAGCTACTCGGGAGGCTGAGGCAGGAGAATGGCAGGAACCCGGGAGGCGGAGCTTGCAGTGAGCCGAGATCGCGCCACTGCACTCCAGCCTGGGCGACAGAGCGAGACTCCGCCTCAAAAAAAAAAAAAAAAAGAAATTTCTTCCACCAGATACCCTAAACCATCTCTCTCAAATTCAAAGTTTCACAGATTTCTAGGGCAGGGGCAAAATGCCACCAGTCTCTTTGCTAAAACACAACAACAACACACATCTTTGCTCCAGTTCCCAACAACTTCCTCATCTCCATCTGAGACCACTTCAGCCTGGACCTTATTGTCCAGGACAATACAGACAATATTGCTATCAAGCTTGTGGTCAAAGTCATTCAACAAGTCTCTAGGAAATTACAAACTTTCCCACATTTTTGTATCTTCTTCTGAGCCCTCCAAATTGTTCCAACCTCTACCTGTTACCCAGTTCCAAAGTCACTTCCATATTTTTGGGTATCTTTTCAGCAACACCCTACTCTACTGGCACCAATTTACTATATTATTCCATTTTCTAAGATAAAGACATACCTGAGACTGGGCAATGTACAAAGAAAAAGATTTAATTAGACTCACAGTTCCATGTGGCTGAGGAGGCCTCACAATCATGGTGGAAGACAAGGAAGAGCAAGTCATGTCTTACATGGATGGCAGCAGGCAAAAAGAGAGAACGAGAGCCAAGTGAAATGGGTTTCCCCTTATCAGACTATCAGATCTCATAACACGTGTTCATTACCATGAGAACGTGTATGAGAAACTGCCCCCATGATTCAATTATCTCCCACCGGGTTCCTCCCACAACACATGGGAATTACGGGAGTACAATTCAAGATGAGGTTTGGGTGGGGACACAGAGCAAAACCATATCACCACATCATGCTCATATCTGAAACATAAAACTTTACTTGCTATCTACTTTGGCCCTTTCAGGCCAGTGTGTCTATTCCTTTTGTATATAGGTCTTCTCTAGTAAGAAGCCAAATATTTAAACTCACCTTTTTCCAAGGAGAGAAAAGCATGGGTCAGACCTCCAACATTGGCTGGTAACTACCAGATGGAGGGGCCCAGTCATGGGAAAGGTGGCGAGATGGCCTGGGGGGCTCCAACTGCCCCTTTTCTTTGGAACCAGGCAGGAATGAGGCCAATAATTTATTGCTTTCCATTCTGTGGTATCTCTTTGTGCCCGTGTGTGTTCATGTGGGTGTGTGTTTCTTCTGTTGTTTATTCCTCTCCTGTTAAAAATGTAATGAACTCAGTCTAGGTACTTTTGTGGATTGTCATGCTATCCCTGTAGTTGATTCTAATGTCCAAATGTGTCATTATTTACCAATGGTGCAATAAATACTGTTACGGCTAAAAAGTCTGTATTTCCTATGAATGGGCCCATCTCCCACAAAAATATACTAACGAAGGAAAAGTAATATTCCATTAGACCAATTATAATAACATAATCTGAATAATCTGGCAGCAGAACAAACTGAGACTTCTGTATGTAAGTATTATTCCTTTTTCAACAAAGAATCATACGTCCTGATATCTTGCCAATTGGTTCTTACCCTCTGCCCCTGTTTCAAATGGAGCCCTGTCAAATTCTACCTAAAGCCTTACACTCCTCTGCTTTCAGGGCTTCTGTGTCCTCACATGACTCCTACAGTGCCGGGTGCTCTGGTACCAGCAAAAAACATTACAGACTTAACGGTAGTTAGATTTTAATTTCATTAGTTTGGACTTTAACCTGCCCTCTAATTAGATGATGAACTGAGGAAAATCTAATTACTTTTTCAATATTCCTTCCGTGGCATTCTTGATTATTGCTGTGTCCCATTTCTACAACTCACAGGGGCTTCCTGAATGTGGATAACAATCACCTCTTTCCCAACAAAAGCGGAAGTAGCTCCATTTGTTAAAGAGTGGGAAATCAGTTTGTTGGTTTGTTATGTGTCTGCTGTTTTATATTAGAATTGGCTCTGTAGGTTTCACCCCTACCATGAGATTAGTCAAGTTTGGGCACTCAGGTAGCCAAAGGCATTTAAAACATGCTACAATTGACCTCTGTCTTGAAACAATTATCTTTTGTTTTGCAAGACAAGCATGTGACCTTTCCTTCAGCCAGGAGCCAGTGGGTAATGGATTACTTGATTGACTGGGTATGACACTGCTGTTGAGAAATGTACTTTGAACATATTTGGCAAGTTGAAAGTGGCATAGCTCATTAGGATACTATTATGTTAATTTGAAACGCCACCCAGGTAAGGAAGCAGTTCTGCTATAATGGTACATTGTAAAGAACTGCCTGGATCCTTCAGATGGAGATGGCCTTACAGTGGTGAGGCCAGCTAGATGGTGTGGATCCCAGGACAATGTAATAGGCCATGCTACCTGCCCAACTCCTATGACTGCCTTTATGAGAAAGGCAAGAAAAGAGACTGGAATATCCTTGTGTTGCCTGATTGACTCCCACTGGCTTTATGGATTCAGGCAAATGAAGGAAACAAGAAAATAATGGGCTATGTCTAAGCTTTTATCTTTTGCCTCAGACTCCACATTTCTCGGCAGGGATTAACTCGCCACCAATTAACTTGCCCCATTCCCCCAAACTCACCACAGTCACCACAACCACTGGAGTGAAAATGAAGGTCCTCGTGCTTCTTTGCATCAGATTCCTGGAAGAGATTTCACAAAGAGTCAAAGAGACAGTATCTTTAAAGATTAAAAACAAACACTGGTAAATCCAACCAAGAATTGTAATGGCAACTAGGGGAACAAGAACAACAGCAAAAAAGACAAAATTGCTTAACAAATGTTTACAGACACTTCACAGCCTCTCTGCCTCATTTTGATTAAACTATTTAATACATTGGATTTACTTTCAGTGTATCGGAGATAAGGTCCTGTGAGTTTGAAGTCTGTGATCCACCAACAAACAAATTTTGCAGTAAGAGGTTTTCTTGTGGAGAACAGAAAAAACTGCTGAGCAAGAGAAGCTATCCTACCCAGCAATTCAAAAATATTTCCCCTTCTCTGCTTTTACTGAGATGCAAGATGACTCTTCTGCTTCTGAGAGGGTCAAAACACAGAAAAGAAAACCAGTCCAGAGGAAGGATTATCTTGGATACAAACCCTTTTCCTGGGATACTAGATAATCCAAAAATACAAGCTGGTGCAAGACAGCTAAACATCAGTCCAGCTCCTCTTTGTGTCTGTAAATGTAGCTCCATGTAAGTGACTTGGAACAATTAAACCACAAAATCCCAACAAGACAAAGAGCAGACAATTTATAGCCCAGCTCCTGCAGCTAGGGAGGAATATCTCATAGTCTTACCTAAGAAGCAATTACAAATGAAAGGGCTTCTCAGTAGTGGAGATTTTTTTTTTCAAGAGGCACTCTGCCAGAAAATTTTTTCACCAAAAGGCAGAGATCCATAAAACCTCCCTTTTTAAAATTATATCATTAATAGATGTACCAGGCATATTTGCAACATTGGAGGAGAGCATGTCTCTCAGTAGAAAAATGAGTAAACAGCTAGAGCTAAATATACATGGTTAATGAAGTCTGTACTCTTTGAAGGCCTTAACCATGGACAGTCCAGGGAGTACAAAGACTGTTGGTTTCAAAGTCCAATGAGTAAGAATTCAAATGTGGTTCCAATACTTACTAGCCCTAGGATTCAGGTAAGTTTTTAACCTCTCTGAGCCTTGGCTTCCTCAGTTGTATAAAAAGGACAGTAGCGTTTGCAACCTGGAATTACTATGGAGCCAGTACACAACAGTTGCTCTTACATCCCTGATCTTTTTTCCACAATTATAGAATAAAAATAGGAATAGTATAAATTTCTACCTTTTATACAAGATACTACATGATGAAAACCAAGGAAAGAATATTTAATGTCATTTAAAAAGACAATACCCTAGGAGGCAGAAGAACAGAAGTCAATTCCTGGCTCTGTCCATTTCCATAGCTATAATTCTGCTCTTCCATCTCTCTGGGCCTCCAACTCCTCATCTGAAAACTGGAGAGATTTGACCAGCTTGTTGTTCCCTAGGGTTTCTTCTGGTTGTGAAATTCTTTGATTTCACTAATGACTGTTCTTGCTGGTAATATGTAAGCCACTGAATAGATATGTACTTAAAGCCCAATCATTTTGTATTAGAAGCAGCAGCATAGAATGGTCATGAGAAGGTTCTAAAACTGGACTGCTTTGGAGTTTGAATTCCAGATTTGCCACTTACTAACTCGGGGACCTGAGAAATTTCATCTCTCTGTGCATACGTTATCTTATCTATAAAATGGGTAAAGTCATAGTTACTTGGGTCATGAAGATTTAGTGAGTTGGCCATGGAGGGTGCTAAGAATAGCATCTGACACAGAGTAAGCAGTCAGTGATTGACAACAGCTATGTTGTTGTTGTTGTTGTGGTTGCTTTTATCCATTAAGGGGAGATGCAATAATCACTACAGTGGTTTGGCCAACTTTGGATTTAAAATATAGTAGTTTTGTCTTTGTATAAGTGAGTTGTAATCGATTACTTTCTATGTGCCCATCACATATTCAGTCCCCTCCTACTTCACTATGAACACCCAGAGTGATGACTGTCCCTACTTCTGTAGCCCAAGTGGGCAGATGCGAGACAGTTCTGAGTTCTCTATATATGGAAAGAAGACCAAGCCCAGAAAAATGTACTGTTAAGCACTGCCATAATTTGTGAAAAGGTCAGACAGTTATACAAGCATTTTGCTGAGACCAGAGAAAAGCAAACAAAGACTAATACAAGTACAAAAGACAAATGATTTCAAAGTAAAAGACATGTTGAAACTTTTTAAAGAGTCACTTTCTGAATATTATGAAACTTGAGAAAAATCTGTATCAGCAATTTATAACATGACAGCAATATTGCCCAAACGGTTAAAACAACTGATTGATCTAGAGCAGATTTTTATGCCAACTAATCTAACTTGTGTTGGCAGCAGGTACCTTCTAGAAGTTTTATATTCATTTAATGGCATTTTCATTGTTTAGCGTCTATGAAACTTTGATCTCACCAACTACAATCAGTCACAGCACAGTTAGGTAGAGTGAACACCTGGGATTGTTACTGCGAAGAACAGACTCTCTGGCCTCAAAGAGCTTATAGTCTAATATGAGCAATTACAACCCAGCACAAGATGTAAAGAGTGACGCTGTGTGGTTCAGACATCAAGAAAGCAATAAGGCTTGAGGAGATGGGGATAGTGCTCTTTGATAATGTGTTTCAGATGCCATCTTATCGACAATGTTTCTCATTTTACTTTTACCTAGACCTGCCCTCTAGTTCCACTTTTAGTTTTCTCTACAGATTCTTCTAGCCTTAACTATTTCTAATTCCACTAAAAAAGGCAGTTTGCTACTGAGTCACAGAAAACATTACAACCCCCCTCACACATTTCCATTGACTTTCATCACACAGAACTTAATTCTCTCAAGTTAAATCATTTGTAATACTATAGTTTAAAAGAATTTCCTAATGTAGCCCTTCTGAATCTCCTAATAAAATATTGTTGAAGATAAAGAGCAAATTCAAACAGAAACTCAAGAATAGCCAGAAAATAACAATAGTGAAAACACAGCATATCAGACCTTATGGAAATAGTTAAAAGAGAAGTCAGAGGAAAAATAGTAGCCTCAAATACATCTCTGATTACAAAAAGAAATAGGAAAATGTGTAAATTAGGCGCCCAAGTTACAAAATACAAAATAAGGCTAAGAAAAGCAGAAAGATGAAGTTAATAAAGATAAGGAGAAATGAATGACTTAGAAATGAAGAAAAAAGGTGCTAAGCAGTAAAATATAAAATTGGTTAAAAACACCAAAAAGTAAACAACTTATGGTCCACTCTGATAAAGAAAAGAGAGGAAAAGCAAAAAATAAAAAATAAATACAAAATAAAAGATCTGAGGGTGAGGCAAGATGGTGGAATAGAAGGCTCCACTGATTGTTTCCCCTACAGGAAGGCCAAATTTTAACAATTGTCTGCACACAAAGAAGCACCTTCATAGGAACCAAAAACGAGGTAAGTAATCATAGAACCTAGTTTTAACCTAACACTGCTGGAAGAGGCACTGAAGACATAGGAGAGATAGTCTTGATTCACAGACAACACCTCTCCCTCATTCCTCCCAGCAATGGCCGCGCAGCACAGAGAGACAATCTGTGCACTTGGGGGAGGGAGCGCACAGTGACTGAGGGACTTTGCATTGAACTCTGTGCTACCCTGTCACAGCAGAAAGTAAAACCATGCTGAACTCAGTCAGTGCCTGCCCACAGAGGGACCATTTGGACCAGCCCTAGCCAGAGGGGAATGGCCCATTCCAGTGCTTAGAACTTGAGTTTCAGCAAGCCTCACCACAACAGGCTAAAGGGCACTAGGGTCCTAAGTGAACTTGAAAGGCAGTCTAGGACATAAAGACTGAAAATCTTAGGCATGTCCTGGCGCTATGCTGGACTTACAGCCAATGGAATGCGGCAGCATGTGACCTAGGGAGATACCAGGCAGGGTGGCTTGAAAGTGTTTACACCACCCCTCTCCTAATCCCAGACAGGGAAGCTTAGAGCAACAAAAGTGACTCCTTCCATCTGCTTGAGAAAAGGAGAGAGAAGCATAAAGAGGATGTTGTCTTGCATCTTGGACACCAGATAAGCCACAGTAGGATAGGGCACCTGGCAGAATTGTGAGGCCCATATTCCACGCCCTAGGCCCCAGACAACATTTCTAGACACACGCTGGGCCAAAAAGGAACACTCTTCCTTGAAGAGAAGGACGCAGTCCTGGCAGGATTCACCACCTGCTGAAAGAATTGCTGGGCCCTGAATAAACAGGAGCAATACCCAGATGGTATGCTATGGGCCCTGGATGAGACTCTGAGATGTGCTGGCTTCAGGTACCAGTTCAACCGCAGTGAGACAGAACACCATGCAGGCTCTTGGGTTCTAAGTCAAGGCGTGGGCTCTTGGACAAAATTTTTGGATATACCTTGGGCAAGAGGGGAGCCCACTGCCCTGAAGTGTGAGTCCCAGGCCTGGCAGTATTCACCACAGGCTGACTGAAGCACCCTTGGGCCTTAAGTGAACATCAGCAGTGGCCTGGCAGTATGATCTCCTTATGGCTTAGAGGTGGTGGTGGCCACAGGGAGAGGCTCTTTTTCCTGTGTAAAGGGGAGGGAAGAGAGAAGGGCTTTGCCATATAATTTGAGAGCCAGCCTAGCCAGAATAGAAGAGAACATCAGGTAGATTTCTAAGGTTTTTGACTCTGATTCCTGGCTGCCAGACAGCATCTCTGGACCTGCCCAGGGCCTGGGGGAACTCACCAACCTGAAAGGAAGAATGCAAACCTGGCTGGCTTCACTACCTGCTGATTGTAGAGCCCTAAAGCATTAAGTGAACATAGGTGGCAGACAGGTAATGGTTACAGCAGGCCTTGGGAAAGACCCAGTGCTGTGCTGGCTTTCCGTCAGAGCCAGGGCAGTTCTAGGTGTGATGGCCACAGTGTGCCTGCATCACCCCATCCCTACCTCCAGGTAGTTTAGCACAAAGAGAGAGACACTATTTGTTTGGGAGAAGGTAAGGAAAGAGAAAGAGTCTCTGTCTGGTAATCCAAAGAGTTCATATGGATCTTATCCAAAACCACCAAGGTGATACATCTACAAGTCTGCAAGAACCACAGCATTACCGGGCTTGGATTCCACTTTTCTTCAAATACCTGAAAAGCCTTCCTGAGGAGGACAGGCACAGATTGTGAAGTCCATGTTGTGAGAACTACAATAAGTATGTAACTTTTCAATGCCCAGACACCAAAGAACCTCTACAAGTATCAAGACCAGCCAGGAAAATACAACCTCATCAAATGAACTAAACCAAGCACCAGGGACCAATCTTGGAGAAACAACCATATATGACCTTTCAGACAGAGAATTCAGAGTAGCTGTTTTGAGAAAAAAAGAAATTCAAGATATCACAGAAAAGGAACGTAGAATTCTATCAGATAACTATAACAAAGAGATTAAAGTGATTAAAAACAATCAAGCCAAATTCCAGAGTTGAAAAATGCAATTCACAGACTGAAGAATGCATCACAGTCTCCTAGTAACCGAATTGATCAAGCAGAAGAATTAGTGAGCTTGAAGATATGCTATTTGAAAAGACACAGCCAGAGGAGACTAAAGAAAAAAAAAAAGAATAAAAAACAATAAAGCACACCTACAATATCCAGAAAATAGCCTCAAAAGGGCAAATCTAAAAGTTATTGGCCTTAAGGAGGAAATAGAGAAAGTGATAGGGGTAGAAAGTTTATTCAAAGGGATAATATCAGAGAATTTCCCAAACCTGGAGAAAGGTATCAATATTCAAATACAAAAATGTTATAGAACATCAAGAAGATTTAATCTAAAGAGGTATTGAGGTATTAAATACCTCAAGGCATTTAACCCAAAGAGGTTTTGAGGTATTAAATACCTCAAAACATTTAATAATCAAACTCCCAAAGGTCAAGGATAAAGAAAGGATCCTAAAAGCAGCAAGAAAGAAAAAAAATACACAATTGAGTCCCAATACATCTAGCAGCAGACTTTTCAGTTGAAACCCTACAGGCCAGGTAAAAGTTGCATGACATATTTAAATGCTGGAGGAAAAAACTTTTGCCCTATAAGAGCATATTCAGTGAAAATATCCTCCTTTAAGCATGAAAGAGAAATAAAGACTTTCCCAAACAAAAGCTGAGGGATTTCATCAACACCAGACCTGTCCTATAAGAAATACTAAAGGAAGTTCTTCAATCTGAAAGAAAAGGACATTAATGAACAATAAGAAATCATCTGAAGGTACAAAACTCACTGGTAATAGTAAGTGCACAGACAAGCACAGAATATTATAATCCTGTAATTGTGAGGTGTATGCTACTCATATCTTAAGTAGAAAGATATGAATCAAGTAGAAAGGTAATGAACCAATCAAAATTAATAACTACAACAACTATTCAGGACATAGACAGTACAATTAGACAAAGAGAAAGAACAAAAAGTTAAAAAGTAGGGGACAAAGTTAAGACATAGAGTCTTTATTAGTTTTATTTTTGTTTGTAACAGGGGTAAGTTGTTATTAAATTAAAATAATGGGTTATAAGACAGTATTTGCAAGACTCATGGTAACCTCAAATTTTAAAAATGCAATAGATAAACAAACAATAAAAAGCAAGAAATTAATACATATCACCAGAGAAAATCACTTTCACTAAAAGGAAGACAGGAAAGAAGAAAAAAAAGGAAGAGATAAACACAAAACAGTTAGAAAACAAATAACAAAATGGCATACCTAAATCCTTACTTATCAATAATAACATTGTAAATGGACTAAACTCTCCAATAAAAAAGATATAGAGTGGCTGAATGAATGAAAAAGCAAGACCTAATAATTTGTTGCCTACAAGAAATGCACTTAACCTATAAAGATAAACAGATGCTGAAAATAAAGAGATGGAAAAAGATATTGCATGTCAATGGAAACCAAAGAAAAGCAGGAGTACCTATACTTATATCAGACAAAGCAGATTTTAAGACAAAAACTGTAAGAGGAGACAAAGAAGGTCATTACGTAATGATAAAGTAGTCAATTCAGCAGGAGGATATAACAATTGTAAATACATATGCACCCAATATTGGAGTACCTACATACATAAAGCAAGGTTTTTTTAGAGCTAAAGAAAGAGTTAGAATTCAATTCAACAATAGCTACAGATTCCAACACCTCACTTTCAGCATTAGGCAGATCTTCTAAACAGAAAATCAACAAGAAACATTGGATTTAATCTATGCTGTAGAACAAATGGACCTAATAGGTATTTACAGAACATTTCATCCAACAGCTGCAGAACACATGTTCTCCTCCTTAGCAAATGGATCATTCTCAAGGATAGTCTACACATTAAATCACAAAACACATCTTAAAACATTCAAAATAATTGAACTAATATTAAGCATCTTCTTTGACCACAATGGAATAAAACTAGAAATCAATAACAAGAGGAATTTTGGAAACTATACAAACACATGGAAAGTAAACAATATCCTCCTGAACGACCATGGGTCAATGAAGAATTAAGAAGGAAATTGAGACCAGGCATCATGGCTCACACCTGTAATCCTAGCACTTTGGGATGCCAAAGCAGGAGGATCACTTGAGGCCAGGAGTTCAAGATCAGCCTGGGCAATATGGTAAGAACCTGTTTCTATTAAAAAATTTTAAAAAGAAGGAAACTGAAAAATTTCTTGAAACAAATGATAATGAAAACACAATACAGAAAAACCTGTAGGATACAGTAAAAGTGACAGCAATACTAAAAGGGAAATGTATAGCAATAAGTACTTACATCAAAAAAGAGAAAAAACTTCAAATAACTTTATGTTGCATCTTAAAGAACTAGAAAAATAAGAGCAAACCAAACCCCAAATTCCTAAAAGAAAAGAAATAATAAAGATCAGAGTGGAAATAAATGAAACGGAAAAAGAAAAAGAAAATGTCAATGAAATAAAAAGTTGATTTTTTGAAAAGATAAACAAAAGTGACAAACCTTTAGCCAGACTAAGAAAACAAGAGAATATTCAAGTAAACAAAATCAAAGATGGAAAAGGAGACATTATAACTGATACCACAGAAATTCAAAGGATCATTAGTGGCTACTAGGAGCCAATATGCCAATAAACTGAAAAATCTAGAGGAAATGAATCAATTCTTAGACACATACAACCTACCAACATTGATAAACACAATCTTATGAAAAACCCCAAAGCCTAAATAGAGCAATAGCAAGTAAGAAGATGAAACATTAATAAAGAGTATCCCAGTAAAGAAAACACCAGGACCTGATGTCTTCACTGCTGAATTCTACCATTTGAAGAAGAACTAATACCAATTGTACTCAAACAATTCCAACAAATAGAGGAGAAGGGACTACTTCCAAACTCATTCTGCAAAGACAATATTACCCTCATACCAAAACCAAAGACACATCAAAAACACAAAAACTACAAGCCAATATCCCTTATTAATATTGATGCAAAAATACTCAGTAAAATACTAGCAAACCAAATTCAGCAATACATTAAAAGGATTATTCATCATGACCAAGTGGGATTTATTCCAAGGATGCAAGAATGGTTCAACATATGCAAATCATTTACTGTGGTACATCATATCAACAGAATGAAGGAAAAAATGTATATGATCATTTCAATTGATGCTAAAAAAGCATTTCATAAAATTCAATATCCCTTCATGATCTTTCAAAAAGAAAACACAAAAAACTGGGTATAGAAACATACCTCTACATGATAAAAGCCATGAATGGCAGGCCCATAGCAGTTATTATATTGAATGGGGAAAAACTGAAAGCCTTTCCTCTAAGATCTGGAACAAGACAAGGATGCCCACT
Organism: Macaca mulatta; assembly: GCF_049350105.2. NCBI lineage: Eukaryota > Metazoa > Chordata > Mammalia > Primates > Cercopithecidae > Macaca > Macaca mulatta. Next base: position 144,804,546 of record NC_133406.1, read on the forward strand.
TTCACCACTGTTATTCAGCATAGTACTGAAAGCTCTAACTAGCACAATCACATAAGAGAAAAAAAATTAATAGCATTCAGATTGAAAAGAAAACAGTCAAATTGATCCTCATTTGCAGATGATATAACCTTATAGTTGGAAAAACCTTAAAACTCTGCAAAAAAAAAAAAAAAAAAAAAAAAACTACTAGAACTTATAAACGAATTCAATGAAGTTGCAGGATACAAATTAACATACAAAAATCAGTGCATTTCTATATGCTAACACTGAACCATCTGAAAAAGAAATTTAAAAAGTAATCCCAGTTACAATAGCCACAAATGAAATTAAACAGCTAGGAATTAATTTAACTTAACCAAAGAAGTGAAAGATCTCTATAACAAAAACTATAAAACCTATTAAAGAAATTGAAGAGGACATACAAAAATGGAAAGATATTCCATGTTAATGGATTGGGAGAATGAATATTGTTAAAATATCCACACTACCCAAAGCAATCTACAGATTCAACATGATTCCTATCAAAATACCAATGACATTTTTCACAGGAATAGAAAACACAATCCTAAAATTTATATGGAACCACAAAAGACCAAGAAGAGCCAAAGCTCTCCTGAGCGAAAAGAACAAAACTGAAGATATCACATTACCTGACTTCAAATTATACTTCAGAGCTATGGTAACCAAAACAGCATGGTACTGGAGTAAAAATAGATGCATAGACCAATGGAACGCAGCAGAGAACCCAGAACCAAATGCACATACCTAGAGAGAACTCATTTGGACAATGATGCCAAGAACATACATTGGGGAAGACAGTCTCTTCAATAAATGGTGCTGGGAAAACTGGATATCCATATTCTGAAGAATGAAACCAGACCCCTATCTCTCACCATGTACAAAAATCAAATCAAAATAGATTAAAGATGTAAATCTAAGACCTTAAACTATGAAACATCTATAAGAAAACATTGGGGAAACTCTCCAGGACATTGTTCTGGGCAAAGATTTCTTGAGTAATATCTCACAGGTGCAGGCAATCAAAGCAAAAATGTACAAATGAAATCACACCAAGTTAAAAAGCTTCTGCACAGCAAAGGAAACAATCAAGAAAGTGAAGAGACAACTCACAGAATGGCAGAAAATATTTGCAAAGTATCCCTCTGACAAGGATTAATAACTAGAATATATAAGGAGCTCAAATAACTCTATAGGAAAAAAATCTAATAATCCAATTTTTTAAATGAGCAAAAGATTTGAATAGACATTTTTCAAAAGAAGACATACAAATGGCAAACAGGCATATAAAAAGGTGTTCAACATGACTGATCATCAGACAAATGCAGATCAAAACTGCAATGAGATACCATCTTACCCAAGTTAAAATGACTTTTACTTAAAAGACAGGCTATAACAAATGCTAGTGAGGATGTGGAGAAAAGGGAACCCTCGTCCACTGTTGGTGAGAATGTAAATTAGTACAACCACTATGTAGAACAGTTTGAATGTTTCTCAAAAAACAAAAAAAAATAGAACTACCATAAAATTCAGCAATCCCACTGCTAGGTACACACCCAAAAGTAAGGAAATCAGGATATCGAAGAGATATCTGCACTCTCGTGTTTGTTGCACTATTCACAATAACCAAGATTTGGAAGTAAACTAAATGTACATCAACAGATGAATGGATAAAGAAAACCTGTTATATATACACAATGTATTGCTATTTAGCCATAAAAAAAGAATGAGATCCTGTCATTTGCAACAACATGGATAGAACTGGAGGTCATTATAATAAGTGAAATAAGCCAGGCACAGAAAGACAAACTTCACATGTTCCCACTCATTTGTGAGAGCTAAAAACTAAAGCAATTGAACTCATGGAGATAGAGAGGAGAATGATGGTTACCAGAGCCTGGGAAGGATAGTGGGGGCATGACAGTGGAGGGGATGGTTAATGGGTACAAAAATAGTTGGAAAGAATGGATAAGACCTAGTATTTAATAGCATAACAGGGTGACTATAGTCAATAATAATTTAACTGTACATTTTAAAGTAACTAAAAGGCTTTACTAGATTGTTTGTAACACAAAGGAAAAATGCTTGAGAGTATAGATACCCCATTTACCACGATGCAATTATCACATATTGCATGCCTGTATCAAAATATCTCATGTGTCCCATAAATATATACATCTATTATGTACCCACAAAAATTACAAATAAAAATAATTTTTAAAAAGCAATGAGAAGAATGAAATAAATAACTCAGATTCAAAGAAAAATTGAAGAACATAATGGACTATTTTTTCAATTTCATATAACAGATAATTTTCTAGGAAAAAAGTAGCTTGCTAAGGCTTCCTAACAGGCTATCCTTGATAGCCTGAAAGAAATTAAGAAGGTGCTTTATTTTTCCCCTACTCGGTACTGTCCTCAAGCTCAGGAATGGAGAGTCTGTATCAACACAAAAATGAAGCCACTGGCTTTCTAAAGCACAGGTGCCACCAATGGATGCCTAGTGACCAGAGCAATTTCTTTTTGTAGAGACTACAATTCCACAAAAATGATATAGCAAGCTGAGGGTATTGAAGGGGAGAACAGTGGCACTGGTTCATTGCATTCTACCAAGCAAAGCCTTTTAGATGGTGTGGAGGCAAAAAGAACCCTGACAAAATATTGTTTACATTTTTGTTTTTATACACTCTAACATTTCAGAGTATAACAGAATCAGAAAGATCAAGTCCAAAAGGATTTCATACCTCAGCCCTGCAACAACACATTATTGCCAGGGTCAAGGAGTTAGGTTACATGAGATTTCCAACTACCTGCTGATTTGAGAAGTTGCTGCCAGCACTCAGAAAAAGGGTGAACTAGACCAGGGACTTTCCGATATTATATTGGCAAACATCAGGTATGGATGTAAATATCAGAAAGCCACTTGGCTCAAAATTCATGGCTTCTGCACAAGAATTAGTGTCGAAATTAAGGAGATCTTGCGGAGCAAGAGAACCCAGAGCAGAGTTTGCTCTTATCTCTAGAAATTACAAATCCCCATGCTCATACATCTCCTCATTACAACCTTCTAAAATTCCTTTACTGATGCATTATTAAAATAGAGAAAGTCACATGGAGTTTTAATTTTGGTATCTGAAAAGATCCCACTCCTACTTCTGTCATTTATTTTACCAGGTAAATAACTATATATGTCCAATCTCAGGACTTGGGTCCTAAAGTCAACAAGTTTAATCCTGCAACACTATCCCTACAGAAGATATCTATGGCATATTAATAAACAGTGGCATTGGATTCACCCAAATCTAGATGGTCCTGCTGTAGCCTAAGTTTTTGTATCCCGTCCCCGCCAAATAATCATATGTTAAACCTAGTCCCTAATATCATGTTGTCAGAAGGTGGGTCCTTTGCGAGGTAATTAGGTCATGAGGTTAGGGTCTATGTGAATGAAATTAGTTTCCTTATAGGAGGCCCAAGGGAGCTCCTTTGCTCCTTCCACCATGTGAAGACACAACAGCATGGCATCATCTATCAATCAGGAAACAGGGCTTCACCAGATACAGAATCTGCCCGCATTTTAGTCTTGGATATCCCAGGCTCCAGAACTACAAAAAATAAATTTCTGTCATTTATAAGCTACCTGGTTCATGGTATTCTGATATAGCAGCCCAAATGAACTAAGATAGGCCCCTTAATTCTTTTCTATCCACAGGGCACAGATATCTCCAAAACAAAAGCAGCTTTAGGTGTCAAGCCATCTCAAAATATCTGATAGCTACAGGTAGGCCTCAAACAAGGCAGAGTTATTTTGCTGTATATTTTCCATTTTCCTTACCAGATCCCCTGTCCTGCCTTTCTTTACTCTGCTCTCTGTCCCGAGAGTCATCTGTATGGAACGCATCAACTGTTTCCCAAGCCCTCTGGCTTTCACTTGGATTGAGCCAATGTGAAGCACTTGTAGTAGAGTGAAGGGAGAACGGTGGCTCCCTCCCTGCAAGGTCACTGAGAGATAACTGTATTCATCCACCAAAAGTCATTGTTCCATTCAAGAAGGGTGACTCTACAAAAACATTCCCACCTTGGTCTTTTTGGGTCTCAGTATGGTAGCAGCTCAGTCGCTAACAAGACACTGAGTTATTGCACCATCTCTTGTGCATATCATTACAAATAGTTCTTTTGTATACAAACCTCCTCTAATTATTTCATATTGAAGGTGCCATCTGTCTTCCATGAAGGTAGGACAGATAGTCTCAATTGGGGAACTTCTAAAACCATAGACAAGACAAATTTTATCCATCAAAATGGAAGATATCACCTACCTGTTTGAAGTAGAATTAGTCAGAGAGCATTTACTCCCACATCAAAAGCCAATAAATCTCTAAAGCAATTGTTCAGATGGGAATAACAAATGTTGACAATATGTTTATTGGTGTCCCTGAGAAAGACCTTCTATCCTGGTATGTGTGGGTCCACAACCTATGAACTGATTTTTCCCCCCTGGCTCATCATAAAGTAAATACTGATATGCTCTGCTTTGCCCCACCCACCCCACACAGAACTCCCCTTCAAATTCCCATTCAGAGAAGATACCTTAGGGAAAAGAGTCCTACCTCTACAACAGCAGAGTAAATTCATACCAGTATGCAGTCCTTCTTTCTTAGATATGAAGACACAGCCACTGATGACCAGAAACATGAAAAGAACAAGTAGTATCCAAGAGAAATAGGAAAAATGACTTTAAAATAAGTCAGGTAAAAAAGAAAATGATTTTTAAATCCTATAGTAAATAAAATTATTGTCTTCACAAAATGAGTACTATGACAAAGAATTAATAAATAAAAATTGGAAGTAAAGATATTAGAAATTTAAAATCATTTCTGAAATAAAATGCTTAGGAGAGCTAAAAAAAAAGTCAAATAACTTTTCTAGAAATGAAGCAAAGAAACAGTCATGAAAAAAGAAAAGAAATTCAAAAGTTACCAACATCCAGTTAATAAGCTCTATAAAGAGAAACCTAAAAACAAAACAAACAAACAAAAAAAAAAAACTAAAAGGGAGAAAATTATCAAAGAAATAATACGAGAAATTTTCCCAGAGTTTAAAAAAGACATGTCTTCTGATTAAAAGTACAAACAAAATGCCTAGCATGAAAACTTAAAAAGAAAAAAAAAATACCTAAACACATAATTTTGAAATGTCAAAATTCTGAGTATAATAAAACATTCTAAAAGCCTCTGGAGAGAAAAATGAGTTACCTGCAAAGGATGCCTCCTCATCAGCTCAGCAGATATTAGAAGCTAATGGGCCAATGCTTTTAAGGTTTTCAGGGAAAATAATTTTCAACATAGAGTTCTATACCCAGCCAAATTATCAGTTAAATGTGATGGCAAAGTAAAGATATTTTAGAGATGTAAAAAGTCAAAAAGCTTCCCTTTTTTTAATGCAATTTTAATAAAAATGCTAGTTTGAATTTTTATGAGGAAGTTGATAAATACATTATAACACTTACAAGAAAGAATAAATATCAACAAACAGAATCAGCCTTAATAAAAAGAGGTGGGGGTGAGGAGGTGCTCTCCATACAAGCTTCTAAGGGATACTATAAAATTTCAGAAAAGAAAGCATATAGACACCTATTGGTTCACGGGATGGTGGTGGGAAAAGAATTGTACATCCCTGCCTAAAACCTCCACAAAGTTATGCTCCAGATAAATTGAAGTCTTAAAAATTAAAGAGAAAGCAATAAATAATTTTAAAAGACAAAAATGTAACAGAATGTCTACATAGTCCAAAGACTAGAAAGAAATTTGGGAGTTTTATTTAAAACCCCCAAAAGCATAAACTATGGAACTAAAAAGAAATTTATAATTTGATTATATAAAACTTAAGAGTTCAACTTAAGCTCAACTTGTCATCATGTGAAGCCACTGATGAAGTCAACAGACATATAAAAGATTAATATAATACATACCTACGTTTAAGCCAGTCACTACTTAGGGTATTTAAGGGATTCCTGAAAACTAGCATGAAAAAAAACAACCTCAGTAAAAATGGGTGAAGGATAAGAAAGGCAATTTGCAAAAGCGGGAACCCAAAAGACCAACAAATATGTGAAGTATTTTTTAAATAATTCGTTCACAGAGAAATTCAAAACAAAACATCACGGAATTACCGCTTTATATCCATTAAACTGGCAACAAGTATAAAACTGTAGAAGTGTAGATACAGACACCCCAGAGAACAATCTGGTGGCAAAATGATTATATATATATAACCCAGAAATTTCACTGCAGCATCTACATCCCAAACTAATTCCCGCAGCAGGTTCTTATGGGTACACATATGAGGATGCTTGTTGCAGCTCCTTCGTAGAGTAGGGAACTGGAAGCAGTCTAAGTGTCCATAACAAAGGGAGAGGTTATGTTAATTTGTGGCAAAGGTACACCATGGAGTACTGTTGTTGGAGTTCAGAAAAAGATGCCCCAAAATATGGCACTTTAGCATGCTGTGTGCTTTGAATTAAAGAAATGGAAAGACCTCAGAACTAAGCCTCAGAACCAAGGTCTCCCTCTGACCTTTCACCACCCCTCTGGCTCTCTGATCCTCTTTCGTTGTTCAAGCTCAGCAAGGGACTCTCTCTGTAATTTCCTTATTTGACTAGGGAGGCTTCTTTCCTAAAGAAATGTAACTGTCTTAAGACCCCCTCCTTAGGAATCTCATCAAATAATTAGGAAAAATTAACCACAGGAGATGAGAAGAGACTCAGAGTCTCCACCATACCCAGACAGGCTTTTTTTTTTTTTCATCTATAAATGTTTACCATTCAAATTGTAATTATTGAGATGCTTCAAAAATAACTCTTAGAAATTTAAATTCATAATCAACTCATCTACCTTATTACACCTGTGCTTATTTAAAAACAATGCATGGAATCACCTATATAGTTTTATATCTATTTATACCCCCATTATTTTGACCAGGATAGGGTAGCTTACAGCATATAAATGTACCACAATTCTTCATAAATTATACACACCTATACACATATTCATATGTAAATGCTCTAGAGAGTTGCTGAGGCAACTAGGACTTAAGGGACCAACATCCATGTTTGCCAACAAAAATATAGGCAAGTAAGCCAGTTTGATTTGAGTACATCTGTAATCTGTTTCTTTCTTTAAAAAAAATTTTTTTTATTATACTTTAAGTTCTGGGATACATGTGCAGGATGTGCAGGTTTGTTACATAGGTATACACGTGCCATGGTGGTTTGCTGCGCTCATCAACCCATCATCTACATTAGGTATTTCTCCTAATGCTATTGCTCCCCTAGCCTTCCACCCCCTGACAGGCCCCAGTGTGTGATATTCCCCTCCCTGTGTCCATGTGTTCTCATTGTTCAACTCCCACTTATGAGTGAGAACATGCAGTGTTTGGCTTTCTGTTCTTTTGTTAGTTTGCTAAGAATGATGGCTTCCAGCTTCATCCATGTCCCTGCAAAGGACATGAATTCATCTTTTTTCTGGCTGTATAGTATTCCATGGTGTATATGTGCCACATTTTCTTTCTCCAGTCTATTATTGATGGGCATTTGGGTTGGTTCCAAGTCTTTGCTATTGTGAACGGTGTTGCAATAAACATACATGTGCATGTGCCTTTATAGTAGTATGATTTATAATCCTTTGCGTATATGCCAAGTAACCGGATTGTCCATGTGTTCTCATTTTTCAACTCCCACTTATGAGTGAGAACATGCAGTGTTTGGCTTTCTGTTCTTTTGTTAGTTTGCTAAGAATGATGGCTTCCAGCTTCATCCATGTCCCTGCAAAGGACATGAATTCATCTTTTTTCTGGCTGTATAGTATTCCATGGTGTATATGTGCCACATTTTCTTTCTCCAGTCTATTATTGATGGGCATTTGGGTTGGTTCCAAGTCTTTGCTATTGTGAACGGTGTTGCAATAAACATACATGTGCATGTGCCTTTATAGTAGTATGATTTATAATCCTTTGCGTATATGCCAAGTAACGGGATTGCTGGGTCAAATGGCATTTCTGGTTCTAAATCCTTGAGGAATTGCCACACTGTCTTCCACAGTGGTTGAACTAATTTACACTCCCACCAACAGTGTAAAAGTGTTCCTGTTTCTCCACATCCTCTCCAGCATCTATTGTTTCCTGAGTTTTTAATGATCCCCTTTTTAACTGGCATGAGATGGTATCTCATTGTGCTTTTGATTTGCATTCCTCTAATGACTAGTGATGATGAGCTTTCTTTCATATGTTTTTTGGCTGCATAAATGTCTTCTTTTCAGACGTGTTTATTCATATCCTTTGCCCACTTTTTGATGGGGTTTTTTTTCCTGTAAATTTGTTTAAGTTCTTTGTAGATTCTGGATATTAGCCCTTTGTCAGATGGATAGATTGCAAAGATTTTCTCAAATTCTTCAGGTTGCCTATTCACTCTGATGGTAATTTCTTTTGCTGTGCAGAAGCTCTTTAGTTTGATTAGATCCCATTTGTCAATTTTGGCTTTTGTTGTAATTGCTTTTGGTGTTTTAGCCAAGAAGTCTTTGCCCATGCCTATGTCCTGAATGGTTTGCCTAGGTTTTCTTCTAGGGCTTTTATGGTTTTAGGTCTTACATTTAAGTCTTTAATCCACCTGGAATTAATTTTTGTATAAGATGTAAGGAAGGGGTCCAGTTTCAGTTTTCTGCATATGGCTATCCAGTATTCCCAACACCACTTATTAAATAGGGAATCCTTTCTCCATTTCTTGTTGTTGTCAGATTTATCAAAGATGAGATGGTTGTAGATGTATGGTGTTATTTCTGAGGCCTCTGTTCTGTTCCATTGGCCTATATATCTGTTTTGGTACCGGTACCATGCTGTTTTGGTTACTGTAGCCTTGTAGTATAGTTTGAAGTCAGGTATCATGATGCCTCCAGCTTTGTTCTTTTGGCTTAGGATTGTCTTGGCTGTGTGGGCTCTTTTTTGGTTCCATATGAAATTTAAAGTAGTTTTTTCTAATTCTGTGAAGAAAGTCAGTGGTAGCTTGATGGGGATAGCATTGAATCTATAAATTACTTTGGGCAGTATGGCCATTTTCATGATATTGATTCTTCCTATCCATGAGCATCAATCTTTTTCCATTTGTTTGTGTCCTCTCTTATTTCCTTGAACAGTGGTTTGTAGTTCTCCTTGAAGAGGTCCTTGACATCCCTTGCAAATTGTATTCCTAAGTATTTTATTCTCCTGGTAGCAATTGTGAATGGGAGTTCACTCATGATTTGGCTGTCTGTTTTTCTATTATTGGTGCATTGGAATGCTTGTGATTTTTGCACATTGATTTTGTATCCTGAGACTTTGCTGAGGTTGCTTATCAGCTTAAGGAGATTTTGGCTGAGACAACAGGGTTTTCTAAACATACAATCATGTTATCTGCAAACAGAGATCATTTGACTTGCTCTCTTCCTAATTGGATACCTTTTTTTTTTTCTTTCTCTTGCCTAATTGCCCTGGCCAGAAATTCCAATACTATGTTGAATAAGAGTGGTGAGAGAAGACATCCTTGTCTTGTGTCAGTTTTCAAAGGGAATGCTTCCAATTTTTGCCCATTCATTATGATATTGGCTGTTGGTTTCTCATAAATAGCTCTTATTATTTTGAGATATGTTCCATTAATACCTATTTTATTGAAAATCTTTAGCATGAGGGCTGTTGAATTTTGTCAAAGACCTTTTCTGCATCTCTTGAGATAATCATGTGGTTTTTGTCTTTGGTTTTATGTGATGGATTACGTTTATTGATTTGCAAATGTTGAACCAGTCTTGTATCCCAGGGATGAAGCCAACTTGATCGTGGTGGATAAGCTTTTTGATGTTCTGCTGGATTTGGTTTGTCAGTATTTTATTGAGGATTTTTGCATTGATGTTCATCACGGATATTGGCCTGAAATTTTCTTCTTTGTGTGTGTCTCTGCCAGGTTTTGGTATTAGTATGATGCTGGCCTCATAAAATGAGTTAGGGAGGATTCCCTCTTTTTCTATTGATTGGAATAGTTTCAGAAGGAATGGTACCAACTCCTCTTCGTACCTCTGGTAGAATTTGACTGTGAATCCATCTGGTCCTGGACTTTTTTTGGTTGGTAGGCTATTAATTAGTGTCTCAATTTCAGAACTTGTTATTGGTCTCTTCAGGGATTTGACTTCTTCCTGGTTTAGACTTGGGAGGGTGTATGTGTCCAAGAATTTATCAATTTCTTCTAGATTTTCTAGTTTATTTGTTTAGAGGTGTTTATAGTATTCTCTGATGGTAGTTTGTATTTCTGTGGGATCAGTGATGATATCCCCTTTATCATTTTATATTGTGTCTATTTGATTCTTCTCTCTTTTCTTCTTATAGTCTGGCTAGTGGTCTATCTGTTTTATCGACCTTTTTGAAAAACCAGATCCTAGATTCATTGATTTTTTGAAGAGTTTCTTGTGTCTCTATCTCCTTTAGTTCTGCTCTGATCTTAGTTATTTCTTGTATTCTGCTAACTTTTGAATTTGTTTGCTCTTGCTTGTCTAGTTCTTTTAATTGTGATGTTAGGGTGTCGATTTTAGATCTGTCCTGCTTTCTCTTGTGGGCATTTAGTGCTATAAATTTCCCTCTAAACATTGCTTTATTTGTGTCCCAGAGATTCTGATACATTGTGTCTTTGTTCTCACGGGTTTCAAAGAACTTATTTATTTCTGTCTTAATTTCGTTATTTACTCAGTAATCATTCGGGAGCAGGTTGTTCAGTTTCCATGTAGTTGTGCGGTTTTGAGTGAGTTTCTTAATCCTAAGGTTTAATTTGATCACAATGTGGCCAGACGGGCTTTTTGTCTATTCTTCTGAGGACAGCTTGGAGAAATTGCCTAAGAAACTTTATTTGCATAATAGACAACCTTTGTTCACAGTAAAGTTCTGCCCCACACCTTCCGACCACCTCCCCAGAGCTCACAGGAACTTTTCTCAGACCATCATTTTTGAGCTCTTTTACTTCCCTTGAAAATCATTTACTTTTTTACCCCCCATCTCCCCTTCTTCTATGAGGAAGTACCATATATAAGCATCTGGACGTCACTGGGTTATTAGGTAATAATTCCCTGTCAGTCTACTATGCTTGTGCATATTAAATACATTTATATTCCTTTTCCTCCTATTAATCTGTCTATTGCCAGTCATTTAAGTAAGCCTTCAGAGAAGAAGCTATTTTTCCACCCCTACACTAGAAATAATGGATTGGATATACATATAGCAGTATGGATTGACCTAACAAATAAAATGCTTAGAGAACATTTTATCTAACAAATCTAACAGATCTAATGAACGAATAGATCTGTATTTATTTGTTACATCTGTTTTACCTAACAGGTCTAACAAATAAAATGCTTAGAGAGGATAAAATGTAAAAGACATAAAATATATAGCTGTGTCAGTAAGAATCCTTCCCAGAAAACAGAACTTGTGCCAGGTCATTAAATAGGGGTTATTTAATATAGAAAATTAATTCAAGATTCTAGAAGAGCTTCAAAGAGCAAATAAAGGAGTATAAGGCAATACAGAAGCCAACAACTGATGCAGTTTCTTTACCTTTCTAAATTGTTTTTCCTCTAAGACTTCTTAGGTATATTTCTTCTAATCATCCCCCACCATGATACACTGAATATCTATCCATGCACTGTTAGTATATCTGTGCTTTCTACATAAAAAGCAGGATTCCCCTCCCCAAAGAACCATTTTAGCCCCTTTAGTGGCAATATTCCACCCTTGAAAATGTGCGTGTCACAGGAATAAAGAGAAAAGTAAGGGGACATCACTGGAGCCTGGAAGCTGGGCCACCTGGCTGGTGCTAGAAGCACAATGGAGATGTAGCCAACATCAAAGTCACCACCTAGGCAAAAGCTAGGATAGAGGGAATACACTGACCTTTTCCTTCCTCCTTTATTCTAATCTCAGTGCCTCCCAGTTGCCAAAATTAACCAGAAGCCAGGCAAGTCTGAGAAATGCAGTTTTTTGGGGTCCTCCCCTTATGTGTGAAATAGAACAGAGGAAGAAAAATGCAGGAAATTGATCTGAGAAGATACAGGTAAATGGACAACACAGTAGTGCATGCCATTTACTTACATGAAAAAAAAAGTACACAAACAAAAGAATATACACTTTGCAAGAACATATCATGCAAGAAGAGCACATTAAGCACATTGGAAATTGTTGTCTAAGTGAGGGATAAGAGTGGTTGGGAATAGAGAATAAAGATTAAAGGGAGTTTGAAAAATAAGAGAAAATTACTTTGGGGAATAGTTTTCTTGAGGAGCTGCTCCAGCAAAACAAAGGCATAAACAAAGAAAGAGGACAACATAGGAACAAAGAGATAGAGGTATAACTGAGCAGAGGAGTAGGAGAAAAGCCAGGATGACAGCTGAACAGCAAACAGAGAGAACAATGAGTCCAGATTAGAGCCAAAGGACAGAAAATTGTAGAAGGAGAAGCAACAGAAGGGGCTGCCTCTGGGGAGTGAAACCTCATCTAGGTGGGAAGGAACAGAGCTGGGGACTTGTTTTCATGACAGCATAATCTACTGTGGTTCAGTTATTACCAGTGTTCATTTAACTCTTTCACCAAAAAAATTAAAATTAAAAACAAACTCCAGTGCAATTCACTTTTACTCCATAAAATTTGATTGAGAGTCCACTCTTGACAAATGAAAAGTTTCTTTTGCAGCAATAACCCCAAACTCCAAGTTGGCATAAAAGGCCCTGCGTGATCTCACCCTGAAGAATCTGCCTAACATTCTCTCTCCTCCAGCCAGTCTAAGCCCTTAGAAGTCTCCAAACCTGAGATTCTGTTTCCTGCCTGCCTGTCTTTATACAGGCTGCTTCCTTTGCCTTGAGTGGTCTCCTGTCTTTGTCTTCCTGGCCACCCTATGATCCCTTTTCTACCCCTCTGAGGCCTTCACGTCCCAGGGAAGAATGCTGTCACTCTCTCCCACCCATCTGCTATAGGACTTACCACATGGCCTGTCATTATTTACTTTATCATGTCTCCTCTTCTAAACATTAAATGTATTCATCTTTGTACTCACAGAAGCAATTATAGTGCTGGACACATATTAGATACTCAATAAATGCTTCTTTAGTGAACACTTTTGTCAATTAATGAACAGCAAATGAATGAAAACAATGAAAATGCATTAGACAAATTCATTCTGTGGTATTTTATATTGATTGTGTATTACATATATTATTAGTTTGATTCAAAAGTAATTGCAGTTTCTGGCATTAAAAGTAATGGCAGAACCACAATTAGTTTTGCACCAACCTAATATATTACTATACATGAATACTCCCCAAACAAAAATGTTATGGTATTTATTTATTTATTAGATTCATGTGCATTTATTTATACCTCCTCTTTCCAAAAGAGTGATTTGAGAAAGACCAAAGTATATAAATATCCTTTATATTCACACCCACTTTAAATCAGGTCAAGCAGGAGTTTTTGTTAGCCAGATGTTTTCAGGTTAAGATCTTCCTTATCTTCCTTATCAATAAAACCCCACATTGCTAAGGATTTGACTTGTTTCTGAAACAAATCATTAGAATTTTTTTTTAAGTCAGAAACAATGAAGTTTCTTTTGTGTTAATTCTTTTAGGGCAAAGGTCTAAATGGGGGTCAGAATATTGAGAAGTCCAGTGGCTGCCATCTGGCTGGACAAGGGAGGGCCACCCTCTCTTCTGGATGCTAACTTCTTCTCCAAGTGGCACATCTTTTTCACAGCATCGAGCAAATGGAACAATGGCTTCAGGAAGGGGATGAGGAACAGATGTCATTCATTGACTCTGGGTAATGAGATTTCATATTCCGTCAAAGTCCTGAATAGGACAGGGGAGGCCTCATTAGTGGTTTCATGATTGAACAGGTGTAGAGGTCCCATGCGCACAGCAGGTAGAAAGAGGCCATTTCAATTCCATGTGTGGACGTATCTAGGAAATTGGAAAGAGGGAAAAAGTGCTCTACCACAACTGCCACTTCGGGAAAATTGCAGCTTTTAGGAGCCAAAACAATATTAATTCAGACCACTGGTACAGACCTCATCCAGGGGCCAGGAAAATGGCTGAAGGCAGGAGACAGGTGATATTCAGTGCTAATGATACAGTGCAATGGAGGTCATCTCCTTATTTCTTTGGTTCCATATGGCATGTCATAAAATTTTAGTACTCTTTAGCCAACAAAGTAATAACCCTCTTAAGGCCACCAGTCAAAAATGAGACTACAGGGCAGAATGAAATTTTGTCTCCAAAACTAATGGTGGAAACCTCTTTAGAAGATGGGCCACATTAGAAGCAGTGTGTGAATAAAATGTTCCAGAGCGTAGAGAAGCCTGTCTAGCAATTTGGCAGCTGTCTTCTGGACAAGTGTCTTTTACTAGAGATAACAATTAAGAAACCGACCCCACTGCTGTCTGGTGAAAGAAATCTACACTATAGCAAGAACCAGGTGACCCACAGGTACAGTCCCAACTGGGACTGCAACTTGGCAGGCCCAAAATAACTAAGATGTAGACAAACAGCTCAGCATGTTTTCATGGGGAATATGTTTCTGAAGCCTTCAGTATGTAGCAGTTACTTATGACCCTCCTACCTAAATGTTCAAGGTCTTTATAAACGGCCATCCACCGTGGAATCACGATCACAGAGTCAGACTTACTTGTTAATTCTTCTTCAGTCAACTTCCTAGAACTCAACTCCTTAGTAAAATCTCAGTAACGTCATTTAGAATATGTCCAGGGCAGGTTAGTCACAATTATAAAGGTATATTTTAAAAATACATTTTATCCCAGCTACCTGGGAGGCTGAGGCAGGAGAATTGCTTGGACCAGGGAGGCGGAGGTTGCAGTGAGTCGAGATTGCACCGTTGCACTCCAGCCTGGGCAACAAGAGCGAGACTCCATCTCCAAAAAAACAAAACAAAACAAAACAAAACAAATTTAAATACATTAAATATTTTTTGTTATGTTTCCTAGTGGTTCCAATTTGGCAGGCTTGTCCTCTTAAAATGAACGTCTGATTTCTCCAGCCTTTTCAAGAAAGTGGTCATATGGTTTTTATGAACTCACCATGTGCCAGTCACCCCATTAGGCACTTGATGTGAGTTGTTTCATCCATCCTCACATCAACATTACCAAGTGCTGAGGCCTTCACAGGCAAAGTCATGTGATCAACATCACAGGCTAGTAGACACTGAAGGTACAATGAAAACGCCCGTCTCTGGCACCAAAGTCCAGGCTTTGTTTATGGCATCACGCTACCTACTGTGGTCACAGAGAAGTGGCTCAAAACGTATTGAATGAAGGCCAAATCTTGCCAGGGAAAGCTTGCAATAGACCTGTTTTAATAAATAAGAACCATTTATAATAACTATTAGCATATTTTTGGCTTTTAAGTGACTGATTCTAAAGTGGCTTGGGAAATACTGAAAAACTATTCACTTCCTTAAACAGACTAAGAATGGCTTCTGTGAACTTATATGCTCTTCTATACTCCCTCTTATTACCTGAAGTGGTATAGAAGGTATATCTGAACCCATTCCATGTCTACATGATCTCAAAACCTGTGTTGCTACAGTAGTAAATATGCCTTTTATGTGTAGTACTTTCTTCTCATCAGTATATCGTTATTCAGAAAAATAGTTCTTCAGTCATTTTATGTGATTGAATATCCCAACAGGACTTGGATCTCTGAGAGCATACACACCATGTCTTCTTTTCCTTTACTCTCTACTCCCTCTTACCCTCACTCACTACAGCACTTGGGCTGCATGGTGCCCCCAGCTAGATGTTCTTTAGGTACTGTCAACTAAATTTGAGGTCTGTTTTGGAGACAGTATATTACAAAAGCAAAAATATATATAACATATTTTAGCAAATGTACCACTGTGGTACTGAATGTTGATAGTGGGGAAGGTGTGCATGTTGCGGACAGGGAGTATATAGGAACTCTCTGCACATTCCACTCAAATTTGCTGTAAACCTAAATGCTCTAAAAATAGACTTTCTTAATTTACATATACATAAATTATATATTTATAATTATATATAATAGATATAAATTATATATAATATGTAAAGTATTGTTTATATATATAATTGTATATAACATGTGTGTATATGTGTGTGTGCACGTATGTGTGTATTAAATATCACTGTAGTAGGAGGATAGACAAAAATCAGGGAAGTCTGCAACCACCTCACTTACAAACAATTTCTGAGCAGAGGTTTTCCAGCTCATTACCTCACCCATGATAGATAAAGCCAGAGTCTTAACTCCATTGTAGGAATCAGTCTATGCATCATAGGATAACCATATAAGGACTGGACATTAGGAGAAACAGCCACCTTTGAGGAGACTATCATAAACACTGCCCTATGGGGCTTTCCATTTTTGAATTTGCTTAAACCACCCAATCAGAGGGGTGGTCTACACAAACAAAAAGACAAACAGTTCAAAGACCATCTATGAAAGATGGAGTTAGGAGGTGGGAGGAGGAGGCAGAGCAAGATGGCCAAGTATAGCCCTCCAGTGATCGTCCCCACTGCAAGAACACCAAGTTGAACAACTATCCCCGAAAGAAAGCACCTTCATAAGAATCGAAAATCAGTTGAGCAATTATAGTATCTAATTTTAACATCATAGCCAGGAAAGAGGTACTGAAGAGGGTAGGAAAGACAGTTTTGAATTGCTAACACCACACCTCTCCCGTTCCCCAGCAGCAGTCATGTGGCATGGAGAGAGAATCTGCGTGTTTGGGGGAAAGAGAGCACAGTGTTTGTGGGGCTTTGCATTGGAAATCAGTGCTGCCCTGTCACAGTGGAAAGCAACATGAGGAAGAATTTAGCCTTCACCCATGGAGGGAGCATTTAGACCAGCCCTAGCCAGTGGGGAATCATCCATCCCCTCAGTGGAAACCTGAATTCTGGCTAGCCCCACCACCCTGGGTTAAGGCCCTCTAGAGTTCTAAATAAACTTAAAAGGCAGTCTAGGCCACAATGACTGCAATTCCTAGGCAAGTGCTGGTCCTGTGCTGGGCTCAGAGCCAATGAATTTGGGAGGCACACAAGCGAGACAGCAGCCAGGCAGCCAAGGAAGTGCTTGTGCCACCCTTTCCCCAACCCCAGGCAGCGTAGCTCACAGCTCCAGGAGAGATTTCTTCCTTCCGCTTGAAGAGAGAAGACTGGAGAGTAAAGAAGATTTTGTCTTACAACTAGGATACCAGTTCGGCCACAGTTGAATAGGGTACTAGGCAGAGTCCTAAGGTCCCCGTTCCAGGCCCTAGCTCCCAGATGACATTTCTAGACACATCCTGAAACAGAAAGGAAACTGCTGCCTTGAAGAAAAGAATCCAGTCCTGGCAAGGTTCTTCACCTGTGTACTAACCCTCAGGCCTTGATGGTACCCAGGCAGTACTCACTGGGGGCCTTGGGTGAGGCCCAGGGCTGTGCCTGCTTCAAGTGTGACCCAGTGTACTCCCAGCTGCGGTGGCCATGGGGAGAAACTCCTTCTGCTTGAGGAATGGAAAGGGAAGAGTAAAGGGGAATTTATCTTGCATCTTGGGTACCAGCTAGGCCACAGTAGAGTAGACAATGAAGTGGGCTCCTGGGGTCCTTGATTCTAAGCCTTGGCTCCTAGACAGCATTTCTGGACACACCTTGAACCAGAGAGGAGCCTGCTGCCCTGAAGGGAGGGACCTGGGCCTGGCAGCATTCATCCCAAGCTCAGTGAAGGGCCATGAGCCTTGAATGAACATCAACAGTAGTCAGGCAGTGCTTGATACAAGCCTGGGATGGTGGTGTCTACAATGAAAGCCTCCTTCTGCATGAGGAAAGGAGAGGAAAAGGTACAAGGAACTTGATCTTGTGGCTTGGGTGCCAGCTCAGCTGCAGTAAAATAGACCACTAAGTAGATTACTAAGGTTCCTGACTCCAGCCACTGGCTCCCGAGTGGCATTTCTAGACCTTTCCTGGGTTGGTGGGGAGGTTGCCACCCTGAACGGAAGGACACAAGTCTGGCTAGATTTGGGCCTTGCCGACTGAAGAGTGCTTGAGCCTTAAGTGACTATCAGTGGTAGCCAGGCAGTAGTCAGCATGGGCCTTGGGTGAGATCCAGTGCTGTATTGGCTTCGGGTCTGACCCAGCACAGTCTCGGTGGTGGTGGCCACAAGAGTGCTTAAGCCACCTCTCCACCAGCTCCAAGCAGCTCGGTCTGAACAGAGAGACTCCATTTGTTTGGGGGAAAGTGATGGAAGAGGACAAGAGTCTCTGCCTGGTAATCCAGAAAATTTTCCTGGATCTTACCCAAGACCACCAAGGGCATACCTCTGTGAGTCTCCAAGAGTGACAGTGTTACTGGGCTTGGGGTGTGCTCTAAGGGAAGATGCTGCAGTGACCCAAGATTTAGCCCCTAGCACTCAATTTCCTTTGAATACTTGGAAAGACTTCCCAAGAAGGACAGGTACAAACAAGCCCAAACTGTGAAGACTATGATAAATACCTAACTCTTCAATGCTGGGACGTTGATGAACAATCACAAACACCAAGAACATCCAGGAAAACATTACCTCACCAAATAAACTAAATAGGGCACCAGCGACCAACCGTCGAGTGACAGAGATACGTGACCTTTCAGAGAGAGAATTCAAAATAACTATTTTGAGGAAGCTCGACAAAATTCAAGATAACACAGAAGAGGAATCCTATCAGATAAACTTAACAAAGACATTGAAATAGTTTTAAAAAATCAATCAAATTCTAGAGCTGAAAATGCAATTGACATACTGAAGAATGCATCAGAGTCTCCTACTAGCATAATGGATCAAGCAGAAGAAAGAACCAGTTTGAAAATACACAGTCAGAGGAGACAAAATAAAAAAGAGTGAAGAGCTCCTACAAGATCCATAAAATAGCCTCAAAGGGCCAAATATAAGAGTTATTGGCTCCATTTGTGAGAAGAGAGGAAGAGACGGGGTAGAAAGTTTTATTCAAGGAGATAATATCAGAGAGCTTCCCAAATCTAGAGAAAGATATCAATATTCAAGTACAAGAAGGTTGTAGAACACCAAGCAGATTTAACCCAAGGAAGACTACCTCAAAGCATTTAGTGATCAAATTCCCAAAGGTCAAGGACAATGAAAGAATCCTAAAAGCGACAAGAGAAAAGAAACAAATAACATACAAAGGAGCTCCCTTACATCTGGCAGCAAACTTCTCAGGGGAAACCTTACAGGCCAGAAGAGAGTTGCATGACATATTTAAAGCGCTGAAGGAAAAACACTTTTATCCTAGAAGAGTATATCCAGCAAAAATATCCTTCAAATATGAAGGAGAAATAAAGACTTTCCCAGGCAAGCAAAAGCTGAGGGATTTCATCAACACCAGACCTGTCCTACAAGAAATGCTAAAGCGAGTTCTTCAATCTGAAAGAAAAGGATATTAATGAGCAAGAAGAAATCATCTGAAGATACAAAACTCACTGGTAATAGTAACTACACAGAAAAACACAAAATACTATAGCACTGTATTTGTGGTGTGTATACTACTCATATTTTAAGTAGAAAGACTTAAAGATGAACCTATCAAAAATAATAATGACAACAATATTTCAAGACATAAACCGTGTAAGATATAAATAGAAACAACAGAAAGTAAAAAACCTGAGGAAATGAAATTAAACTGTGGGTTTTTTATTAGTTTTCTTTTTGCTTGTTACTTTTTTTTTTGCAATCGGTGTAAAGTTGTTACCAGTTCAAAATAATGGGCTATAAGATGTTATTTGCAAGCCTCATGGTAACCTCAAAAAACACACAACAATTACACAAAAAATAAAAAGCAAGAAATTAAAACATACCCCCAGAGAAAAATCACCTTCACAAAAGGTGAAGTGAGGGGTAGTAGGAGGGTACAAATGGGTACAAAAATATAGTTAAATAGAATAAATAGGATCTGGTACTTGATAGCAAAATGGGGTGACTACAATTAACAACAATATATTGTACATTTAAAAACAACTAAAAGTATAATTAGAATGTTTGTAACACAAAGAAATGATAAATGCTTAAGGTGATGGATGCCCCATTTACTGTGATTATTACACATTGTGTGCCTGTATCAAAATATCTCATGTACTCCATACATATATACATTTACCATATATTCATAAAAATTTAAAAATTTTTTAAAAGATAGACTTAGTGAGGCAGGTAAGAGTTCAGGCTCTAAGATGCAGAAAAACATTCAGTCTAGTATATACAAATGCTACAATTTGTGTCCTTAAAAAAGTGGGAGTATATGCTCATATTTATTCATACGTGCATTTACATTAAAAACTCCATACACTTATAAACAAACTAGTACTTAACTGGTTTGGAAAGGTTGGGAGTGGCAGATGAGGTGGAGATGAAAAGATCTTTATATTTAGGTCTTAAAGCCAGTGAATGCCAGTGAATCATTTAAAAATTGACATACACCCAAAACACAAAATAGCTCAGAGTCTGCATTCAATCTACTTGAATTCTAATCCCCACTTAAAAACTGTATGACCTTGGATAATCATTTAACTTCTTTAAGTCACCATTTCATTTATAAAATGAAGATAATATATCTATATTACAGAGTCACCTTGAAGATTAAACTATATAATCTCTGTAACATGCATAGCACATAGTAAGTACTCAATAAATATTAGCTATTAAGATTATCATTATTATTGACATATTGTGAGTACTTAAGAAGCTTATTGCACATCACAGAGTCCAGGAAAACTGGTACATGAAAGAATTCAAGCTATTGATGTATCCTTCCAGTAATCTTTCACTCTGGAGGCAGTGAATGTTTATTCTTGTAATTTTCAGGGCCCGACTGGTGTAACAAATACACCCAAAAGCCATAATCTTACACAGTCTAGTAGAAATATTAATCATGCCAATTTTTTAAGAATAATAATCTGCAGAGGTTCAAAGATCTCACCTTACAACCAGGAAAAATATCTACTTCATTTTTATTTTTCCCTTAGGTAAAATTTTGGTGAGAAATAACAAAGGGAATAAAAGTACATGGTTTTTGAGAGGTGGGGGTAACCTGTCAGTTTTACTAAGAGACAGAAATAAAGCAATATAAAATACCTTTCTGACACAAAGCTATCTACAAATTCAATTCAATCTCTATCAAAATACAAATGACTTTGTTCACAAAATGGAAAAAACAATCTTGAAATTCCTCTGAAACAAAAAAATGATCCATAATAGCCAAAGCAATCCTGAGCAAAAAGAACAAAGCTGGAGACATCATATCATACAACCTGACTACAAATCATACTACAAAGTTATAGTAACCAAAACAGTATAGTACTAACATAAACACAAATAGACAATGAAATTGAATAGAAAATCCAGAAATAAATCTACACATTTATAGCCAATTCATTTTCAACAAAGGCACCAAGAATATACACTGGGGAAAAGACAGTCTTTTCTTGGAAACCTAGATATCCATACGCAGACAAAAGAAACTAGACCCTTATCTCTCACCATATAAAGAAAACAAATCAAAATGGATTAAAGATTTAAATATAAGACCTAAAACTGAAATTTCTAGAATAAAGCACAGAGAAAATGCTTCAGGACATTGGTCTGGGCAAAGATTTCTTGAATAAGACCTCAAAAGCATAGGTAACCAAAACAAAAACTGACAAATGGGATTACATCAACCTAAAAAGCCTCTGCATAACAAAGAAACAATCAGCAAAGGGAAGACAAGGAAGAAAAAATATTTGCAAACTATCCATCCACCAAGGGATTAATAATCAGAATATATAAACGACTGAAATAACTCAATGGCCAAAACCAAATAATCTGATTTTAAAAATGGGCAAAAGATCTGAATAGACATTTCCCAAAAGAAGACATGCAAATGGAGTACATTGTGAGAAAAGTGCTCCACATCACTAATCATCAAGGAAATGCAAACCAAAACCACCAGGAGATATTATCTCACCCCAGTTAGAATGGCTGTTATCAAAAAGTCATAAAATAACAAATGCTGACAAGGATGCAGAGAAAAGAGAAGGCTCAGGCACCATTGGCAGTAATATAAATTAATACAATCTCTATGAAAAACAATATGAAGTGTCATCAAAAACCAAAAATAAAAATATAATGTGATTCAGCAATCGCACGGGATCCCTCTATTCAAAAATAGAGGAAATAGTATATTTCTGAGATTTCCAAGGGCAAGAAGCATCTGCACTCCCATGCGATCAACCTAAATGCAGATCAGTGGATGGAGAGAGACAATGGGGTGTATATAAAAAACGGAATATTATTCAGCCATAAAATACTGAAATCTTGTCATTTGCAACAACATAGATGGAACTGGAAGACATTATGTTAAGTGAAACAAATCAGACAAAGAAAGACAAATATTACATACTCTTATTCATATGTGGGAGCTAAAAAAATTGATCTCATAGAGATAGTGACTAGAATAGTGGTTCCTGGAGGCTGGGAAAGGTAGTAGAGAGGGAGGGATAAAGACGGGTTGATTAATGGGTACAAAAAAAAGTTAGAAGGAATAAGAACTAGTGTTCAGTATAGTTAAGAATAATTTATTATACATTTCAAAATAGCTAGAAAAGAAGATTTGGAATGTTCCCAACACAAAGAAATGATAAATGTTTGATGAGATGGATATCCCAATTACCCAGATTTGATCATTATACATTGTATGCTTGTATCAAAATATCACATATATCCTATAAATTTGTACAACTGCATATTTACGAGCTGCAGAAGGTCATCTCAAGGAACCGTTAAGAAGGTTTTCATTGGCTCTCAGTTCCCTGAGAACAATCTTAGGCTGCCAGCCTTTTTTTTGGCTGTTTTCCAATTAGTTGATAAAATGTGTCTTATTATTTGATGACAATTTTTTCCAACTACCCGATTGGCACTGCAATAATCATCTTGGAACAATCAAATTTTATAATTTTTTAATAGAAAAAAATTTATGTATCAGTAAAAAAAATTTGTTTAAGAAAATACCTCTCTGCACTACTTGGATTAATGGGGGCCTTTATTGAGGTAAAAGTTTTTTATGAGAACCACTAACTGTAAACAAAAAAAACACAATACTATAGAGAATAAGGAAAACTGGCTAAGTCTGCGAAATTCCATAAAGACACTGAACACAGCATATTAGATTCAGTACTTAAATATATTATTCAGTAGCTAGAGGTTTCCTCATTATTTTTATAAAGCTCCATATGGCATTCTTCATTTATTTAATAACATGTAATATATATTTAAATGTCCCCAAATTAGTCATATTTTGTGAAAACAGAAGGTAGATTCATGATCATGTCATCCCAGTAGGGGGTTGCCCAGTTACAAGTGACTGAGACAACCAAATCCTACTGCCCAGTGCTAGCAGCCCTTTCCCCATTTCTCAGCTGGTCAAGCCAGACTGAGGTGAGACAGGGATTCCTAGGAAATACTTTTAAAACTTCCCTACCATTTCCTCTCAATACCCTCTACATGAATGGCATCAACTCTAACCCAGAATCTTACATACAGTAACACACTATAGAAGGAAAGAAACGGATGATCTGGTTGCCCAAACACTGGCAGATGAATGATTTAACTGGGTAGGACAGAGTAGACTTCAGAAAACCTTTTAGGAATGACCTAGCCTATCTCATCTGATTCTATTTGCTCAAAGATAAATAAAGGCAATCACATGCAAATAAATGAGTGAATAACATCATTGAATGAGCCGAAACAATGGTGGTTATGCCTACATTTTATTTTATTAAGTATCACAAGTAAATTTTCTATCCATACCAACAATAAATACATAGCCTGTACTTTATCATAAACATCCAAACTACAAAAGGTCAGCCCAAGGAACCATTAAAAAGGTTTTCACTGGCTCTCAGTTCCCAGAGAACAATCTTAGACTGCCAGGCTTTTCTGGCTGTTTTCCAATTAGTTGATAAGATTAGTCTTATTATTTGATGACAATTTTTTCTAACTACTGATTGGCACCCTAATAATCTTTTCTCGGAACAATCAAATTTTATAATTTTTAATATAAAAAGATTTAATTCCAGAGGTTCTGATCAAATTAAACAGAATCCTAATTAACTAGTAATCAAATTGTATAGCAGGTAATGTTTAAGTTACAGTATGGAATGTTAGCAATAGTTATAATAACAGCCTCTCTCTAGGGACTTAGCAAGGCTTGTTGGAATTGTTCGAAGCCCTCAGGACAGGGTCAGGGGTTACTGAAAAGAAACTGAGGTATTTGTGTGTGTAAAGAATGTGGACAACAAGGCCAAAGATGTGAATATGATTTGCTTACGTGTATATAGGGTGAGAATTTTATAGGGAAAAAAATGTAAAGCTGAGACATAGGACTATTCAACAAACCCTGGGCTTGTCCTGGCTTCCCTACTTACATAAAACACCAAAGCATAAAATACTTTTTCTTAATCAAAAGTTAAAATTATTTGGGACCAAGTGTCATTCTCTCTGTAAATCCAACTCCATTAACTTCAACTAACTGCACTGAATGCCATGTATTTGTAAGGCACTGCTAATAACAATAATAATTAATAAATAAGTGATCCTCGGGCATTGATTAATTAAAAAATTATCCAAGGCACACTTCTCCGTCTTCTCTCTCTTACAGCCCCCTCTCAAGCTCTATTTCTTTAAGACCTTGCTGTGACACAGCAACCATTGCCCACACCTCACAGTTCAGATTTATGCTATCTCTAGGCTTAAAATGAAGGTTAAACTTTTTAAAGCGTTGATGGAAATTTATGAGAAAATATCTAGTTTCTCGGCACAGGAAAAATGTTGTAATTCATCTGTACAAATCAAATGAAGTCATTACAAATGACCCTGATCTTCCTCAGATGCTGCCACATTAAACGGTAACCAGCACATAAATTTTGACAAATCCAATCTCACAGCTAATCTTTCACCAAAACTGTGACCAATTAAAAATTCATCTGTATTCTCACAATAATGACCAGAACTCGACCTAACTTTGGTACCCTAGGCATTCTCTATATGGAATGAAAACATCTGCCCTGGCACACCAACAGAGATCAACCCTCCACTGCTTAACTCTCCCCTCTCTGGGATTAAAGGAGAGCAATCTACAGCATTCTGAGGGAACTTTCCTGAAGCCTTAGACACCCAGAAAGTCTGCGCAAATTTGACCTCACTTATGAGACCACATTTCAGGTGACAACTGCACTCCTCGGTGACAGTTCAGCTCCTGTCATCAAAAAAGAAGAAAAAGAAGGCACACATCTCTTCTTCCAAAGAGTAAACAAAGTAAGACACCAAATGACCCTTTAGTCCTATGCTCATGGCAGAAAACACAGAAAAAATAAAACCTCAAATTCAGAGACCCAGAGCTGTAAACCTCCCTGCCACTCTCATCAGGGCAAAGCAACAAATTGTGAAGAACTCAAAAATGGACAACACTTCACAAGAGCATATTGATTTTCAATAAAGCCATTTACACATTTTTGCTTGGACTACAAGTAGCAAGCTGCTTTCTCAAAGCTTCTGCCACTAAATTAAAAAAGTGTGGACAATGTCCTTATTCACTACATAAAGTCATCTTTAGAAATATTCTTGATGAGAAGAAGGTTCTCATCAGAGAGGAAAGGGGAAATAAAAATGGACAAAATGGCATTTGATATTTTTTCCCTGACTGGCTTAATTACTTGGAAAAGAGAAAAGAATACACAGATCTCCAGAACAAAAAGGCATTTGTTTGAAATATAGCATGGCTCATATTGGCTCTGCACCAGCGAGCCTTCCAACAGACGGAACACAGGAAATTAAGAAGAGACTGCCTTGGGAAAGTATTTAAATTCTAGGTGAATGATGATTTCTCTTTATTGTAGTCCTTCAGAGTAACACCTCGGTATCCATTGAAAAACAACAGACGTTTTTGATGAATAAATTAAACTGAAGAAAGAGCCAATGCAATCCACTCTGTTGCTGGCCTACCTCCTATTTTACTGTGGTTTTAGTGCCACAAACAATTGACCTTTCAATATAAATAATAATAATAATGACTGGGAAGGAGAAATATATGACAATAAAAAGGTAGGAGGAAGAGAGAAGAAAGCTTCTGTGACACTACATGGATCTGCTGGTTTACAGATTGCTGTGGATCCAGCAGTCCACCATTGGCATGCATTCTGTCCCTCCCTCTGTGTCGGTATTTCTGGTGGAGGGACTGACATGAAGCTGTAAGGATGGGTGAAGAGGATTATAAGCCTTATAAGCCAATCATGGCAAACCCATATCCCTTGACAGGGATTGGTTTAAAAACCAAGGCCAGTCCATCAATTGATAAAAGGATATTAAATAAAATGTGGCACATCCATACACTGGAATATTATTTGACAATAAAAAAATGGAGTACAGTGCGGATACATACAACAACATGGGCGAACCCTGAAGACATTATGCAAAGTGAGAGAAGCCAGCCACTAAAGATCACATATTGTATGACTTTATTTATACAAAATACCGGGGGCAGACAAATCTATAGAGGCAGAACGCAAAGAGGTGGCTGCCTCGGGTTGAGGAAGATGGAAAAGTTGGAGGATGATAGCCAAGGAGTGGGAAGTTTCTCTTGGAGGTAATGAAAATATTCTAAAAGTTACTGTGGTGATGGGTACATAATTCATGAATATACCAAAAGCCATTGAGTTGCATACCTCAAATGGGTGAATTATAGATATGTGAATTATATTTCAATAAAACTGTTTTTATAAAAGGCCAAAGGCAACAGTCCCATGAAATCCCCCTGCATGTTCATGTAAATCCAACTAAATTTAGTTCAACTAGCTGCATTAAACACCATGTATTTGCAAGACACTGCTAATAATAATAATAATAAATTAGTAAGTGATCCTTGGGCATTGATTGATCTATTCAATCAATAAATATTTATTAGGTGACTTCTAAGTCAAGAACTATTCTAGGGACTGGAGATACAGCAGGAAACAAAACAGATAAAAATCCCTGTACTGCAATATGGATGGAATCGGAGGTGGGAAGGAAGGATGAAGAGAAGTTGGTTAATGGGTACAAACACACAGTTAGATAGAAGAAAAGAAGTTCTAATGTTTGATAGCAGACTAGGATAGCTATACTTAGCAACAATATCTTATATATTTCAAAGTAACTAGAAGAGAGGACTTGAAAAGATAGCAGCACATCGAAATGATAAAAACTCAACGATGGGTACCCAAATACCCTGACTTGATGATTACACATTCTATGCATGTAACAAACACTGTCATGTATGCCATAAATATGTAAAATATTTTGTATCCATAAAACAATCTCTGCACTTAAGAAGATTATGAAAAATAAGCAGAGAAAACAGTGAAGTGCATCGTTGCTTAGATGACAGTAAGTGAACTAGAGAGAAACAAAGCTACCAAGCTGGACTTGTGATTTTAGACTCAGTCATCAGGGTAAAGTAAGCCTTACTGAGATGAAATTTGAATAAAGACCATAGGGAATTACTGGTTCAGAGATGGGCATGTAACCAACCCAATTTGGCACAATCAGACTAGAACAAAAGAAAGAAAAGAAAAGGCCTTTTGTTGAGTGGTTGGGAATCTAGTGCTGTCTCTTACTCACTCTCGCTCTCTTGGTCTCTCTCTCTCTCTCTCTCTGTCACTCCCTTGATCTCTGTCTCTCTCTCTCTCTCTCTCTCACACACACACACACACACACACACACACACCTGATATGAAAAACAAAGCACATAGGCCCCAAAACTACCTGCTGCAACCACAAGGACATCCTGCCCTACAGTAAAGCCGGCACAAGACTACAAAGCAGGGATACAGAAAGAATATGGATTTTTATCACATCATCAGTTAATGACGCTGAAACCACCCCCTTACCTCTCCACTTCCAAGCATGTAGCCCAACAAATTTTCTTCTTGTGTGGACCACATTAAATGTGCATACATATCCTCCATAGGAGATACATCAGGATTCCTTTTCAAGAGATTTCTCACTCTTTCTCTCATCACCCCCTGTGGAGAAATTACTCTAGGGCTGAATACAAGGCTGGGAGGAGAGCAAGGGCATTGTGTGTGAACTCCCAGCATCCATTAAACACAAGCAGCTAAAAGGGGAAGAAGTGGTCATAAGCAAGAAAAACATACAGTCTTTGAACTTCCACAACTCCTTTCCTTTTTCATCAATTAACTGAACCAAAATTCACTGAATATTTCCTGTTGCAAAGTAGTGCACTATATGCCAAGAATACAGTAGCTCACTCGCTCATAGAGGGTAGAAGTCCGGAGATATGGGCAAGCAAATAATTGAAAAAAAAAAAAAAAAAAAAAAAACTACTACCTGTGACAAGTGGCATGAAGGAAAGAAACTGGGAGCTGAGAAACAGAATGGTAAGGGAAACTATTTTGCAGAGCATGATTAGAAAAGTCCTTTCTAAGGAAGTGGCATTAGCAGCTCTAGTAGAGTCCCCAGTGGCTCTTATATCAATGTGAGCAAGGATGAACACCAATGAACTGAGAAAAGAGAGAGAGAGAAACAGCGTTGCAATAATATACCTCCAGGCTCTTTTTAAGAAAATATCACAGAGAATCAAATTCTCCTTTTCTGAACGTTTTAACTTAGTTCTAGTCGTGCTGAACAGACAAACCTCTCATTGCAAAAGCAAGGTTAATTTCCTAGAAGACACGTTGCCAAACATCAGGGGCCAGAGAGACATAACACTAGAGTAGGGGGCTGGCTTAAGACCACAGGGAATATGAAAACTATGTGGCTCACTTAGAGAAGTAAAAATGCAAATAATAGTTAAAAAACACTCGTGGGTCTGTGACTAAATTGGCATAAAGAGATTGTTGGTGACTTGTCTTCTAAGAGTTCACTTCTTAGAAGTGAAACACCTGAGGGCATTTTATACCTTTGGGAAGCATTTAAAATAATAAATTACCATTTTCAAAAGTGAAAGACAAAGATGCAGAGCTACACCAATGGAATACTGGGAGAAAAAGCCAGAAGAGTGAAATCATGGTCAGAAGTTGCGAAGAAAAAAATAATGATAATTCAGCATGCCTTTATTGGAAATATTACCTTAACAGGAGGATGGGACAGGACAGCGGAGACAAAGGGAATCAAGGACTAAGCTGATTCTTAGTCTAAGTGCAAGGACTAAGCTGATTCTTGAGGAGGAAAAATCCAGCAGGTGGCAAGGGGCATGACTCATGCCCACCCATCCCCTGTGGAGCACACTGGCTTCTATATTACCTCCCTTGCTGTTCAACATTTAGGAGGTATTGCATGCACAAAGAAAGCAGAACTATATGCAGGAGCTACATGCCTGATTTAGATTGTTACTGTGCTATCAACGTCAGCATTTCTTTTTCCATTTCAATGAAAGATTTTGGAGTTTTAACACAAGAGAAGAATGGGACCAGACTTGGAGTGCAAGATAGGAAATGTCTCATGAGAAATAGAATTCATACAATGTACCCTTCACCCGTTTGTCTTGATGAACCCTGAACCAATAACTAAATAGTCATAGTTATTAAAGCCACAAGTGACTTAGAGAGCCCAGTTAATGCTTTTGGAGCTCAGTCCGAGTTTCCTTCCAGAGGAGCAACCTAAGGCTCAAATTATAACAAGACCAGGGATCCTAGAAATAAAAGAGTCCAGGGACCCTACGAATAAAGACTAAAGTCGTTCACCAAAGCTGCAATTCTTACACTTCACATCAACAGCTATTTCTATAAACCTCCTATTCTTTGATTCTGAGGTATCTAGAAAAAAGAACTCAGAAAAAAGCAAGAGAGGGTGCAAAAGGAGGAAGAGAATATAAGGACTGTCTCCGTTCAAATTGCTGTGACAAAGTACCATAGAACAAGTGGCTTATGAACATCAGACATTTATTTCTTACAATCTGGAGGCTGGAAGTCCAAGATCAAGCTGCCAGTATGATCAGATTCTGGTAAGGACTCTTCCCGGTTTCAGACTGCCAACTTTTCAGTGGACAGTAGTCCCCTGTTATCCTTAATGGATATGTTCCAAGAACCCTAGGGATGCCTGAAACCGCAATAATACCAAACTCTATATTGCTGTTTTTTCCTATACATACACACTTTTGATAAAGTTTAACTTATAAAGTAGGCACATTAAGAGATTAACAATAGTAACTAATTGCAAAATAGAACAATTATAACAATATACTCTTCACAATTTAACAGATGTGTTATTACAATAGATCTTAACAGCCTCGGCATGTTTTTTCTTTGCTTATTAAGCTTGAACTTTCACCTTTTCACTTAATGGAAGCACTTTACAGCTTCTCTTTGGCATCTCTGAATTGCTAGCATTGGTATTCTTGTGCTTTGGGGCCATTATTAAGTAAAACAAGAGCAAGTTCAACACAAGCATGCAATACCTCAACAGTAGATCTGATAACGGAGACAGCAACTAAGTGACTAAAGGGTGGATAGGGCACGCAGTGGGGATAGGCTGGACAAAGGGATGATTTTCGTCCCAGCAAAATGAAGCAGAACCGTGTGAGAGTTCATCACACTACTGAGAACAATGAAGTTTGCAAGATATGAGTTATTTCTGGAATTTTGCATTTAATATTTTTGAATGGCAATTGACCACAGGTAACTGAAACTGCAGAAAGTGAAACTGCAGGTAAGAGGACACTATTGTACTCTCTCATGACAGAAAGAAAGCTAGCTAGCTCTCTAGCCACTTCTTATTAGGGCACTAATCTCTTTCCTCAGGGCTCCACCCTCATAGCTAATTATCTCCCAAAAGTCCCACCTCCAAATATAGTAACATGGGGATGAGGGTTTCAATATATGAATTTGGAGGGGACACAAACACTCAGTCTGTTGCAAAAACCAAAAAAACTTAAAAATATATGCGGTGGCGGGCGCCTGTAGTCCCAGCTACTCCGGAGGCTGAGGCAGGAGAATGGCGTGAACCCGGGAGGCGGAGCTTGCAGTGAGCTGAGATCTGGCCACTGCACTCCAGCCTGGGCGGCAGAGCGAGACTCCGTCTCAAAAAAAAAAAAAAAAAAAAAAAAAAAAATATATATATATATATATATATATATATATATATATGACCTGTGCCTTAAAACAAAAAATAATGTTGAAAAGAATATAAAAGTAATATGCATGGAATGCTTAAATAAAAACAAACAACAATAAATAAAGAGCCTCGACCTTATTAGAATACTACGCATCATTCTCTTTTTCTCTTTGCCACATGTATTAGAAAAGAATAGCCCCCTTCACGAGCTGCAGTCAACTTCCAATCATCTCTTCCTGGAACTGAGTGGCAAGGAGTCAAGATTATTGGCATCCCAGCCACTGTATGAAGCAAATGCTCACTGGAAAACGATGACACTTCTATTGTTTTATATTTATTCTAAACAATGTTCACTACTCAATCTCAAATACACTAAGGGACATGAGGAGACCAGACACAGTTAACACAAACCAAGAACAATAATCAAGAGGAAGAGACATACAGGAGCTCCAGAAAATGGAGTTAACAGTCACAGACTTTAGTTATGCTTAGAATGTTCCAGGAGACAAAGGACAAGTTTGAGAATTTCAGCAGAGATGCTTTGGAGGGCCTAGTCAGTACATTAAGGCAAGGAAAAAAAGATATTAGGATTGGAAAGAAAAAATAAAATTTATTGTGTTGCAAATGGCATGATTGTCAGTGTTGAAAAAAGAATGTATAGGTAAATTATTAGAAATAATAAATGAATTGATCAAGATATCTGGGTAAAGCTTAATGTTTAAATATGACTGATTTATATATATTAGCCACTAAGAGTTTGAAAATGACATATCACAAAGATGTTACTATAATACCATCAAAATATGATAAATATGAATGACTAACCAAAGATCTGTAAGACTTCTGCATAGAAACTATAAAATATTACTTAGAAAAATGTAAGAAAACCTAAACAAATTGAACCATTTATCATAATCATGGAAAAATTGAAAACTCAACATTGGGAAGGTAATTCCCCTCAAATTTATATATAGATTTAATGCAAACCCAATCAAAATCCATATTGTGTGGAAATTGACAAGAGAATTCCAACTTTTATATGGAAATGCAATGGATCAAGAATAGCAAGGACACTGTGGAAGAAGAAGAGAAAAAAGGTAAGAGTACTTACTCTTCCAGAATTGTTATTTTTATGTATCTTATTTATTTATTTATTTAGAAATAGTGTCACGCTCTGTTACCTAGGCTGGCGTAAAGCGGTGCAATCACAGCTCACTGCAGCCTCAAATTCCTTGGCTCAAGTGATCCTCCCACCTCAGCTTCCTAAGTAGCTAGGACTACAGGCATGTGTCACTATGCCCAGCTAACTTTTGTATTTATTTATTTATTTACTCTTGTAGAGACAGGATCTAGCTATGTTGCCCAGGCTGGTCTCAAACTCCTAACTCCTGGCCTCAAGCGATCCTCCTGCAAATTAAATCCACAATGAGATACCAACACACATCAGAATGGCTAAAATTAAAAATACAGGAAAAGGCAAGGATTGGGAAGATGTCAAAAATCAAGGATGTTCATATACTGATAGTTTTTGTACAACCATGTTGGAAAATATTTTGTCATTATCCACCAAAGTTAAAAAATGCACACACTAAGATCTAAAAAATCCTCTTCCATACAGAAATGTATACATATACATCAAGATACATGTAGAAGAACGTTTATGGCAGCATTATTAGTAATAGTAAAAAATATATACATTAGCAGTAAGATGGCAAAACATGGAATACTGTATAATAGCCCTGTCCAATAAAGATATAAGGTGAATTACATATGTAATTTTAAATTTTGTAGTAGCCACATTAAAAATAAGAAATAAACAAGTAAAATTAATTGTAATAATATCTTTTATTTAACCTAATCCATGCAAAATATAATTTCAACATATAAACCACATTAAAAATTATTAACAAAATATTTTACATTCTTTTTTGTAATAAGTATTTGAACTCCAGTATGTACTTTACACTTACAGCACATCTTATTTCAGACTAGTCACATTTCCAGGGCTCAACAGCCTCCTGGGGTTAGTGGCTCTATATTAAATAGCATATCTTTATCACAATTAAATGAGCAAATCACAGCTACATGCAAAATGGATGAATCTCTCAAACATAATATTAAGCAAAAGAAACTAGATACAAGACAATGTATATTGTATGATTCCATCTAGCTCAAAAACAAGCAAAACTGCCATACTGTTAGAAGTGAGAACAGTGCCCTGCTCCCCTAGGGAGGAGGGAGAGGGTAGTGATTGGAAGGGGGCAGAGTTGAGACTGCTAGGATTGGGGCAATGCTGTTTCTTGATGTGGATGTATTGCGGTTGTTCACTTTGTGAGCATTCATTGAGCACTTTTCTGTACATGTGTTGTAGCCCTCAGCTTTTTTAAATGGGGGGAGAAAAGAAGGAAGGGAAGAAAAGAAAGCTACAACTGATAATCAAGTACATGCTAGAATTTAAGAGGAAAGTAAAATCACAGAAGAGGGTTCAGCAATCACCTGAGCAGAGAACACGGTAGAGAACAGGAAAACTCACACATCTGTGGTTGATTTCCTTGATGAAAATGTACTATAGGTCAAAGAAAACACCATTCTGAAGGTTCAGAAGAGAGTGCTTCTGAACAGAACCAATTATAGGTTCCAGAAGGAAATGTCAAAAAAATGAGACCCAAATTGTTTCAAGTTACACAAAAGTAAGGGATAGAAGTATCCAACTAAAGCCCTGTGGGCTAGATCTTGCCCACAGACCTGTTTCATTTGGCCTACATACTGTTAAAAAAAAATCATACTGTTTGAACCAAGCTTTTAATGTCTAGATTCTCTCCTAGAGAACAGCAGTGGACTCTCACTGGTCAGCACTTTTTCTTCAGCCTGTGCCACTCATTTACTGTACCTGGGTAGTCACAGTGCAAACCAAGATTTCAACTCAGACCTCTCTGGTTTTAAAGTCCTTTTCCTTTTCAAAACCAGAAAGAGAACATAGGTGCTGGGGCTGGAAAGAATAGAACAACTAAGACCCTACTATTAAGACATACTATTCCTGCTTTCTTCTGAACCTCAATATTATTTCTACAATTGGAAGGAAGAATGTCTTTACCTTTTTTTTTTTTTTTTTTTTTGAGTCAGAGTCTCACTCTGTCACCCAGGTTGGAGTGCAGTGGCATGATCTTGGCTCACTGCAACCTCTGCCTCCCAGGTTCAAGTGATTCTCCTCAGCCTCCCGAGTAACTGAGACTACAGGCACACTCCACCACACCCAGCTGATTTTTGTTTTTTTAGTAGAGATGGAGTTTCTTCATGTTGGCCAGGGTGGTCTTGATCCTCGTGATCCACCAGCCTTTTTTTTTAGACAGAGTCTCACTGTCACCAGGCTGGAGTGCAGTGACACAATCTTGGCTCACTGCAACCTCTGCCTCCCAGGTTCAAGCGATTCCCCTGCCTTAGCCAGCCCAGTAGCTGGGATTACAGGCACATGCCACCATGCCCAGCTAGTTTTTGTACTTTTAGTAGAGACAGGGTTTCTCCATGTTGGCCAGGCTGGTCTCGAACTGCTGACCTCAGGCTATCCTCCCACCTGGGCTTCCCAAATATCTTTACTTTACAGTGATGCCTTCCTCCATCAGTTATTTTTAGAAGTTGCTAATTATCATGTATGATAGAATTGCCCGAAAGCTGCCCTTTCTAGGAACCACTTAAGGGAAGTAAGTCTTGGTGACTTATTCAAGAGTGCAAGCCTGTTTCCCATGTCATTTCATGTTAAAGTCTCTGAACAAGAGATTTTAATGCATCATCACAGTGACAGAGGAGTTTTCAGAATACCCTAAGGTGTGTACACAGTAATGTGGACAGAGATGTTATGTGGGATTCCATGAGGCAATATGTGCAGTTGTGCCTTCAAAAGTGTATCCCATTGCATTAAATGTAAAGATGTGTTAATTAAAATAACCTGGAAATTTACTGCTAGCACTAGAGAACAAGAAGCTGGACGCTGTTTCTGAGGTAACATTCAATCGACAGTCAGCAAATCAATACGCTACAGCACAGCATGATTTAGGAGTGATTAAATTTACTTTACTCTGCTTAATGTAAATGAAAGGCTCATACTCCTCATCCCTGTTTGCCCTAGGCCCCAGGGCAAAATATCTTTCTGCTAATGACTAGGCAGTGACTCAGAGAAAGAGAAAAGAAAATAGGAACCTTCAGGCTGTACTAAAACACAACTCAAACTGTTCTAAGAACAAGCAATCACGCCCTAAGACCACCAACAACTCCAAGTACAGGTTAGAGAACCACCCTGGGGATACCAAAGCACCTTTGGTATCCAAAATTTGGAGACTAAAGGGAACTATGAGATTGATAGACACCTAAGTGATTTATCTACTATACTTCAGTGCAATAAATAAATTTAAAATGGTACCACTTTTACAAAAAAAAAAAAAAATCTGCTGTCTCTATGATCTATGATGTTTGTCATGTGCCTGTTGCATTGATTCTTAAATAATACTGATAATGATGAAGCAGTATCAACATACAGATTAGTGTGAAAATGAAGCACCTGGCTTTTAGTTTTGACTGTCCTGAGGTAAATAACATAATTGTTCAGTGCTTCAGTTTATCCCACTGTGAAAGAAGTGATTTTGTTTACCCTCTGTACTCTTCTCAGAAAAGACTGTTGTTGACCAAAGTCTTTAACTATGGAGGAAAATAACTCATGTATCAAAAGGTATTGATCTAGCCATGACATACACAGCTGTGAACACTCAAAGACACTAGCCTGGGAGAACAACTCATGATATCCACACATGACATGTTTCTCCCACAGATTGCCAAGGCGGACTCTCTCACACTGGCCAACTAGGTAGGCATCCCTTTCCTCTCCTACAATTCCTGGAGCTATAAGGTAGACTCAAGAAGACTTTTCCAAAAGACCAAGAGTGCCTCTCTGATAAATATTTGAGAATAGCTGTATATTCCTTCTCCAAGAGAAAAAAAAAATCCACATTACATAACCACTGTGCTTCAAATGTATATTGACAGCTCACACGAAAGTGAATTAAAATAAAATCTGGAAGAAGCAAAGAGCTCTCTTCCTTTTTCACTAAGAAACAAATTTACGTTTATTCCCTTGACTCCATCCAAGATTCTTACTCCTTCCACTGCCTGACCTACATTCTACCTTCTCTTTAAAAGGAAAAAAAAAAAAACAAATCCTCAACAAAGAAAAATTAATTGCAAAAGTTCAGTTCCAAAGCATTCTCAGGGTTTATTAGCCAGACTGATTTAATCCAATGTCTAGGACACCAAGTCAAGGGCTTAACAGTCACTATTTGATAAGTCAGCTGAATATTGTCCCTCTACCAGAACCAGTGGTGAGATAGGACAGGACTGGCAAAAAAAAAAAAAAAAAAAAGAAAAAGAAAAAGGAGAGTGTTCACTAAATGAAGATGTAGAGACCCAAGCATGTCCACAAATTGACACTGGCAAAAGTCCCAGTCCTACACATTTATGTAAGCTGTTTCGATCTGTGAGAAGAATCAACTTAAGAGTAAAAAAACAATAGTAGCCACTGTTTATTGAACATTTAACTCTGTACCATTTACTTATGCTATCTCAGTACCTATGTGGATATTTGTTTTATTCTATGTAGGCTGCTATAACAAAATACACCAAACTGAGTAGCTTTTAAGCAACAGAAATTTATTTCTCGTGGTTCTGAAAGCTGGAAAGTCCAAGATCGGAGGCCAGCATGTTCAGATTCTGGTGACAGCCCTCTCCTGGCTTGCAGACTGCTGACTTTTTGCTATGTCCTCACATGGGGAAAGGAATGCTATAGCTCTCCAGTATCTTTCATAAGGACATTAATGCCATTCATTAGGAATCCACCCAAAGGCCTCACCTTCTAATGCCATCATCTTGGAAGTTAGAATTTCAACATGAATTTTGAGGAGACACAACTGTTTAAAACATAGCAGTACTATTATTATTATTGTTAACCCCATTTTGTCAAGAGAAAGCCATATCTGTTCTCTATTGCTATGTAATAAATGACTCCCAAAATCTAGCAGCTTAAAACAACAAACATGCTACCTCACAGTTTTCAAGGGTCAGAAATCCAGGAGAAACACACTCAAGTAATTCGGTCCAAGTATCTCATGAGGCTGCAGTCAACACGTAGGCTACAGACACAGTCCTGTTTGAAGGTTTGATGGGCCTGTAAGATCTGCTTCCAAGTTCACTCATGTGGCTTTTAGCAAGAGACCTCAGATCTTTGCCATGTGGGTCTCTAGGGAGGGCTCACAACACAGCTGCTGGCTTCCACCAGAATAAGTGACCTAAAAGTGACAGAGGTACCAAGATGGAAGTCTCAGTCTTTTATAACCTGATCTCAGAAGTGACACTTCATCATTTCTGCATATTTTATTGATCACGCAGACTAACTGGTAAACATGGAAGATGATTACATAAGGGTGTCAACATAAGAAGCTGGGGGTCACTGGGGCTATCTTGGAAGCTGGCTACCACAAAAACCGATGCACGAAAAGGTACTAGCTTGCCACATAGAGTTAGTACTGGATAATCAAGATGTAAACCCGGAGTGTGATTCTATTCAGAGCCCCCATTCTTTAGAACTATTAAGCTATTACGGAGCCAATAAAGGGAGAACTGAGAAAAATGTTCAATGTGCAGATCTAGAGGACAACGCTTCCTGTTTGAAAGCCCACCCCAGAAAGGGGTTCATCCTGAGAGTCCTCACCCCATGTGACTCCGGCATGACTGGAAGTCTCATCAGGACACTGATGTACTTCAGCGCAGGACCCTCAGCCTGTTTGCTTATTCTTCCTCCTTCCACTTCTATCACGCTGTGAGAAGCTCTGTCCAAATCCGACTTTTTGTCCCAAAACAGACTTGGGCTGGAGCATAGGACACAATTCAGAGGTTGTATCAACTTGGCAGCTTTAAATAACAAAACAGAATACTGTTTTCTTAAGGTCCTTTGTAGCTGCCCTTCCTTGAGCATAAATTCACATTCTCTCTCAGCTAAACACTGGGAAGAAATAAGTTCAGCTAAACAAAGGAAGAAGAAAGTTTTAGTGACTTTTAAAAATATTAGTAGCCATATTTCTTCAACATTCATTCATTTCCTGGATTAGACACTAAGGAACTACCATTATCATTCTATTTTATTTATTCTATGCATCTGTGGATTACAGAGTAGATCATGTTAAGTATAATGCTTTGAAAGGACCCTTCAGAGAAAGAACTAAATGAATTTTCCTGTCTATTCTTAATATTCTCCCTACTGAATGCAGACAGCAACAAGAAAATTCAAAGCTATTATTTTTAATGTCAAATGCCTTTACTAGTCCAATAAAAGGGGAAAGATATTAAACTTTTTATACGACAAGAAGCAGATAGCACATATCTTCAAGAAACACATCTTAATCAAATTGAACATAGGAAATTAAAAAGTGGATAGATGAGTGAAGGTATCCATCCTCACTTAATTAAAAAAAAAAAAAAAAAGCTCTGGCAATTCTTATGAACAAGAGAGCATGTCTTTTCTCCCCTTTGTTCCTTTCAGAGGAATAGTGTGGATTAGTTTTGGTTCAGAAGGTTCTGAAAAGAACACCTGAGAAATTGCCATACTCATAGTCTTCAGATGAAAAGGAAATACTCTCTCTTTCAGGCAAACCCCGCTTACATTAGGAAACAACATCAGTGAGAAAAAGCAGAGATGGATCTCAAACCCAACTACACAGCCTTGGCCAAGGGGAGTTCAAATGCTTTCCTGATGACCTTCCAGAGTAGCTGGAAACATCAGATGAGGTAACCCAGTTAGACACTGCTGGGAAAAATAAAGCCCTGTCCAAGGATAAGGCAGGAAAAGTGGTGTATGTTTGTTAAAGTTATCTACATAAAATACTTCAAAATTAGGCTTATAACTACATAATTCAGCCAAACCACCATAACCCAAGAAAAATCACGATAACAAATGTTTATCAAGCATTTACTATCAGCCTGACATTCTGCATATATATATACAACAAATCTGAACGCTATGTGTAGTCCCATTTTACAGATTAGCCGACAGGTTTCAGAAAGTTAAACATCTTTCCCAAGGTCACGAAGCCCTATAGAACCAGCATCTGGATTTGGATGTAAGTATGTCTGATTTCCAGCCACGGAGTTACTCTACCACACTGCCTCGAATTCTGCAGATACTTTTTTCTCCAGAGTGAAGAATTACCCTGCCCAACTTTGGAGCACAGAAGGAACTTCACCCTAATAGCACATTCACAAATATACAGATGCAACACACAATCACATACACACTGAGATTTCACATTATATTCTGCAAGTCAGAAATACCCCCAACACTAAATGTGTTGTAATTACATTGATTATAAAGCTGAGCCAGGTTTGAAAATATCTGGAGGCATACTTCTATTTTTCACTTCACACTTGAGCATCAGTAGAGAAGAATTCAAATAAGGATGTTACTGGTTTGACATCCTAAATGGAGGTGGAAAAATACCACGGATTCCACAATCATGTGCAAGAGGAGAAATGGAACTTCCTGTAGAAGAGAGCATTCTATGGGTGCAAAATGATGTAAGATTTTTTAAGTGTTTTCTTAAAGACAGGGACTTAACAGAGAAATGCTCTGACTGCTAAAAATTAAGTTGCTATTCCAATATCAAGAACCCATTATTGGGCATGTACTACGTGCAATGAATTAAGGCTGTCACAAAGTGTTGGAAGACACCATTTCTGTCTTAAAGGAGTTGCTGTCTATCTGAGTAGAAAAAATATACACTAAGCAAGATAATCAGCCACACAAGCCTGTGAAAAAGAAGCTCCAAATCACCAGCTTGGAAATAAGTGCTCTATAAACAATAGCTTATTTAAACAAAAAATAATTAACAGATTTTAGTAAAGGAATTGGGTGCTGACTCAGAGACAGAATTCTGGGTTCACTACTGAGAAAACAGGGACAGGGATTATGCTGGTCCTGCACAGCCTAAGATGCATTCCTCACCCTGCCCCTGCTCTGCCCTGCATCACCAGAGGGCTGGCACAGCCAGATCACTTTGCCCAATCTTTGAGAGCTGGCTTCTGCCTGGGTTTTGTTACCAGGATACTGGTAGTGGCACTTCAGGGGAAGGGAAAAACAGTTTTCTTTCCTCCCTTTCTGCTTTAGCTCTGTTGTGTCTTTTCCTGTTTCTGCTCCCATCCAACAGTCTATGCTGTTTTAACCTCTTCTAGCTAAGCCCAGCCCTAGGCTCCTGTCCTTTGTCCCCCAGTTTTGGATGGCAGTAGCTTCCTGTTGTCACTAATCTCTGGGTTGCCTCACTGTCCCCTAATTGATGTCTCAGCTTCTTCTATCATCTGTGTAACTAGATCCCTGCTTTAAAATCCTACTGGTTTAAATTTTCAGTGTTTGTGTTTTCCTGATTGGACCCTGTCTTAGGTCTTAAGACCCTATATTAGAAGCAGACTCTGAAACAGTCTTGTGAAAGTGATGTATGGAAGGAGTGTTCTCGGAGGCCAGGGAAGGAAGCCGAGCCAGGACATGTCTCCTTTGGAGACCAGCTTCAGCCTGGTCCCCGGGAGATCTATAGTCCACTCTCTGCACCAGAGTTGGTCCCCTCTTTGGGACAAGAGGATCACCAACCACCCCAGTTTTCCTGGGACTGAGGAATACCGAACTTTCAGCACTGAACTGGGACAGTCCCATGCACACGCGGATGTTGGTCACGCTGTAAGACAACTGGTATTGGCTCCAATCTCGAGTGAGGAGACCTCAGGGTGAGGCAGAGAGTGCTGCTTCTGAGAAGGAAAGCTGTAAGTATTGGAAGCCCACACTCTCAGAAGACAGGATCGGGTCTTGGCTGACTGACACGATTTCCTTCCATTCTACATCCCACCTGTTATATTTGAATATTCATCTAATAGGTTTATAGCTCTAAAGCTCCAGCCAATTTCCCCATTCAAACTAAAAGATTAAATTATCATCAATCATTCATCACTTTTTTTTTTAACCTATATTTGTTCCTTTTTTGTAGGACAGAAAGAAGAGGTCCTACAATAAGTGAAAGTTAAATCTGATGCTGATATAGTTTGGATATTTGTCCCTTTCAAAAAAAGTTTTTTGGTTTTTTTTTTTTGAGATGGAGTCTCGCTTTGTTGCCCAGGCTGGAGGGCAGTGGTGCTATCTCGGCTCACTACAACCTCTGCCTCCCAGATTCAAGTGATTCTTGTGCCTCAGCCTTCCGAGTAGCTGGGATTACAGGCATGCACTACCACATTCAGCTAATTTTTGTATTTCTAGTAGAGATGTGGTTTCACCATGTTGGCTAGGCTGGTCACGAACTCCTGACCTTAAGGGATCTACCTGCCTTGGCCTTCCAAAGTGCTGGGATTACAGGTGTGAGCCACTGTGCCCAGCCCCCTTCAAATCTTATGTTGAAATGTGATCATCAGTATTGGAGATGGCGCCTAGTGGGAGGTGTTTGGTCATGGGGGTAGATCCCTCATGAATGGTTTGATGTCCTTCCCCCAGAAATGAGTTCTTGCTCTATTAGTTCACTAGAGAGCTGGTCGTGTAAAAAAAGAGCTTCACACCTCCTCCCTTCTCTCTCTTGCTTGCTCTCTTGTCATGTGAAATACCTACTCCTCCTTCACCTTCTGCCATGACTGGAAGCTTCCTGAGGCCTCAGCAGAAGCAGATGTCAGCACCATGCTTCTTGTACAGTCTGTAAAACCGTGAACCAAAATAAACCTCTTCTTTATAAATTACCCAGCCTCAGGTATTCCTGTACAGCAATGCAAAATGAACTAATAAAAATGCTTTGCATAGTTCCAAGTTCCTTGGTAGCATAAACTCTCTAAATAAAACTCTCAATCAACATTTGTCAGCCCCGTAAGTAACACCTGTCAGCCAGGGGAGACACAGGCTCTCGGGCCAGCAGATCCGGATTCCTCCTCTGCTGCTTCTTTCCTGAAAATGGTGCCCAAATCCTGGCCTCACAGAATAGCTGGGAGGGTTAAACATATTAATGTTTGCAAAGTCACCGGCACAAAATAAATGTTCCATGAGTGGCAGCTTTTGCGGATAATGGTTGTACCTAATCTGAAAGCCTGATTTCTAAACCAATCGGCATTGTAAAGTGTGATGAGAGACCTTCACTAATTACAATCTAGGTAGTGGCCAGAAACAGAGGGCCCATCTGCAGAAATTATAGAGGTTCATATTCGTCCTAGATTATACCTGAACTGCTGCCCCAAAAGATTTGTATCTTAGACTTTGGTCAAAATGACTCTAAGATATTAACTAAAGTATTTACTTTAGAGAAAGTCAAAGGGCCATTAAAAAAAATTAAACCGAAAGCAAATGTTGAATCATGTAACGTGTGTGTGTGTGTGTGTGTGTGTGTGTGTGTTTAAATAAAGCTACAGTATATAATTAAACTTGGAAGCAGGAATGAGGGGGATAAAATTATTCCAGCTGCATCTCGACTAGGCTCCTTATATTGCAAGCATGGTTCAGTAACTGTACTTACACATAAATGGGCTTATCCTTATAATTCAAATAATCGCTTTAATATTTTCAGCATCAACCATGTATGAAATCTCTGTATAAGGCTGTAGAAATTTCCCAGGGGAAGAGAAGTATCTACAGATTGCACATAAACCTGTATACCATCCCCACTTTCTTTGTCATGTATAAGGAAAAAAAATAGGTATGCTGAGTAATATCCATTTCCAAACCTTTGGTAAACTGTAAAGGCCCTTATAAACATAAAGTTTTACTATCATAAATACTATGAAATTCAGAATAACATCACACACACACACACACACACACACACACACACGCACACACACACGCGCACACACACCCCCCAGAGCTACAGCCAAATGTGCAAACCATAGGAGTGGGAGGGGGAGATTGGTTCTTCTCAGCTTTTTGACAGGAAGGCAAATTTTCTTCCCTAAAATAAACTTAGTTCGAGATAGGATTGAAAAGATTTGGCAAATGCAAATACCCACTGGTAACCAGGAGTGAATTATAAACAATACCTACTCAGGGTTATAAGCATTAATGGGGTTA
Organism: Macaca mulatta; assembly: GCF_049350105.2. NCBI lineage: Eukaryota > Metazoa > Chordata > Mammalia > Primates > Cercopithecidae > Macaca > Macaca mulatta. The sequence goes on from NC_133406.1 coordinate 144,847,888, forward strand.
AGTGGAATTTCACACTTGAGGAATTTCATATGCTCGGTCTTGACCTAACTTCAGAAAATATGTGGCTTTACTGTAAAATGCCCTAGAGACTCAAGAGGCATGCTGTTAGTTTGTGGGCAACACACAGCAGAATTTCAATCAGAATGGAAAATTAAACACATGGCACTCTCCCCTGGCCTTCTGTTTCTCTCTAGGGGAGAAAGAATCTTACAAGACTCCTCCTCCTTTCTAACCCTCACATCTAATGAGTCTCCTGCCTGATCCAGCCTCAGAGAGTTTCTTATGACCACTCCTTCCTCTCCACCCCACACCACTGCCTCAGTGACTCAACACCTCGACATTCTGCCACACTCCTTTCTTCCACATCTATGTCCTAGAGAATCTCTTCAGCCTACAGTCTCTTCTTAAATCAACCATCTTCTTCTCGGCCACCAGATCAATCCTCCTAAAAGAGGAGTTGCAAAAAATAATAGACCTACCACACATTCCAGGAAAATAAGAGTGAGAAATGCCACTTACCTTACATCCTCCTTGGAGCATCACTTTAGAAAAGTAAAGTTCCTGAGATGTCCCGAAGTAAAGATATCAGCTTAACTTATTTAATCCAGGTTCTTCAAACTGGATAATTATAGTGAGCAACCCCTATAAGGTAGGTGCTATGATTGCTGCCATTTTACAGACTACAAAACTGAGGACATGCATGGTTAGATAACTACTGAAGGTTACACGCCTAATGAATGTAGAGTCAAGGGAGACTGACTCCAAAGCTAAACGTTTTTTGATATCCTACAGAACCACACATTGAGAAACACTCTCTTGGATTTTAAAGTATATATTGCCATCTCGTGCTTCTGATAAAAGGTTCACAACAAGTCTCCCTAAGCATGCTTTGTAGTCTTTGACTTAGTGGGCCTTGCTACTCAAAGTGAGGCCCAAGGCCCAGCAGCCTTGGCATCATGGGGCAGCTTTCCAGAAATGCAGAATCTCAGACCCCACTCCAGCCCTTCTGCGTCAAAATCTGCATTTTAACAATGCAGAATCCCCAGTTTGAGAACCACTGCCCTTAAAGCATTCAAGACTTTAGAGCATGATCTAGCCTCAGCTCATACTTTTAGCCTCTTCTCTTATTCCTTCAGTGTAAATTTGTCTTCAGCAAACCATGTTTCCTGAACTCATCAGCCTGACATTAATATAGGGCAGAACCAGCCAGCAAACAGTATCCATCTGACACAGCTCCCCATCAACTCATCTTTACCCCTCAAATTCTCCCCAAGTGGCTCTGAAATTCCCCTGCATGTGTCTCCCATGTGTCCTGTGGTCTGAAATCCACTATTTTCCTCCTCCCTCATTCTGTGGTCATCCCTTTCCTCTGCCAGCCCCAAAGCTGGCAACTATGCCACCAAACCCTACTGGGGCAGTACCTGCCCCAATGCCTCCAATGCTGGCCCAGGCCTGCCAACACCAGAGGTGCAGGACATGACAGGGCTGCTCTACCAAAGCCACTCTCCACACTGCTCCTTGAGGACACAGATCATAGCCACAGTAAGACATGGAGAACAAAGAAGAGAAGGATGAGTAACCAGGCAATTAGGTCAGAAAGACTGTTTATTTTGCAAAATGATTTCTTACAATGATTCCTCAAAAACACATATTTCTCAAATAATTTTATCAAGTATTTTCCATATAGCTCACCAGAGAATGACCTTTGCCCACGGTGAGATGCATGCATACACTCTTTTGAGATGCATGCAAGTGTGTTCCCTGAGGAGAGAACATAGAGAACGGGGAGGAGAAAAATCTAAAGGCCTGACCCAAAGCAAAGAGTCACATGAGCACTGGAAGTGACACCTGGGAGATCTACAACTTAAATGGACAAATTGAGGAAGAGGAGGGCAGACATCTCCTGGACTAAAGAACAGGACTCTGCGGGAGAGAAAGCAGGTTAGGAAAGAAGGAAGGTGAATCTCTGGGGAGACTGGTTATTCAATGCCAAGGAAGCTGACCAGTGATGGCTTCAAATCCCAGGTGAGGAAGCCAAAGATGGCATCTCTCTCCTAAGTGCCAAAGTAAGGAAGGAAGACAGCCAGGACAGGAAACTGTCCAGAGAACTCTAAGCCATCCCATTCCTAATGTAGATGTTCCTTACACAGATGCTCAGCTTATGATGGAGCTATATCCCAATAAACCTATAGTAAGTCAAAATTATCTTAAATCAAAAATGCATTTAATACTTCAATAAACCAATTGTAAAGCCAAGAAATTATAAGTTGAACAACAGTAAGCTGGGGACTATTTGTACGCCACAAAGAGCTATGTGTATAAGATGTGAGACAATGAAACAGATTCTTGCAACAACCATTTGGATCCAAGGACAAGATGCTCTACAAGAGCTGGTATTTGGCCTGAACACTCACCCACCCTTCCAATTAATCACAGGGTCCAGTTGAATTTTGTATATATTAATCTACTTTTTTCCTACCTTCATCACACCCCTCTTTGCCTATGTTATCTTGCACTATATTAGTCAGGGTTCTCCAGAAAAACAGAACCAATAGGAGACATATATATTCCAAGAATATAAATAATTAGATTTATTAAAAGGAATAGGCTCATGCAATTATGGAGGCTGAGAAGTCTCATGATTGGTTGTCTGTGAGCTAGATACCCGGGAAAGGCAGTAGTGTAGTTTGAAAGCCTGAGAGCCAGAGAGCAAACGGTGTAGATTCTAATCTGAGTTTGAAGGCCCAAGAGCTAGGATCACTGAGGACAGGTCAATATTTGAGCTCAAGTAGTCAGGCGGAGAGTGGATTCACCCTTCTTCCTGAACAGATTAGAAGATGCTCAACAAATTGAATAGGGTCATCTGCTTTACTCAGTCTGGTAATTCAAATGGTAACCTCCTCCAGAAACACTCTTACAGACACACCCAGAAATAATGTTTAACAAGGTATCTAGGTACCCCATAGCTCAGTCAGGTTGACACATAAAATTTACTATCACACTCATCCTAGCCAACTAAATAACCTCCTATCTGGTCCCACAAATTTAATCCTGGCCTTTCTCTAACTCACTGTTCACACTGCACCAAATCCATCTTTGAAACACACCAATCTGGTCCTGTCACTCTTCTCTGTAAAACATCTGTGACTCCCCATTGCTCTTGAGACAGTGCATGACTCTCTGTAGGACCCCAGCAAAGAGAGCTGATGTGATCTGCTGTCTTTACCACCCACCTCCAACAACTGCTCTGCCCTCCTTGTTCTCTGTTTCTACTTCTTGGACATACCAGTCCTTCTGCCAGACTCTGCACATGCATATGCCTTTCTTCATCTCCGTTCTTTTCCTCACACACATCATGTTTACCCACCAAATTCTCAGCCCTTTTTCTATCTTCCTTTTCTTTAAAGTTCAGTTTAAATGTTACTTCCTCAGGACTCCCCATGACTACATAGGAAGCTCCCAGTGTATTCCCCCAGCACCCCAAACTCTTCTAATAACATGTATCATAATTCTATTTCACTAAGTACTTACATACTTAATATAATTGGTTTTTGAAAGTGCCAGGATGGAATAAATCATATTCATCTTATTTACTACTGCATTACCAGTACATAGTGCATAAGCCTAGTATTTAGTTGGTGCCTAGAAAATGTGTCTGGAAGAAAGGAGGGAAGGAAGGAAGGAAGGAAGGAAGGAAGGAAGGAAGGAAGGAAGGAAGGAAGGAAGGAAGGAAGGAAAAATAGGAAAGAAATGAAAAAGGGCTATTTTTTAGGTATTTAGTAGGTGCCTAGAAAATGTGTCTGGAAAAAAGGAGGGAAGGAGGGAAGGAGGGAAGGAGGGAAGGAAGGAAGGAAGGAAGGAAGGAAGGAAGGAAGGAAGGAAGGAAGGAAGGAAGGAAGGAAGGAAGGAGAGAAAATAGGAAAGAAATGAAAAAGGGCTATTTTCCAGGCATTTTAGGCAATCAGGAATAAGTTGTTTTTTTTATCAAACCTCTTAAAACAGTACTGTAAGACAACTTAAACCATTAATCAACTTTGTTTGTCATGATCCATCCACTTGTAATGATACAAATAGGCAAGACTTTATTAGAGTCAAGATCAGTGCCTATCACCTAATTCTATTATCAAAAATATCATTGATCTAACTCTTAACTCACACACTAATGCTAATTAGGGAGAAAAGTAGCATTGGAGAATGATGGTCAAAACTGAAGTCTTCAAGTCTATTTATCCACACAGAGAATGTATGAATCACCTCTCCATCTATTCTCATAAATCACTAAAAAAGTATATTTAGAGAATACAAGTGTGTTCATATATATATATACAAATAACATAAAAAATTTTGCCAAAATAAAACAATATTACTATATCTGTTTAAAATATTCTATTTTTCCTTCACAATGTGAATTCGGTGTTCCAGTGGAACACAGTTTTAAGCAGAGGAGAGAGGGCTCATCTTGTGTGACTTGCATTTCAGAGCATCCCAGATACATTTAGAGGCTTCTCAAGGCCAACTCACGAACACTTGATGACACACTGGGGGTTGGAGCAGGGACACAAAACAAGAAACGACACCTAAACCTCGTTTTAACCTCCCTCCACCAGTCCCACTAAGAGCTGCCTATAGAGATTTAATCCATGGCCAATGCTGATCTCCACCTTATCTTGCTCCTCCACACTGTGGTTGGATATAAATGAACAGAGAAATGTTAAAAGCCACATCAGCAGTAGAGCAGAGTTAGAGACTGAGATAATCCACTCATCAGAAACAGAAATTTTGATAAGTCAATTGGTTAAATTTGTTAAATTGAAACATACCCTCCTGTCACTGAGGACACATTTCACTGAATGCTCTCTTTCTGGATTTCTTGTGTAAACTCAGTATCATAAACGTATCTTAAAGTCTTTGAATAATGTTTGCTGCTTAATTACGTACATATAGCCACTTTTCTGCTGTAGTTTCTGGATGTTAATTCATGGTTGCTCACTACTGAAGTTCTGACACACCAAGGCACATGTGGTTTGGATTAGCTCCAAACATGAGACATACCAAATGTCAAATGTTTTATTTATTTATTTATTTATTTATTTATGTTGAAATGGAGTCTTACTCTGTTGCCCAGGTTGGAGTGCAATGGCGGGATCTCTGCTCACAGCAATTCTCCTGCCTCAGCCTCCCAAGTAGCTGAGATTATAGGTGCCCACCACCATGCCCAGCAAATTTTTGTATTTTTAGTAGAGATGGGGGTTTCACCATCTTGGCCAGGCTGGTTTTGAACTCCTGACCTTGAGAGATCTGCCCACCTTGGCCTCCCAAAGTGCTGGGATTATAAGCATGAGCCACTGCACCCAGCTGCTTTTCATGTTTAGAAGGATGCTACTAGTCTCAGAATAGGATCTTGAGCATGTTCATTTATCTGTTCCTCAATTTCTTCATCTGTAAAATCGGTTCATTCAATACAACCTAATATGGTTTGGCTGTGTCCCCAACCACATCTCATCTTGAGTTGTAGCTCCCATAATCCACATGTGTTGTGGGAGGACCCGGTGGGAGGTAACTGAATCGTGGGGGTGGGTTTTTCCTGTGCTGTTCTCATGATAGTGACTAAGTCTCACAAGATCTGATGGTTTTATAAAGGGCAATTCCCCTGCATACATTCTCTTGCCTGCTGTCATGTACAAGGTGCCTTTGTTCCTCCTTTGCCTTCTGCCATGACTGGGAGGCCTCTCCAGCCATGTGGAACTGTGAGTCCATTAAACCTCTCTTTCCTTTATAAATTACCCAGTCTCTGGTATGTCTTTATTAGCAGCATGAGAATGGACTAATACACAACCACAGTATTTCAAATTGAACTGTAAAATCTATTCCCCAAAGTACAGTTTTTGATATGGTTCAAAATACATTCTAGTAAACTGGATTCACAAAAATTTGACAGGTATAGTCCCTAAAGGACTTACTTTAAAGAGTAGTTAAGCACAGTTATTCATAAGCAGTATACAACAATTCTTTTAATGCAAAGAGATGTTTCATACCTAAAAGCAGTTTCTCATTTTAAGTAGGTTAAATACTCCCCTTGGAATTTGGTATAGGTGATCGTTTTTCTTTTCTAACACATAATGTTCTACCAACTGGGCTGCCAATATTAGCCCAGTCTAAGCAGACACACCTGTAAGGTTTCGAGCACACTTTCCTATTCTTACCCATTCCACACTCTCTGATGCCCAGTGTTCATGATTTTCAGGGTGACTGCAGGGCTGGTACCACCTGCTGCCAGTAGCTGTGCTCTGCTCCTATCACCTCCCACCTCCCCAACATAACTGGAACCCCAAACCACCTTCTGCAGCAGACAAATATGTTTACTTCATTATGAAGAAATTCTCTTAAGGACAATTTTCCATTACTTTATTAATAACGTAGGGAATCCATTTAAATCACCAAATAGAAGTCCATTTATCTGATGACAGGTTAGTGCTAAAAGGCTATTCCTAAATCCATTTATTAGTAAACACAAAAAGACCCTACTTCTCATTTTTGTAAATGCCTTCCTGAGTCTCCTGTAGTCATCTGACTGGGAAAGCTGGAACATCTTTCTATGAGACAAATTCTGATCTTATTTCTCTGAAAGTTCCTAAAATTCTCTGTCGTTTGTAAGTAGAGATGTGTCTGAACTCACAGTCCTGTTTTATCAAATGTTCTTGCTTCTAATATTTTAGAAGACGGGATTTCCAATTATTTCCACCTGTGTGTTCTGACAAGCCTTCTCTCCTAAGGGCTACTCATTCATTCTCTGTTGCATTTGATGCTTTGCCTCTGCTGGTCTACATCCTCTTCCTTTAGCCAGGATCATCACCCTCAAGCCGACAAAGTGCTGGGAAACAGGGTCTGAATAAGCAAAGAGAAATGTGTCCTGAGGAATGCCTGATAGATTTAAGAAGCAAGGTGGGCTGGCTTTGTGTTCAAAGAGGCTCTTCCTGAGTTTTGTTGTAGTATTTTCTATAGAGCTTTAGGAAAGTGTGTGACAGAAAAGTAATCCACAGATATTCTGCACATTAGAATTAAGAGTTTTCTTAGAAAACAATAGAGTTTTCTTAGAAAATAACATCTGTCCTTTAGATATGAGACGATACAAAGGAAAACAATAACCACTATTTGTGAGTGCTTGCAGTTTTCCAGGGGCATTCTAGGTGTTCTCCTTATATATCTTATTTAAGCCTCAACATCACCACACAAGGTGGCTATTATTATCTCTATTTTCAGATAAGGAAACTGAGATTTAAAGTAATGAAGTAAATTGCCCAAACTCTGAGAGAATTAAGACCATATCTGTCTGATATCATCACATATGAATAAACACAGTGTCTCCCTGGGCTTTTTTTCACATTTCATTGTCAGTATTCACTATCCCTGGGCTTTTGAAAGGTTATTTTTCAATAATCAATAAATATATTTTACCTACTCTAAGCGCTACTGCATTAGTCTACCAACAGGTCTTGTGCCCTCTAAGCTTTTCTCTCTTCAGCCCATTTTCCATCCAGCCATCAGAACAGTGTTTCCCGAAGGGTGACTGCCAACCACCTGCATCAGAATCACCTGACGGCTTGTTAAGACTTCAGCTCTCAGATCAACCCTGGAGATACAGAATCAGAATCACTGATATATTTAATAAGCACCCCAGTTGATTCTCATGCACACTAAAATTTGAGAACCCCCATATCAGCATATCACCTGCTTACAATCTTCAAATGATTTACCAGCAACAATGAGACACCATTTATGGCAGGCTAAACAATGCCCCACCCCCCAGGGATGTTCACATCCTAATCTCTGAAACTTATGGACATGTTACTTTACACGGCAAAGGGACTTTGCAGATGTATTTGAGTTAAGGCTCTAGAGATGAGATCATCCTGAATTTTACATGTGGGCCCAGTGTAACCACAAGGCTCATTATAAGAGGGAAGCAGGAGCATCAGAGTCATAGAAGGTGGTGAAAGAGCAGAAGCAGGCATTGGAATAATAGAGGCCATGAGCCAATTAACGCAGGTGGCCTCTAGAAGCAGGAAAAAACAAGGGAACAGGTTCTCCCCTGGAGCCTTCAGAAGGAATGCAACCCTGCAGACGCACTTCAAACCTTTTACCCCTAGATCACATGGGTCCAAACTTTTGGATTCCCTGGGCCACATTGGGAGAAGAAGAATTATCTTGGGCCACACATAAAATACACTAACACTAATGATAGCTGATGAGCTAAAAAAAAAAAAAAAAAAAAAAAAAAAGGGGGGGGTGGTGGTGGTGTTCTGTGTATAATGTTCAAGATATCTACCACCACGGATAAACAGAAAAGGTCCTTGATTCAAAGACATGTTGGGTACGACTGCTCTAGACAGTAAGAGAATATATCTGTTGCTTTAAGCCACTGAATGTGTGGTAATTTGTTACAGCAGCAATATGAAGCTAATGCACTGCTCAAAGTCCTCAGGAGGCCCTCCATGAGCCAATACCTGCTTGGTTTACACCCCCATCCCTCTCGTTTCTCCCCTGTGAACTTCATGCCTCAATAATGCTGATCCACATCCAATTCCCTAAATATGTCAAACTCCTTAATACCACACTTGGACATTTTCTTCCCCCAAACTTGTCAGCATGAAGAGCACAAATTTAAGCCCAGATGTTACTCCTTAACACCAAAAGATAAAGTTAACCATTTCCTCCTGTACAGTGTAATTGATGAGATGATGAGGACAATTATATAGATGTCATATATATATATAATTGTATATATGTGTATAGGTGACATATATGTATATAGTTGTCCTCATCATATCACACATACATACAAACGCTACCTTTAAAGAAAGCATTTAAGAAAATCTTATTTTATAACTTTCCTCAGATCCTACATCACTGCTGGTTTTATACTCATCCTCAGACCTGTATAAAACATTTTAATTTGGTGCGATAGGGAAGAAAAATACTATATGGACCTACCAGCCAGAGAGGATGATCAAGCTATAAAGCAAAAATGAATCAGAATTACCAAATGGTATGGCTCATAAATGACTTTGATAACACTATAGGTACAAAAGTTTTGGTATTTTCATCTGCGGAAGTCTAAAAGGAACTTACACTTATATTATCAAAGTATACTGTTCAGAAAAAAAGGCAAAAAACATGATTCATGTGAAATAGAATGAATCCATGTGAAAGAACTTACTGAACTCATAAATTAACGAGGAAAACAGTAAAATAGAAAAACTGATTTGATGAACATTTGAGGAGCTGAGTATTTATATGAAATTTAATAATGGAATGTTAAAATAAGATTGTTAAATTAGATGTAAAACTGGTCATGTCCCATAAGGCATTAACCTTTGGAGTTACCTTATCTCCTGAACAGAAACGATTTCCATCAAAATTGGATACAAATACAGAAATTAACAACATATAATTTCATACAGCTTAAGCCTTTAATAAAAAACAAATAACAAAGTCAATGAATAGTATATTCTCTCAGAAAAGTAAACAAACCCTGAGCAAACACGGTTATTCTCTTGGTCTGATTTACAGATTATGGATATGTGGAGGCAGAAAGGTGTGACACATTTTCTCACCGATCATAAAGGTCAGGGACAGCGTTCCTGCAACAAAGACAGGTTAACAAGAGAAAAGCCTACAGACTTACTTAATCAAAGTTTCACATGACACAGAAACTTTCAGAAACGAAGACCCAAAGACTCAGAGAAAATTGTCTATTTTTAATGCTTTGGTTCCATGAAGAATGGGCAGCCATGTGGAAATATGCTTGGACCAAAAGGAAATGATCTAATGCTAATAGACTGAGTGGGGAAACTCAGCAAGGCCTGTTCAGATTCTTCTTGGCCTCTCTGCGTAGCATTCCTGTCTCCTGGGTCTAGGATAGGACCCAGAGGGAATGAGGGCCTTAGAGCCAACTGTCAGACAAGGTAGGTCAGAGAATTTCTTTATGACCAGCTCCTATACAGAAGGGCAGGGTTAGAGTAATATTTCTAGTTTCTATGATTAGCCCTGGGGGTGAAAGGGGAGCAGGAGACAGAAGGACAGAAGCGTAGAGACCTTGGCTCTGAGGTCTTCCAATGCTCTTTGGGTCACAGTACTCAGCATTCCAAAGCACCACACTTTGGGGCACCCCAGGTACTTTTTCATAATTGTACATATATATTTTTTTAATTACAAAGATGGAATCCAACTACTACTATGAAATTTCAGAGGAATATAGATTACTGGGGTAATCTGGAGATGGAACTGGGCCTTCAAAGAAGAAAAGGGTAAGCAGACATTGGTAGACTTTAAGCATTATTTTCCAATGTTAAAACCAACTTTTCCTCCAAAGAAATGCCTCTCATATTTGTTGTGAAATTCAATTGAAAGAAATTTAGAAATTCACTTTTCTCTTTCCAGAACTGTATCTATTATTGAAATTAAGGTGCAATTGTAGCTTCTGTTCCCATACTATGAACTCAGAATTCTCTTTCGCCTTAGTACAGCTCTGCTGGGTCTCCGTCACCAGCCCTAGCCCCTGCCTATCTTTCACCCTGTTCTCCTCTTTTTACCTCTTCAACTTTGTGCAAACTGTTGTGTGTGTACACCTTCTGTTTATAAGAAACTCTAGAAGAAATGCTAGTTGAACATTAAAGGAGCGATCTAGTGGGCTACAACACTAAAATGAAGCTTTAGGGAGATGAAGATGAACAGAAGAAATAAAAGAATTATTGAAGTGGTTGGAGGGTATGAGTGTTCAAAATACTGAAGGATATAATTCAAATAAATACCTAAGATGTGAATAATCCACAGACTGTAGTCGATGTGAAGGAACACAGGGTGGGAAAAAGGCTTTGCTCATCAGTGAACCTGCATATTGGCCTCACACTCCACATACCCTTTGTCCTGTGTGATCCATCTCTGACTTACCTAATTATGAGAAGACTGCCTTCAATTTTGTTGCCTTTTCAGTAACGACCAAGTCACAGGGATAGCCTTTTGCCAGTATACACTTATAGCTTATGAAAACCGAGTGCAAATGACTATTCCTTGCCCTCTCCTAGGTTCATTCAGATTGGATTCCTTAAGTATGGACTCTGAAAAAAAAATTTAAGTGTGTTTACAATTAAGTAGGTAAATAAAGTACATTAATACTGCATTAAGGACTATTAAGATCTGCTAAAATGGCAGAAATTATATTTTGTTCAACTGGGAATATTACTGTTTTCTGTATTCATGTTTGCTATCTCGCCCACTAGGTTATAATCTAGTTATATAAGATTGAGGATAACGAGATTTTTTAATTCACTTTTGTATTCCCACTGTGGACCATGATGTCTGGCACGTAGTAGGAACATGTAACAATTAACAGTGTAATGTTAAATAAATGGGATAAATGGGAGATTCTGAGAAATTCACAACTATATATTATTTTTTTGAGTCACTATGCATATTGATAGGAATATGCTATAGTTAGAAAAGGGCAGGGAGTAAGAAAAGAAGAAACCAAGTTGGTAACAGAAGGAAAAACTGTCAATATCAGTCAAGGATGGTAATAGCACATAACAAGCATAGTATCATATGGTGATGTGTGAGAGATCTCACAAAAACAAAATCACAAATATTTAAGTAACCAAGATTACAGCAACTTTGATTCCTAATTAAAGTCCAGATACACAGAAGGAAAACAGAACATTTGATTTTCCAAACATTTATTAAGCACATTCTATACACAAAGACATTAGCTGGATGCTAAAGGAGTTATTATGGTGAAAGAAGAAATAACATGAAGCATCTTGGTGTTAGAACCCAGCTGGCCTATTTCTTATCTGATAATTTATTTAAAGAAAGACAAGACTCCATCTCTGGATTGAAGAGCTAGAGAGTCAGTAGAGGATACAGACTTGATCACAGGAAGAAGGCAGAAAGAGTGAAATGTAGAATAGGGATGTGGGACTGTAGGGGACCAGAACATGCCACCACACAATATGCCTTCTTGGTATAAGGATTATTTTGGGGTGAAAGTAAGGGTGAAGACCACTCCTCATATTGTCTTATGCCCAATTTCTGCCTCCAAAGAAAGAAGAAGTAAAAACTAAAAGGCAGAAATGGAATCCACAGGTAGATAGCCCAGCACCACACCCGGGCCTTGTAGTTAAAAATCAACCACTGACCTAACTGCTAGTGTTATCTATAGATTTCAGACATTGTATGCAAAAGCATCATGCAAATCCCTGTACTGTTCTGTTGAGTTCTGATTACCAGAGCATGCAGCCCCCAGTCATGTACCCCCTGCTTGCTCAATCAATCATGACCCTTTCACATGGACCCCCTTAGAGTTGTAAGTCGTTAAAACGGACCACAATTGCTCACTCTGGGAGCTCGGTTTTTTGGAGACGTGAGTCTGCCAATGCTCCCAGCTGAATAAAGCCCTTTCCTTCTACAACTCGGTGTCTGAGGGGTTCTTGTCTGCGGTTGGTCCTGCTGCAAAGGCAGTTGAGAACAAGCAGATACAAGAAAAGTTCTCTGTCCTCTCCCATTTGTTTAAAAGCAGAACATAAGTGTACAAAGGCAGAGGTATCCCTCCTCACTCCTCTACTGGGAAGAACAAAGGTTGATCACGGAAGATAATTTTAGGTCCTTATTAGCCTGGAGACAGCACTGGCAAACCGTCTAACATGACAGACTTTACCAACCAGCCTTTATCTACCATATGTTTGCCTTCCCACAATTGGCCACACCTACAGACTCAAAATCCATTTCCTTTATCTTGTTACTTCTCTAAAAATTTACTGTTTCTTTGTTGGAGATGTTATATGAGCCTGATTTCAATTATACCTTTTTGAGATTTGAGATTTACTAATTTCCTGAGTGTTTTCCATGTTATACAAAATATACATGTTCAACTTGTTTGTTTTTTCTCGTGTTAATCTCTATTTTGTTATAGAACTCTGTCCTAAGAAATATGAAGGATAGAGAGAAAATTATTTTACCTCCCTTACAGGACCACAGAAAAGAGAAATCAATTCCAACTTGGAGTGTAAGAAAAGACTTCATGGTACATTTTAGCAGAGTTGAAGACAGAACAAGCACAGTGGCCACCTGCCCAAACAGAGCCAGCAACGTAGACCTGAGCCACCTGACCCTGGGACAGAGTGGGTACAGCAGGGCAGGAGGAGTGCACAGAGCCTCAGCATGGGAGGGTCCAGTCCTCTGACTGTTCTCAGAGCCAATTCTGGAAGAATACACACTGGAATCTTGATGATCACCATAAACAGCAGGCTGAGGGATGAAGAGCAGCAAATGTTGTTCTTTGATTTTCAAACTCTTCTTGAAAAGTGAAACTGCTTTAAAAATGTATACAAAAATCCCTACACATAGAAGAGATAAAAGTGGAGTGGCTCCAAAGAAACCAGAACAATAATAGTAAGGGCGTAGATGTCTTCCCATTCTTCTCTACCTTCCACCATCTTGGGGAAAAAGAAAATGACATCAGGAACACTTTTCTGACAGACCAGGTAGAAAGTGACCGTTAACAAGAAAATTAGCTTGAATGCTTTCTCTTGACTTTTTTTTTTTTTTTTTTTGGACTCCATAACAACTCTTAACAAAGTAAAGCAAGACTGTATATCATCTCAAATTTTGTTTGCCAGGTCTGTGATCTCTCATGAAAATGTGTCAGAAGTTGTCAATCACTTTGGAAGTGAAAAGTTCAACCAGATAGCATATTGCTGGGCTCTTTTTTCTTTTTCTTTATTTCTTTCTTTTCATAAATTCATTAGAATGCTCAAAAAATCATTCTTCTATTTCACAGGCATCTGTGATGGAGCAAAAGTACTGACTTCTGTCAAGTTCACATGAAACAGAAATTCACAGAAGTCAACACTTCCAATCGATGCAAATGATTCTGATGGAGAAATTGACAAGAATTACTGAGGGCAGCATCTTGATTCATTCTCCTGTCAGGCCACAGGAGGCTGAAGCTCTGCTGTCATTAAACCAATTGGGGGACTTGAGGAGGGGGAAAGGGGGCCAGAGCCAGAGCAGACTTTTTTTTTTAAGTTTAAGACAGGATAAAAGAGCAATTTAAAAATCATTACTTTTAAACCATGAACACAGCTATTATTCTGAACTCCAAATCAGGGATGTAATAGTCAAAAAGACAAAAGAATAGCAGGGTAAATTGTTGAAACAAATCTCTTTGTAGTCGCTAGTAAAAATCTCATTGCAATTCAAAAGATAAATGGCAATTAAGTAGTTTCTGTTAAGTGTTTATTGTTCACCTTTTATGTGGGTGGCCTTTTAAGTGATTTTCTTTTTACAGGAAAAGAGAAAGTTTGTTCTCTTCGGCATTTTGAACTAAACATGATGCAAATGCATGCAACCATCAATTTTAAAATAATAATCGTCTTGATTTTCTAAGCCGATAAACCAACTACTACACACAACTTCCTTTTCAGGCTGTTGTTTGCTTGGCTTATCACAGTTAACTATTGCACTGTGACTCTGCATGAAGACGGTAATGTAATTAAATCCTATTAACACATCAGGAATAAAGCCCTTTAATGGGCATACAGGCTTTGAGAGGCAGCTAGTTCCTGAGCAGATTTAATATCCTTCAATTAAGCAAGTGTGAATGGGAAGATGAATCTTATTAAAAACTTAAATCTGATTATATTTGAAAATTATTGGTTCCTTAATGTAATAAATTATCCAATACAGACTAGAACAAATAATATGTCCTAGCTTCACATAACTCCACTCTATAACAAGTGACAAAAGAAATTATGTGTGACTGTGGGGCAAAAAGAAAGGTCTTTTTATAAAAGTCATTTTGCATAATGAAATACCTAAATCATTTTAATAAACATTTGGGGAGGGGGGAGTGCAAATGACACAGTTGGAGAGGGAATCATTTACCCTATTCAGAAAGGGAATGTGGAAATAGTGATGCTAATGTTTTTTTTTAAATTGCCATTCTGGCCAATTTGTTGTAAATTCTGAAAAGAAAAGCTGCAGCTTATGTTGTTGGTAGCAAATTCCTTCTCCAGAAGGCTAATGCAAATGTAAGCCATCTGCCACGCATTCTGCTGAGAAGGCTGGAGTCGCAAACAATGGGCCAACAGTCTCTGAATACTAACACACACACTCCACAGGCAAAAAAGTTTGCATTTTCCCCAAAGGTATGCTTTATGTTGCCTTCCTTCCCATCCTCACCAGGACCACAAGGCACCCACGCGCTCTCTCCTGATCCAACTGGCACCAGGCGAGCTTCCACATGATTAGTCTGATGATGTTCATGAGAACAAACCCCCAGAGAAGCGTTTCTGTTGAAACTGACTGAAACAGGAATACAAGACCTGTTAAATTATTTAAACCAGACAAATGCTTTACAATGTGTGTTTTTTAACTTAATCCTATTTTAGAAAAAACTGGCATCGCCCATTGCACTACACATCAGAACGTTGCTTGGGTTTTATCCTTTTATGAGTGGACTCTTTCAGAAGGCTCGGGAACACTGTCCTCAGCTCATCTGAAAATTGACGTCTCCCTAGCAGATGGACGTGTTAAACAGGAAGCACCGGGCAAGCAGAAGCTACAGGCAATCGTCATATCTGAAACCAGGGTCTGCTCACATACCTTCAAGTAATTCTTCCTGCTCCATTCGAGGAAATTCAAATGCTCAGTTATTTGGCAAGTGTGCCCAAATGGCTCATTCAACAACATGATGAAACATTTAAATATTGTTGGTGTTTGCTGATGATAGGGGAGAAGACCTCCAGTGAAAATCTATCCCAGGAATTCTAACATCATTTCCCCTTACCTCCACCCAGCAGGTTTGGCCGCTGCCAGTTTTCATCCCAATCTCTTCCAGCTCTGATTACCATATTCCCTCTGGCCTCTTACTGGAGGTTCCTCAGACTTGCCAGACTGCATCTTATCTTCTCTCCTACTGCTGGTATACAGCTGCTTTCACTGCCTTGCATGCCTTTTTCAAGACCCCTCTGTTCACACATTATCTAAGCAAGAGTCTAGTCTATGCTCCAGAACCTGATTTCCTGGGTTGGAATAGCAGCTTCCTAATTTACTAGTGGTGTGGCGATGGACAAGTTGTTCAACTTCTCTGTTTCTCAATGTTCTCAACTGTAAAGTGAGCATAGTAATAATATAACCTACACCAAACAGTACATAGGATGAGGCATGTGAAACACTTAGCACAGTATCCAGTAGAACATGTGCTCAGTAAGTGCTAGCTATTATTATCATCTCTATGGTGGAAATGCAACAATCCTGTTTGCTGTCCCCTCCATCTTTCACTCCTTAATATTATCCTTTCTCTGTATCTCCATGTGTTTCAGCAAAAAGACATGCTTACGCTGTTGTCTTCATCACATACCTGTGTTATCTGCTAGACTATCAGTTCCTTATGAGTTCATCTTTGTACCCATAAGGCTTAATACAATATCAGGCACAATAATAATTGTTTAATGAATATTTATTAAATATAAAAATTAATAAATGAATAAATTTAGTAAGTACTGGATTAAGCATATAAACCAAAATAGGGAGCAGAAAAATGTTTCCTACCACAAAGATAATAAAATGGTTATGGAGGATAGAAAAGTACTACTTTTCAGTGTTGAGAAGGATGTGAAGCAATGTTACAGTAGGTAGTCAGGCAGACATGAACAGTACAGGAGAGAGCTCCCTCCCCTACCAGGAATGTCAGGTGACCATCAGGTGATGGTCAGGCAGTTGTTAAACTGTCTCTCTAGAATAATAATTGGTCTCAGCCAGTGCCAAAGAAAGCAATCTACCAGTATAAAGAAACACTTGAGATGGTGATTAGCAGCTTCCCAACAAGATCTCAGGAGCTGAACGAGTGGACTCAAGCACACACATTAAGAGGCAACATGGTGAAGTTTAACTGGTATATGACCTTTTAGGGACATTCAACTGGTAAAGGAAGAACACCTCAAGTGAGCACACATACATCACCAGTAAACATTGCGCATACTCCCCTCCCAAGGGCCAGCAGGCCACTGCACGTGCGGACAGCCCATCCCTAGGGAAGAATCAGGGGAATAGTAACACAAGACCCTGGAAGTATGCCAGTGTATAAAACCCCAAGTCAAAAGGTCAAACCGTGCACTTGATCTCTCAAGTCACCTGTCTGACCCTCTTCCAAGTATGTTACTTCCTTTCATTCCTGCTCTAAAGCTTTTTAATAAACTTTCACTCCTGCTTTGAAATCTTTGAAACCTGCCTTGGTCTCTCACTCTGTTTTATGCCCCTCAGTTGAATTCTTTCTTCTGGAAGGCAAGAATTGAGGTTGCTGCAGACCCATACAGATTCACCACGAGTAACAGCAACAGGAAACTTTAATACACTGCTGAGAATAGTGTAAACTGCCTCAATAATTATGAAAAACTATAAGCAATCTCTAATAAAGCTACTTATATACCTACCTAATGACCCAACAATTCCACAATTTAATATATACCCAATAAAAATGAATGAATATATCCAGAAAAAGACATGTGGAACAATATTCACTGAAACTCAATTCATAATGGCCTCAAACTTGAAACAATACAATTATCCATTAGCAGGAAAACAGATTTAAAATCTTGTGGCACATTTAGATAATACAATACTGCCCCAAAATTTAAGAAAAAAAGACTGATATAAAAAACAATATGAATGTATCCTCAAAATATTATATTGAGCAAGAAAAGTCAGACATATATGGGTATATATTATACTATTCCATTTACATGAATTTTAGGAACAAAGTTAATCTTCGATGGCAAAAGTCAGAATAGTGGTTGCCTCAGTGGACAACTTTCTGTGGTAACAGAAATGTTCTATATGTCAATCTGAATGGTAGTTACACTAGTCTATCCTCAAACTGCTATAAAGAACTACCTGAGACTCAGTAATTTACAAAGAAAAGAGTTTTAATTGACTCACAGTTCTGCAGGCTATAGAGAAAGTATGGCTAGGGAGACCTCAGGAAACTTACATTCATGGCAGAAGGAGAAGGGGAAGCTGGCACTGGATGGCCAGCAGAAGGAAGAGAGAGCAAAAGGAGAAGTGATATATGCTTTCAAACAACTAGCTCTCGTGAGAACTCTGTAACAATAACAGAAAGGGGAAGTCTGCCCCCATGATTAAGTCACCTCCCACCAAACTCTTCCTCCAACACTGGGAATTACAATTCTACATGAGATTTAGGTGGGGACACAGAGCCAACCACATCATTCTGTCCCTGGCCCCACCCAAAGATTATGTCCTTCTCACATTTCAAAACACAGTCATGACTCCCCATCAGTCCCCCAAAGTCTTAACTCATTTCAGCATTAACTCAAAAGTCCAAGTCCAAAGTCTCATCTGAGACAAGGTAAATCCCTTCTACCTATGAGCCTGTAAAATCAAAAACAAGTTAGTTGCTTCCAAGATACAATGGTAGTATAGGTCTTGAGTAAATGCTCCCATTCCAAAAGGGAGAAATTGGCCCATACAAAGGTGCTATAGGCCCCATGCAAGACCAAAGCATAGCAGGGCAGTCACCAAATCTTAAATCTCCAAATAATCTCCTTTGGTTCCATGTTTCACCTCCAGAACACACTGATACAAAGAATGGACTCCCAAGACCTTGGGCATCTCCACCTGTGTGGCTCTGCAGGGTACAGCCCCTGTGGCTGCTTTCATGGGCTGGCATTGAGTGCCTGTGGCTTTTCCAGGTGCACAGTGTAAGCTGTTGGTGGATCTAGCATTCTGGGGTCAGGAGGATGGTGGCCTTCTTCTTACAGCTTCACTAGGCTTTGCCCCAGTGGGGACTCCGTGTGGAGGCTCCAATCTCATATTTCCCCTCCGCACTGCCCTAGTAGAGGTTCTCCATGAGGACTCTAATCCTGAGGCCGACTTCTGCCTGGACATCCAGACATTTCCATACCTCCTCTGAAATCTAGGCGGAGGCTCCCAAGCTTCAACTGTTACCCTCTGCACACCTGCAAACCCAACACCATGGAAGTTGCCACAACACATGGAAGCAATCAAGGCTTAGGGTTTTTACCTTCTGGAGCAGCAGCCTGAGCTTTACCTGGGCCCCTTTTAGCAATGGCTGTAGTGATTGCAATGTAGAGCACCATATCCCAGTGTTGTACAGAGCAACAGGGCCCTGGGCCTGGCCCACAAAAACCATTTTTCTCTCCTAGGCCTCCAGGCCTGTTATGGGAAGGGCTGCTGCGAAAGTCTTAGACATGCCCTGTTGTCATTTTCCCCATCGTCTTGGCTATTAACACTCATCTCCTCTTTACTTATGCAAATTTCTGCAGCCAGCTTGAAATTCTCCACAGAAAATAGGTTCTTCTCTTCTACCACATATTCAGGCTGCAAATTTTCCAGACTTTTATGCTGTACTTCCCTTTTAAATAAAGTTACAATTTCAGACCATCTCTTTGCAAACACATATGAGCTTACAGTGTTAGAAGCACCCAAGTTACATCTTGAATGCTTTGCCTAGAAATTTCTTCCACCAGATCCCTAAATCATCTCTCTCAAGTTCAAAGTTGCACAGATCTCTAGAGCAGGGGCATAATGCTGCCAGTCTCTTTACTAAAGCATAGAAAGAGTGACATTTACTACAGTTCCCAATAAGCTTCTCATCGCCATCTGAGATCTCATCAGCCTGACCATCTCTGTCCATTTCCCTATCAGCATTTTGGTCAAAACCATTCAACAAGTCTCTAAGAAGTTCCAAACTTTGCCTCATCTTCTTGTCTTCTGAGCCCTCCAAACCGTTCCAACCTCTGTCCATTACCCAGTTCCAAAACTGCTTCCACATTTTCAGGTATCTTTACAACAATGCTGCATTTCTCTGGTACCAATTTTCTGTATTAGTCCAAGATTGCACAGCTGTAAAGAACTACCAGAGTCTGGGTAATTTATAAAGAAGAGGCTTAATTGACTTGCAGTTTTGCAGGCTGTAGAGAAAGCATGGCTGGGGAGGCCTCAGGAAACTTACAGTCATGGCAGAACAGGAAAGGGAAGCTGGCACATCCTACATGACCAGCAGGAGAAAGAAAAAGTTAAGGAAGAGGTGCTACACAGTTTCAAACAATCAGGTCTCATGAGAACTCTATCACAATAACAGCAAGGGAGAAGTCTGCCCCAGAGATTCAGTCACCTCCCACAAGGCCTCTCCTCCAACACTGGGAATTAAAAATTGACATGAGATTTGGGTGGAGAGAGAGAGACAAACAATTTCACACTGTTATGTACATTTGCAAAAATTCATTGAGCAGTGTACTTCAGGTTTATGCACTTTACTTTGTATAAATTATTCCTCTAAAAAATTTTAGTAAGGTTGCTGGCAGGCATGTCAGTTGGTACAACCTTTCTGGAGTGTTGTCTGGCAATGTACTTCAAAAGAATCCCAAAACCGTGGATTCAGAAATCCCACTTCTAGGAATTAATACAAAGAAAATCAATGAACAAATGCACAAAGATGTATCTGCAAAGATGTCTATCAACCTGATGATTATAATAGCAAAAGCTGAAAACAATACAAGCCCTTATCAGCATGGGGATGATGCACAGTGAAACACTAGGCAGACATTCAAAAAGAAAATATAAAGCCACAATTGCTGACATGAGAGAATAACCATAAAATACCATTGAGTGAAAAAAAGTTACAAAGCAGTAAATTTGGTATGGTTTTATTTTGTTAACATAAATATGCATACACATACACAAATATATATTTGCCCAGGAAAAGATCTCCAAGTATATTTAATGAAGTGCAACAGTGACTTTCTCTGGATGAGATTTTATATGGTTTGGTTTGCTGTGTTTTTGTCTATTGCTTTTTGTTTATTTTTCTATGGTCATTTATCATTTGTGAAATTTAAATAAATATACATAACTAGATACATACAAATGTGTATGTGCACTGTACATGTGCAGCCACCCATTCAGCAGAAATGAGATAATGTGACCTAAAGCCATATGTGATAAAAGACAGGCGCAACCTGTAACAGGTTGAACTTCATAAAGCAAGGAGAATACAGCCCACCCTTTACAAGACAAAGGTAAGTCTTGCCTGGCTGACACAAACAGGAACAGTCTCTGCTGATGGTTGCCATTTAAAAAGACTTATTTCCCTGGAAAGGCTCAAATGGGAGACAGTCTCTACTTGGGACTCCTTTAGTAATTTGTTTAAGTAACTCATGACCTGCCAAAAATTAGAATGTCCACTTAGACATTTACATTTTAAATGGATAATAAGTCAACTCTTCCCAGTTCAAGAATGTGGTTCTACATACAAAGAGGGTTTTGGGGGGAGTTGGGTGGGAGGTTACATCAGATTTTAGAAAGAAACAAAAGGTTGGGAAAGGGAAGGCAGAGGTGGAGGTGGGAATGGAGAGATAGAGGGGTAAGAATGGAGACAGTGAGAAGACAGAGATGTCCTTTCCTAATCATTGCCAGTGAAAAGTAAAGCCTCATTTCTGGCATTCTTGTTTGATGATGCTTTGAACAAATTCATTTTTTTCTTCACTCTCTTTAATTTTCTATTGATTCTCAATGGTTGGATACAGAGTCACTAGAAATCTTTCTGCATTTTTCTCAGTGTGTAGTTTTGACAATTCAGTGACTTAGAGTCTCCCTGGCCCTGTACAACCCATTTAAACAGCCTTGCCCCACCCTGGTATTATGTATCACCTCTTTTCACCTTGTTTTCAGAACCTTGATGCCCTATCTAAGCCATAGCTTTATATTTTTATATAATTATTTTTCTTTTGAAAACAAAAAAAAAAAACCTTGAAACATATAGAGAAGTTGCAAGTACAAAAAACTTCTTCCATGCATAACTTGGAGTAAGGTACTGACCTGACGCTCATCACCCCAGAAAACTTTAGTATGTTTCAAACAAACACAGTCCCCTGTATAACCACAAAATCAGATTAACATTGATATATAACTATTGTCTATTTCTCAGAACCCCCTTCAAGTTCCACCAATTGTCTCAATAATGTCCTTTACATCAGAAGAGTTCAGTTAAGAATCATGCGTAGCTTTTAATTTTCATGTCCCACTTGTCTCCTTCAGTCTAGAAAAACTATTCTTCTTTCCTTGATGCTTATGAAGGAAACATTTTTGAAGACTACTGGCAGTTACTTACTAAAGTGTCCCTCAGTTTAGATTTTTCTGGTGTTTCTGATAATACAGGTTAGGCATCTCTGGCAGGAATATCACAGAAGTGATGCTGTATTCACACTGCATCCTACCAGGTGGCACAGAATCTTGATTTACCTTATTAATGATGTTCACTTTGATTGCTTGATTAAGGTGGTATATGCTAGGTTTCTCCACTGAAGTTACTCTTTCTCACTGTTTAATTAATAAATATTCTGTAGAGAGATATTTTGAGCCTATATAACTATCCATTTCCTCATCAAATTTTGAATTATTCATTTATTTATACATATATGAATCCATGGTTTCTTATTTTACACAACGGGTTATAACCTATTACCAACATAACTTATTTTGATGCTGAAATTGCCCTCAGGTTGGTCATTGAGGGCCCCTACAAGCAGGTGCCTGTGTTTTTGGCAAGTCTCCATCATCCTTTGATCATTTCCTCACTTTCTGGCATAAAATGTTCCAGCTCATCTTATATTTTCCCTCCCCAGACCTGGAATGAGTCGAGCTCTGGTTTCTTTTATTAGAGAATGGTATTTAGAAACCAATATTTGGCTGCTAAGTGTGCTCATTGATATTAGAAGAGCTGCTGCTCCAAGATCTTTACAATGCACAGTGACAGGGAATATACAAATATATGTGTATTTGTGTGTGTGTATATGCATGTGTGTATGTAGTACATGTGTACATATAAGTAGTATATGTGTATACACATGTCACAAATACATTTAATATTTATATTACTTTTGTATCTGTTATCTATCTATAATCATAAATTCACACTAATATCTCCAAACTAAATACAACACCACAAGGTTCATTTTAGTTTTCTCCCTGCTGCATGTGTATCTCTCTTCTCCAAAAGTGAGAACTTGGATCCCATTAATGTTAATATATTTATTGCTTTGATCTATCACTCTAGATGTAACCATTCCTCCATCTCTGCTGCCATCATCTCCTCTGCATGAAACACTCCTCACTCAGCTCAGACGTTGACACCCCACATGAGGCGTCTGTCCATGTACATGCCTCCAACACTATGTAGACTCTGACATCACACTGTAGGCCTCTCTGATTTGTGACACCCTCTTCACTCTGCTTGAGCTCTAACACCAAACATTGTCCCCTCTCCACACGGGCACCTGTTATGCTCTGCCTACCTACTAGCTTTAAGAAACACTTGTTCAGGAATAGATAAGAAAGGAATGAAAGGGAAGGAAGGGAATGGGAGGGGAAGAAGAGTCATGGGTCATAGCTTAACCCATGTATTTTTCTCCTCATTCTTCCATTTCATACTTCAGTTTAAATGCATATTTTAACATTGCCTGAATACGACATAAGTTTGTACCATTTGAAATTCTGCTTTTAGATCTAGAAGCATGTGCCACAAATCGAAATTCTAGTTTTTATGAAAATCAAGCAAGCCTGCATGGGGTAGAAAACTAATTTAATTGGAATTCAAGGGTTCAATGATGAATGGTTATGTATATGATTCTGGGCAGCAGGAGAGACGTCTGGTTAAATACTAAGATTCTTGAGTTATAGACATGGATGTAGTAGTTGAAATCATGGGAATGAATGAAACTGTCCAGGAAAGATAAGTGTAAAGTTGGAAGAAAAGGAAGCCTAGGGTATACTGGTATTTAAGGACAGTCAAAAGAAGAAAAAAAAATTGAAAGCTTAATCAAGAATAATAAATAGGTAAATTAGAAGAAAATGGTGCCATAAAATCCAATGTAAATGAGAAATTTTAAAATGTTTAAAAATTTGTAAATGAGAAATTGATGATTTAATCAATCACGTAAAATGTTGTGAAATAAAAGATCTAAAGAATAGCCATTCGATTTTGCAACTATACAGTCAGTGGTGACACTGACAAAACACTTTCAGTAGAGAGTTGTAGTAGTTTGAGGAGTAAAAGGGACTGATTAAGAGGACATGTGGTAGAGTGACTTTAGTCTTGTTAATCCAAGTCAAGAGTGAAGATGAGGATATATGGAGTTAGAATGAGGAATAGTGAAACTGTGAGAATGTATGCCTAATAACTTCCATTTTCTCCAGAAGCATGTGTCATTTGTTGATGGAAACAAGGCAGGGATGAGGTAAAAGCTTGAGAAGGGTGGTCAAGATGACAAAAGCCAACTATAGAGGTTGGTAGAAGGAACTTCCTAGGAAATTAGGCTGCACGTATGCTCTAGAGTAGATCTTTCTCTTTGGCCATTTGCTCCTAAAGATAAGCCTTTGGTCTCTAAGCCCCATGAGCAATGTTTCTAAATTAAAATTTTAGTTCCAGATCCTGAATTCTCAACATTCTATGTCTTGGACCTCAAATGAAAAGCAAATGAAGGAAAGAATTGAGTCATAACCATAGTTACTGGTGAAGGTGGTGAAGAGAGATGTATATCATGTAGGAGAGATAAAAAACATGTCATGAAAGAGATGATTTTTTAAATATCCCTATGATATTAAATCAACTGCTAGTTTTAAGGAGCACCATGTTTAGCCATATTATTAGTGGTCACAAACGCCTTTTGGGCCTTTCTGACATCTCTGGTTACTCTTACACTTTTATCCAGACATATACACTGCACAGACTCACCTCAGGCCAGTGCTGGCCTCAGATCAATTGCTGAACCAGAAGTCTGAGCTCTCTTCAGGGTATCCCACACTGCAGATTTCTGTGCTCTCTTTTCCCATCTGCTTATCTTTCGCCATGGTTCTATGCAGAAAGGGACAGCTTTTAAGCATTGTGCTCCTGGAACAGCAGACTCCTTCTCTATAGTGTTTTCTGTATTCAAAATTTAAATCCTCTTTCTTTTGGTCAGAATTGTTGTATTATGCCCATACATGTGAAAAGTAACTATATAACTTTTCACAGTTATATTGTGAAAAGTAACAATATAACTATTGGTAACTATAAAAAAACCTTACAATTTAAAAATTCACCACCACTCTTTCCTGCCATCTATATCTCCATAAATATAGATATAGATTTAGAGGATATAGACATAGATATGTATGTATGTATGCATGTGTATGTATGTGTGCATGTATGTATGTATGTATGCATGTGTATTTGTGTATATAATACATATACGACATACATACCAACAAAGTTGGTAAGCAGATTATTCAGGAACAGCACAAATCTATCAGCAAGCTTGGAAAAAACGATCCAAAGTATTTTACACACATATATATGCATGAATATTATGTATCTATAACATATCATATATAATTATGTTTATATTTATATATGTATACATAATTATATGTTATATATACATGTATTATATAATGTATGATTATATATTACATAATATATAATTATACACACAATTTTATGTATAATTATATATTAACATAATTATATACATACATTAAATATATGTAATATATTAAATACATATATAGTAAATATATTACATATTTAATATATATTTATGTATATATTATATATATATGCATACATACATTTTTCCCAGGCTTGCCGATAGATTTGTGCAATTCCTGTCAAGCTGAATAACCTGGTTACCAACTTTGTGTGTTCATAAGCAGTTAGCAAGCCAGGAATTAGAACAGTATTAACTAGAGCAATTGATGATTAAATATATATAGTCTTAAACTAGTTACTGCTGTGCTCTAAACACCTAAGTCCTTGGCCAGAGTGTCTGAGCACATTAGTTACACACATTCAGGCCCATTTAGGCCACATTTCTTTGTGGCCTTTAAATGGTGCCTGAAAATGCTTATTAAACCTTGTCCTTACATAAATATTTCTATATCCAGTGTCATAGTGGAAACACATTTGCATACATTGGACATCATTGGCCATCCATAGATTCTGGGGCATAGCTATTGCTCTCTCAGCAACTTTATGTTAGCCGTAGATTCTTTATTTTACCCTGTGTGAGCCATAGATCCTTTATTTGTGGCAGAAACTAAAAACCTCTATAGGACAATGGGCCTGAAAATGAGCTTTAGAGCATAGTAATTTACACATATATCATCAAGGCAAGCTACAAACATAATCTATGGGAACCTTCGGGCCTCCAGCTTTTAATAAGGCAAGCAACAAGTCAAGTTTTACGTGAGAGATATTCAGTTTCAAAATGTTGATAAGAGACACTGTTCTGTATAGTAAGCACCCCACAGAAATACTGTGTGCAAAAGTGCCCACAGATTCCCAGCTGGCAGAACTGTGTCTGTAAGTTTTCTCTTTGCTATGTAGCACTCTGGGAATTAAAGTCCACCAGCCATAAAGCTTGCTCCTGTCACAGCCAACCACAACTGTCTCTAATTAGTTCTGGTTTGTAGCTTCCAGACACAAGTATCCAAACACACAATCAGTCCAGTTTCCCCATCTGGTTCTGCAAAATGCAATGCATAATGTCTTTCTATGATGATAAGGGAAATAAATCACATATACACACACAGAAATACATACACACACACTTATCTGTTATAACACACATACATACACCATTTTCTTCGAAGGAGGGAGATGCATTTTTCCATATCAGTAAAAACTACTAAGTTTTATGACCACCAACCCCTAAGAAAATAGTAGACGAAGCACAAATTCCAGAAGAACAGAAAAAAGCTACTATTCTCATTATGAACACCATGAATTTTATGTTTTGTTCATCTCAGTAAGTCTATATCATGATGTCACACTGGACAAATCTAAATAATGAACAACTCCCAATATGTGAGCCTCAACCACACTCATGCCCTCTAAGGTCACATCCCACCACCAAGGACATACTCTACCTCTATGTTTCTCATATACTCCATTCTGCCTTGTTGCTCTCACTACTCTATTCAGAGATATCACTTGGAGCTGGTACATTAGCATGATTCTCCAGGTCCTGCACTTCGGAGGGATTTAGAACCACAGCAGGAAGAAGCAGAGATAAAGAACTAGTGTCCGATAGTAAGATCTCAGCATGCAAAAATAACTTAACCTTGACTGTCTTTCATCCTTAGGAAAACCTATTCCTAACACCTCTGCCACCTACCAAAAGCTTTTCTTGATCCTCTTATATCTGTTGATTGAGAATGTTTTTTGTGTTCGTTTTAAACAAATTTTACCTTCAGAAAGATATGAAGGTAATGGGAATATTTTGCTATGTCCCAATCTCCACACCTCCTAAACATGGACATGATCCTCCTCACTATCTCCTTCCCACCTCGCTTTTGTGGGGTTCACAGCCAGGCTCTCTCAAATGTGCCTCCAACACTGTAAGCCCCCAGACTCACCCCCTTGAAGTCTAAAAATCTAAGCATCCAAAGGAAAAGAAATCTAAAACAATACCAACTTTAACACGTAAATTGATAAATGCCCTTTTCTCTCTCTTCTTATCAAATATAAGTATTTAATTATGTGTCTGTACTTAGACTAGACTGAAGGCACAGTTCCTGCTGTATAGACATGAAATAAATGTTAGGTGAAGGAATATATAAAGTAAATGAATAGCTGGTTCCATTAGCCATCATAGTGCATTTGCCAGTGTTAATAGCATCCACTCCTGGGTAGTACATTTCTCTTTGCACTTCGTACCTCATCCCAATGCCTCATCTTTTTCTTTGCAAATCTCCACTCTCTCTCCACTAATGTTTAACAATTAAAATTTTCAAAATCATCAAAATGTTCTTTCTCATTTGTCTGTCTCTTGATTAATATGGCTAAGTCAAGCTTTTCTTTCAGCTCTCTGAGCATACCTGTTCACATATTGCCTATATTCAAACAATTTTAAAATGTTGATAAGAGACACTGTTCAGTTTTTAAATGTTAAGAGACACCATTATCTCTTATCAACATTTTAAAATCAAACATTTATACTTGCACAATAGCATATACTTGAAATGCAATTTCTGCACCCCAGTGTCATTTATTCTAGCCAATCACTATTCACCATTCACCTTCAGGTCTCAGCTTAAAATTGGTTTCTTTAGGGATACTTAAAACAAGATCAGGAGCCTCAATTGCCATAGTACCTCCATAATACTTTTCATAATTATAATTGAATAATTATGATTAGGTTTATTATGTTTTTTATTAGTTTCTCTCATTGGACAGTAAGCTCTTTGAGGAACTTCAACAGCAGGGTTGAGTGAGCTGATGTGGACAATCTCCACCAACTATAAACTACAGAATGGCTAGATGAAATTTTAACTATATATTCAAACTCAAAAAAAAGGGAAATAGAAATCCGTGAGCATACAAAACAATGAGATGTTAAAGAGAAAAAAATAATCATAGCATTAAGCAAGAGTTAACCTCTCCAAGAAGAAGTAAAGTGATGACAACAAAAGCATAAAGCCTCAGAGGAAAGACATGGGCAAAAACTGTTGTACAGTTGTTATTCTAGATATGAGTTAGTATAATAGCACTTAAAGGTAGACTAAGAGTTCCATAAGTTAAGAATGTATACTATAAATCCTGAAGCAATCACTTAAAAAGGTTGCAACTTTAACATGCTTCTTTATGCCAATAAATTCTAAAGTTTAGATAAAATTAACATATTTCTTTCTTTCTTTCTTTCTTTTTCAGATGGGATATCATTCTATTGTCCAGGCTGGAGTGTAGCAGTGCAATCTTGGCTGACTGCAGCCTTGACTTCCCGGGTTCAAGCAATCCTCCCACCTCAGCCTCCCAAGTAGCTAGAACTAGAGGCACATGACACCATGCCCAGTTAATTCTTGTATATTTTGTAGAGATTGGTTTTCACCATGTTGCCCAGGCTGGTCTCAAACTCCTGGGCTCAAACAATCTGTTTGTCTCGGCCTCCCAAAGTGCTTGGATTACAAGTACGAGCCACCATACGTAGTCATATGGATATTTCTTGAGAAACACAAGCTACCAAAGCTCATTGAAGAAAAAAACTAGATCATTTGAATAGCCCTATGTCTATGATAGAATGTGAATGTGTTATTAAAAACCTTCCCAAAATGAAAACTACAGGCCCCAAATCCTTCACTGGTGAATTATACCATGTATTTCAGGAGAAAATAATAAAAGTTCTACATAAACTCCTCCAGAAAATTAAAGAAGACAGGATACTTTCCATCTTATTTTATCAGTATTAGCCTGATTACAAAACCCGGCAAAGACATCATGGAGAACATGATTATCCATGTGGAAAATCCAAAAACATGATTTAAAAAGCTATCAAAACTAATAATTGAGCTTTTACAAGGTTATAGGATATAAGACCTGTCTGAAAAATCAATTGCATTTCTATATACTGATGATACAGTAGTTTCTTAAAATATTAAATATACATGGCATGTAACTCAGACTTCCCACTTCTGGGTATTAGAAATGTAATCATATAACTCTGCAAAAACTTGTACTTGAAAGTGTGTAGCAGTTTTATTTGTAACAGCCAAATATTGGAAATAATCCAGAGCCTCATCAATAGGCAAACGGGTAAGCAAACTGTGGTACATCCATATAACGGAATACTACTCAGCAATAAAAAGTGATAAGCTATCGTTACACTAAAAAATGTGAATTTCAAAATCACTTTACTGAAAGAAGCCACAAGAAAAGAATACACATTGTATTTTTATAATTCTATATATATTGAACTCCAGAAGATGAAAAGTATTATATAATGACAAAAAGCAGATCAGTAGTTACTTAGGAATCAGGGGTGAGGAGAAGTAAGGGAGACAGAGAGGAAATACAAAGGAACAGAAGGAAATTTTTGGAATTTGTAATGAATATGTCTACTATTTTGAGGTGACAGTTTAATGGATACATACATTTAGTAGTTTTATCAGAATGAATATTTTATAAATATACAGCTTATTATAGGTAAATTAAACTTGAATAAGGCTATAAAAATAATCAAAGGAATGGAAATGACAATTTTTTAAAAGTTAGTAAATTTTAAAATACCTAGATGTGAACAAGTACCAAATAGAATTTTTTAAAATTAAAAACGTAGTCATCAATTTTGAAAACTTAATGGATGAGTTATAAAGCAGACCAGCTCCATCAGAAAGCAAATTAACAAGGTGTAAAAAAGATATAAGTATATTATCCAAGTGGCAGCTCATATAGCTAAATATATTAAAAGTATAAAAGAATCATTAAATGATATGAAGGGGAAATGAGGAGATATGACATATATCTCAAGAATTCAGAAAAGAAGAGATATAATGGGTGAATTATAATATTTGAAGTTATAAGGCTGAAAATTTTCTAAGATTTGAGAAATAAGTAAATTTAAAATTGATGAATCACACCAATAACAAGAATTACAAAGAGAAAATAAATGTCAATCTAGAAAATTCTATAGCTAGCTAACTAATCATTTAAAACTCAACACTAATGAAAATATTTCAGACCAAGATTGAGAGAAAGTCATTGGTGAAAGAACTACTAAATACTATTCTTCAATAAGAAGGAAATCAAATACAGATGAAATGAGTGTGTTGCAAGAAGCAATAGTGACCAAAGAAACTGGTAAATGTGTAGATAATTCTAAACAAGCATTGACTGAAATTGGGAGGAAAAAAAGGAAAACAATGACTGACATTAAGACAGTTAAAAACAATTTAAATAATAGGTAATAATCTCATGAAAATTAGGAGGGCAAAGGCCATCAGTAAACTATTACAAATTCCATATGCTGATTTGGAGGAGCACAAACATGTTTACGAATTTTGGGCTTTGTTAAGTGAAACATTCATATTAATACTTAAAGATAACTGCCCAAAAACAAGCAAGTAAAAGCAAAGTCTGATACAGTTGACACAGATAACATTTTTGCTAAATAGGATTAAAAATAGGTGAACTGAACTTCAATAAAGCTACAAAAATCATCAAAAGAATGAAAATGACAATTTTTTAAGTTAGTAAATTGCTAATGACAGTTATTTACTTTTCGAAGTTAGTGAATAAATACATTGCTTGTTATTTTCTATATTTCTCAAAGCATACCTGTATTTTCTTAATGTGATATTACTTCTCTTATTGAGCTTCTTAAGTACAAGGATTCCCAGAAAGAGAACCACTGGGATACGCAGTTGGATTGCGTGATCTTGGGACTGTCCAGTAGAGGCAATGAGGCAGTACAGGATGATGCCTATTAGCACAGGCTTAGGAGTTGGAACCCCTGAAGATAAATTCCAGCTCTTTCATTGATTAGTGGAATGGTCTTGAGACAGTTACTTAACCTCTGATTATCATAGGTACCTTACCTAAAACGCTATCGTCCTTAAGTGTTGCCATTATTTAATGACATAATTCATTGAGAAAATGCTTAGTAAGGTATCTGGCATATTGTAGGCATTCAAATAATGGCAGTTTCTGTTATTTCTGCACCTCCATGTCTTTCCCTGGACATGTTGACGATTTATGAGAACAAGTGTCTGATCACTTAGTGAGAAGTAAGTGCTAACTTGCCCAGGACTGATCTCTTTTATTCACATCTCCCAGAAAAAGAAGCTAGCTCCTCCAAATTTCGTGGATGCTACCTACGGCTTAGGACTTAAGACAATCAATCCCGGCCAACCCAAATCTCCTATCCCACACACAATGTATCAAGTGAAGGGCAGGCATCAAGGAAGCTGATGTAAATCTTTCTCCCAGATTGCCCAGACGTACAGATTCAACTCCACGGCTCAGAACTCAGCTTTTTGACCCCAGAAGGGACAGGCTGGTTCTCCATCTAACACTATCCCCAAACTGGCCAGACAGGACTGGAGTTAAGGTTCTGCCATGACATATTATCATGGCATCCACACCACTGAGTTCATCAAAGGAGAGCCCAATGCTTCCCTAACCATGTGGTTTGTAATCCTCAAAGCGCACAGCCTCACCCCTGGTCCTGCTAGATCCCTATGTGCCTCCCTGGGATGAAATGGACAATGATGAACCTGCACACTGCTGCTGCCCTACCCTCAGAAAGTTTTCCCCAACAAGCACTGCCCTAACAGGCTTTGTGTGAGTACTGCCTAGCCATTTGCCCCTGTCTATGTGACAATCCACTAACCAGACCTAAGACACAGATGTTAAATGATATGGATTCTACTCCTACTGGCTCTCACCTACCTTCCCTGAAACACTTCAGGCAATCACAACCCTGGATATCTCTTCAGGAATCAGCTCTGATGTCTTCTTTGTTCTGCCTTAGGCACAAACAAGTCTTTGCTCACCTTGCCCGTATCAGTTCTGTGGCTGCCTAGTCTGTCCTATGTCCTCTACTTCCTTTCCCTGGCTAATTACATTGATAACTTTACACTACAACTAAGGTCTTATTTGTTATTGAGCAAGGAAACCAAGGTCTTCCTCATTCATTGGGGAAGTTGGAAAGCAGGGATCAGATGGATTGTCTACTGCATAATCACAATACAGCTAGTTGAGGCAACTACCGTGAAAAGCAGGAAAAGGTCTATTAACCTCAACCTGCCAGTCTCTAAGTACCCAACACAGCATGATAGTGAACCAATTAATGAGCGATCAATAAGTATAAAGTGGTGTTTGAACAAATTATATAGAAAATAGTCAGAAATGCAAGATTCATGATATTGGTCTGGGCAGTAATTTCTTGGATATGACACCAAAAGCATAGGCAACAAAAGCAAAAATAGACAAATAAGATTGCATCAAACTAAAAAGCTTCTGCACAGCAAAGGAAGCAAACAACAGAGGGAAGAAACTATCCACAAAACAAGAGAAAACATTTACAAATCATACATCAGATAAGGGATTAATACCCAAAATATACAGGGAACTCAAACTACTCAATAACAGGAAAACCACCCTATTTAAAAATGGTCAAAGGACCTGACAGATAGTTCTCAAAAGAGACACATAAATGGCCAACATATATATCTGAAAGTGCTCAGCATCTCTAAGCACCAGAGAAATGCAAATTAAAACTACAATGAGATATCACCTCACACCTGTTAGATTGGCTATCTATCATAACAAAAGAAACAAGTGTTAGTGAGAATGTGGGGAAAAGGGAGTCCTGTCCACTGTTGGTGATATTGTCAATTAGTACAACAATTTTGGAAAATGATATGGAAGTTTCCCCAAAAATCTAAAAATAGAATTTCATATGATCCAGCAATCCCACCCACCTCTGGATATATATCCAAAGGAATTGAAGTCAGTATGCTGAAGAGATGTCTGCGCTACCATATTTGTTGCAGCATTATTCACAATACCCAAGATATGAAAACAGTCAAAATGCCAATCAATTGATTAATGGACTTTTTAATGTGATATAAATTCACAATAGAATACTATTTGGCCTTTTAAAAGCAGAAAATTTGTGACAACATAGATAAACCTAGAGGACATTATGCTAAGGGAAATAAACCAGGCACAGCAAAACAAATACCATGTGATCTCATTAGATGCTGAATCTAAATAAGTCCAATTCGTGGAAGTAGAAAGTAGAATGATGGTTACCAGAGGCTGTGGGAGTGGGATATGAAGGGGGAAATGCTGGTCAAAGGACACAAAGTTTCGTTTAGACAGGAGAAATAGGTTCTGGTGATCTATTGCACAGCATGGAGGCTATAGTTAATAATAAAATACTTTATATTTCAAAATAAATAAAAGAGAATTTTAAATGTTCTTGCCTCAAAGAAATGACAAATATTTGAGGTGATAAATATGTTAATTAGCCTGATTTGATTACTCCACAATGTATACGTATATCAAAATATTACATTGTAACCATTAAATATAAACAATTACTATATGCCAATTAAAAATAAAATAAAACATTTTTAAAAGAAATAGGAATTCTAAAAATGCAAGATTCATGTTTTCAACAAACTGGGTAATTCAAATAACAGGTTAATCAATCATTTATTTAATCCTGGATGGTATAGATTGTTTTCTTTTTAACCAAGAGGTCAAATGCATATAGCAGATTGGGGCCTTTTAAATGCAGAAATATAGAAACATCAGACAGCATTACACAGACATGAGTTTAGTTCCTCTGCTTTCTACCTCCATCTTCTATTCATTCAACAAATATGTATCATGCACTAGTCTAAACGACCCATAAAAATGGGGTGGAAATTCTGGGGTACTGTTTAAATCTTTGATGATTCCATATAAGAAACAATAAGCAATATCTGTATTACCACAAGAGAAACTCAGTCTGGAAATATTGACTTCAGAGAAGAATTTTGCATAAGTCATGTCCAGCGGGGTTTCATTAGTGATGTAGCAGAAGTTGCTCAAGGTGGAGGGGTCTCTCCCTGAGGCAGCTTGGTGCTGCAGACCCCAAAGGCAGAGTCATAGCAGAGCTCTGCTGCAGAAGTGCCTGGAAGGTCACTTCTCTGCCCACCCAAACCTGTGTGCAAAGAAACCTGGTGGCTATTTTTTCAGCTTGAACAAACCTTTGACCTGATGGCCAGAGGAGCTCTTTCTGTAAATCTTTACACCCAAACAAAATTCACCTGTTGACTTGCAAGGAAACAAATTTTTTTAAGTGCTTTAAAAAAATTAACTAATTCATATCATGAGAAAAATCTCACCTTAATTCATCTGAGGGCTCATCTATTCAATTCCTCAACCCATTCTATGGTCTTTATTAATTATCAAAAATTATTTATGCACTGGTTATTTAGATAGTCGGCTAAGTTCTTATGGAAACAAGAAAACACATTTTTTAAAATTTGCCAAAATCTGCTGTTCCCTTTCCCTCAGAAGCACAGAAAGTGAGTTCTTGTGGTTTCTTAGATGGATGACAGATTTCTATCTAATTAATCCAGAGCCCTGTGTATAGAAATGACTGCAAAGCAAACATGTCTATTAACAAAAAGCAGTGATTACTGGTTGGCACTGGGCCAGCAACTCTACATAAGCAATGAACTGATGCGTACAACTGTCTCCGTGCCATATGGGTTCTGCTGTAGCAGTGAATTTGATCCAATGTAAGGTTAAGAGATGTCAAATTTAACTGGGTTTAATTGATACTGGTAAGAGGTTCTAAATAAAGAAACAGTGTGTGCACCATCAGAAACAGGCAACACGTCAGGCTCTATCCTCCCAGTTTGCTGGCAACTCAGTTACTGCCAGACATTCAAATTAGTTTTCAAATTCAACTTTCTCAAATACGATTTTTTGTGGAAGTTGGGTTAACAGGTTTCTCGGCAGCTAATTGGGGCCGAATATTATGTCATAATATAATTACGTCTGCAGTTACTTCTGTCTTTATCACAAAGTTCTTGTTTACACAAACCATGTAGAAAACTCAAATTCAGCATGCCCATTATGAACTCACTATTCTCTCCAAACTCACTCTTCCATCTGTATCTGCTGTTCAGATAAGGGTCCCTCGATAACCAAAGAGAAAGATTTTAAAGTCATCTTGACTCCTCTAACTTTCTTATCTTCCACTAACCCCCATAAATTCAACTTCACACATGTCCCTTACATGAGTCCATTTCTCCCCACTACCAACTGTCCCACCTTCACCATGTCTCCCCTGAGTTGTAATAGCTTCATAGTGGAATGCCCACCTATCTAACCATTCTTCCCAACTGCCAGACACTTCCCTGTTTAAAACCCCCAGTATTTGCTTTCAGTATCTCCTAAGAAAGAAATCAGACTTTAGAGTCCCTTTTGCTATACCTGCACTGCCCACTCACTGTCAACCTCCAGCATCCCCTTGATCCAGACACCCTGGCTTCTTATCCTACCCTCGGCATGTATGTGCAAGCACTTTTGTGCTGTTGCCTCTGCTTAAAACACCACCCTTAAGTTTTTCCTGAAAATTAAGAGAGGAAAAGCTCAAATCTTACTTTTCTGAGAAGCTTTTTCCACCCCAAGCAGAACTCACCACCCTTTTCTGTACTCCCACAGCTCATTGTTCATAACTTTATTATAGCACTGATGCGACGCATTAGAGCTGCGTTTGTGTCTAACTATCCATCTCGATTACGAGTCCCTGTGACTCCTATCCATCTCAGTTATGGAAAATCATGCTGTTTATCTTCATACAGCTGAGTTCCCCACAGTGTTGGGCCTGACTCTGTGATGGCGGAGTGAGGAATACACAGAAGGGCACATCCAAGCCACGTGGACAGGCTGATTGAACCCACATTAACAACCGTATCTCACCCGCAACATGACAGGAGATACCTCCTCTCATCCAAGGGATGGACTCCATTTCAACCAGGTGCATCTTACCAATTAACAATGACAACCACAAATGTTTATTGAGCACTACATTTTGCTCAGCACTTTACACTCATTACTTCATTTATTATTCATGAGTGTCCCATAGGGTGAGGATTTCTCTCTGCTTTTTTGTTCTTTTGTCTAGGACCTGGCACATGTAAATATTGTTGATGAACAGACAAACTGTGTAGCATATTATTACCTTCATTTCACTGAGAAAGAAACTGAGATGCAGAGATGTTAAACAACTTGCCCAAGTGCTGTGGACTGAATTGTCACCCGAAGATTCACATGTGAAATCCCTAACCCCAATGCCACTGTATTTGGAGATAGGGCTTTTAGGAGAAAATTAAGGTTAAATGAGTCCTAGGGCTTGATAAGTTTGGTGATTTTATGAGAGATGAAGAGAGAGACACCTGTCTCCACTTGCATACCCCAAGGACAGGTCATGTGACAACACAGCAATAAAGCAGCAATTGCAAGCCAGGAAGAGCACCGCACCAGAACCTGACCATGCTGGACTCCTGATCTCAGGTTTTCAGCACCTAGAAGAACAAGAAAATAAATTTCTGATGTTTAAGCCACCTAGTCTATGCTATTTTCTATAACAACCCAAGATGATTTAGACACTAATTATTTAGGAAAATTAGGAAATAGAAAACTCAAAATTTTAACCTAGATTAACAGATTTCAGAAGCTTTCTCCAGTCACTATGGAGTATTTATCAAAGTATGTGCTGTGACCCACTAGTGGTTCTGAATGCAATCTACTGGACTACAATCAGCATTTTTTCTAGAAGTTGAATAGACAGGTATAGAATACAATTGAATAGAATAGAAAATATCAGAGTGTGACTGTTTAAAGTAATATAAGTAATCCTTGAAAAACATGTCACATTTTTTTGAGATGGAGTCTCACTCTGTCACCCAGGCTGGAGTGCAGTGATGCAATCTCAGCTCACTGCAACCTCCGCCACGCAGGTTCAAGTGATTCTCCTGTCTCAGTCTCCCAAGTAGCTAGGATTACAGGTGTGCTCTACCACACCCGGCTAATTTTTGTATTTTCAGTAGAGATGGGGTTTCACCATGTTGGCCAGGCTGGTCTTGAACTCCTGACTTCAGGTGACCCGCCTGCCTTGGCGTCCCAAAGTGCTGGGATTACAGGCATAAGCCACCATGCCTGGCCCATAAGTCACTTTTTAAAGTAAGACTTAAAAAACATAAGCATTACTTTATAAAACCTTTGTTCCAGAAATGTGGAGGGGAGGGGAGGGGGCATATGCACCCCAATGTGATATGTATCTCTCACTGTGAGTTTTACCAAAAATATTTTTACAAACACTATGTTTTTGCCATACTGTCTCACAAATAGCCCATCCATCCTATCTCTAGCCAGACCCCTTCTGATATAAGGAGATATCATGTACCCATAGGTGAGTCCTGATTTTCATACTGCTTACACAATTTTCCTCTTGGTCATAGCTCATCCCAGCATGACATGGTTTGACATTTAATCTCTACACATCACACATATATGTTCCCTTACTTATTTTGTGCCCACGTTTTTTTCTTGCAACAGTGGAAGCTGACCACAGCTTGACTGTCCATCCTTACTCCCTGTTTTCTACAATTCTTAACTCAGTCTGTATCCCTGCAGCACTCTTCTAAGGGCTTATCCATTACAAATGCACACTAAATGCATGTGCAATAATTCAACTAATTGATCCAATCAAGTAGATTATATCCATTTGAGAGCTTCTGTTCAGTCCCAAAAGAGCCCAGATTCAGTCATGGAGAAATCAAGCAGGCATTAGCTCTGATTCTAGAAAACTTGGGTTTTTGTTCCTAGAATCAAAACATCAGTAAATTTTGTTTAATACTGAGACAACGTAAACACCTATAATTTTCTTTCTGGCTCAGTCATGATCTCTATGTGGTAGTCAGGCTCATTGTGGTGGGGGAGGGTCTGGTATACTCACCCAAGTGACATAGGCACAAGTGACAGCCACCTCAAGGACCATATCTGGGTATGGGCCATTTGAGTAGCTGTCACCACAAAGACAGTCTTGTCTGGGTCCTGAGTAGCGACATTCTGCAGGGCAGGCTTAAGGGGTGCCGGTCAGCACCACGGACAGTTCCAAGTGCACCTGATTGACTTCAAAATAGCAGGAATCTCTTTAATGTGTAGTCAGCCCCAGCATACTTGGCTTATTGCCTCTCCAATGTACAGCCCACTCCACACAGGTGCCTCAAACCGCAATGGGCTTTTCAGTGTCAGAGATCATGTGGTAGTAGGCCCAGGAGTCCCTTTTTCCAAGGTCTGGAGATATTGCTTCCTCCTGTGGGTCTAGACAGGCCCCTCAAATGAGGAAGGGGAAAAAGAGTTGGGTTCAGTTCTCCCCCACCCCTTGATTTAACATCATCTTTTTCCAATGTCCTTTTTTTCTGTTACCGAGGTCATTACCTAACACAGGTAGGAGTTAGGGGAGAGAGTGTCTGGCCTATCTGTAAAGTATATTTATTAATTTTCTGATTGCCCAGCATCCCTTCCAACTTAATTTAGTAATATATCTCAACTTTTGGTGAGCTACTTCTCCCCTCACAGTATGCTACATCTATTAATCAAGATGGCTCATCATCACCAGGTAACTTGGCAGGCATGTGACTCATCTTGGACAATCAGATGCTTCCTTCCTAGAATTAGAAGAATAATAGTAAAATAGTCAGAATTTCCTTATTACTGGTAAATCCTTGACCCTGAAAAGACAGTTAACTAGTTCCTTCTATCAAGACCCTCTGAGGCTTCATGTTTCCTGTCTGTTCCAAATCTGGATCTTTAATCTCATAAGCAACTTCCCTATCTTTCTACAGACATCTCTTTTGCCTAAATTAGCCAGTATTAGTTTCTATTGCTTATAACCAAAAATTCCTAACAGTTTCATCTACTAAGGATAAAGGCTATGCCTGGAATCTTGAGATGGAAGGCAGAGAGGATAATAAATTTATAATTGGCAGTTAAGCCCAACTAAGAGACTATGAGCCAAGACTATATGAAATTTATTTCTAAATCCTTATACACCTTAGAACATGCTTTATGCATAGTTGGTATTCAAAATGTACCTGTTAAGTTGGGGCATATATAAAAATCTATAAAGTGAGCATGACTAAGAGAGATAGATGGATGCTGGTTAAACATTATTGTGAATAGTACATAGTTTGGAGGCAAGGAACAGCTCTCAAAGAAGTTACCGTTACCTCTTCACCTCTCTCTCTCCCTCTTCATATCCCTCTCACTTTTAACAATAAATACAAATTTCAAAGCCTCATCTTAGCTCTCTCATTTGTTAGGGCATCTGTTATACCATGGAGTAAAGCATTGGAGCAAAGTAAAATAAAATTCATGTAAAATAAAAGCTTTTTCAAAGAATTCCTAAATTTTGATCCTTTCTGATATTCCCCTGACTCCAGTTAATAAAAATAGCTACAGTTAATAAAACATTCTATCCACTCCTTTTCAATGCTGCCTATTATTCTTGAATGCTCAAAAGCCCCAGGCTCCCAGCCAGGTCAAAAGGTTTCACAAAACATCCACGAATTATTTCGAAGCAGTGAGACTCCCACAGCATGCCTCCCCGGAAACTGTAAGGCAAGAAAATCCATCCTCTCTTTCTGAACGAAAGTCAGAATTCACAGGAGGAGATATAAAGAAACCACCAGATAAAGGTTTATTCTTATTTTGCACCTTTAGTCTGTAATCCCAGGTACACCCCTCACCTAAGTAGGAGCATTCCTTCCCAGGAGGAGAATCCCAGCGCACTGTCTATGACAATGTATTTTCAACATTTTTTATAACAACCACAAATTCTATTTTTAAAAACAATTCCATTCTTCGATATGCTGGAGGGCATTCATAGTTTTCTCTCCCAAACACTGAGGGGAGAAAATTCTCCCACCTTAGCCCTTTGGTCTTTTCTCTTTCAATCAGACTTTAGCAGGTTCAAGTTGAGCCTGCTAAAAAAGGAGCCTCTGTTCACTCCCCTGTCAAACCAAACCTTTCTGCACAGCCCTTTGGCTTTGCTGGATGTTGTTATAAGACCCAGTCCTTACAAGCAACACAGTATTTCCAGCCTGAGCTCTCCACAATTTGATTCCTCATCCAAAA
Organism: Macaca mulatta; assembly: GCF_049350105.2. Classification (NCBI taxonomy): domain Eukaryota; kingdom Metazoa; phylum Chordata; class Mammalia; order Primates; family Cercopithecidae; genus Macaca; species Macaca mulatta. The sequence continues at coordinate 144,888,446 of NC_133406.1, forward strand.
TGTAGTATACCATAAGAGACATACCATGGCTATAAGATTAATGATAGCCATAGGGCCCACTCATCCATCTCACAGGGCCTACACTATGTGTTACTTAGCACTATGATGTAACCTGGCCTGGGGAGTTCCAACTCTGGCCCAAAGATTACCCAGTCTCTATGATAACAGGTTGCCCTAGAGAAAAGGCCACCTCAGTACAGATGCAACTTTCACAAACTTTAAAACAAAGCTTACCCTTGCAAGAATAGTTTAAACTCCCTTTATGAAATAAATACCTGGTAACTGGCCCAGACAGAATACAGGTATAAGAAAGGGGGAAGGATCCCGCAAACTCTGAGAATGGTATCCAAAGGAAAACCTCCCCCCCTTCAGGGGGTCGTCTGACCTCTGACTATATCTGGTCCATGCCACCATGAGAGTGCTACCAGAAGAAACTGCCTGAACACCAGATGGTGCCTGATTCTTATCTTTGATGCAAATCAGACCAAACAGGGAAAAGTCACCCCTGGGGAAGCTGGTTAACCAGGCCCACCTGACAGCCCCACACATCACATAAAACTGATTCTTTGTGTGTGAATTGCGACTTTAGAGTGACACCCTTAAACCCCAAACTGCCGTATCTGCTAATATACATAATTCCTCCCTGGTTTAGTCCTGACCCACTGGAAGAGTGGGCAGTAGATTCTTCACTGGCATTGCCAACAGCAAAAAGGCTATGAAACGCAAAAGATAACAAGTTGCAGGGAAGAACAACAGAGCTATGCAAACCACCCTGCTGTGATAGCTGCATTTTAAAACCAAATCAAGTTACTTAGCAAATAGAATCCACACTCTCCCATGAACTCAAAACACTAAATAACTAATTAATATTTTCATTGCTCTGGCTATGATGCCTTTAGCAAGTTTGTGATAGTTTTGCCAGATCAAGTATTCAGAACTATTTGCTTTATAGATTTTTTTAGTCAAATTACTCTTTATCCTGGTCTGAAGAATCCTGAAAGTTGGGGGAAATGGTGGGATATTTTTCTTCTTTGTTGCTAACGCATGTTTGTACATAACGATTTTTTCAAAAACAATTTTAAGCCAAGTAAATATTAGGAGCACTACTTCCCAAGTCCAGAACATTTCACATTCATTCATTTACAAGATATTTCTTGAGCACCTGCTTTCTGTCAGGAATGGTACTAGGCTCTATCCTGGAAACTGTAAAACAGACATAGGATGAATTTTTAAATATCTGTCTTTTTGAATGTGTTACTGGTCATCCTTGCCTTGCAAAACAATCTCTTTTATTAGCATAAAGTCTTTTTATAGACATTGCTTTGCTGTCTTATTTATTTGCAAAATTAGAGCTTTGTGAGAGCCTGCACTTCTACTAAGGTTCCTATTAGACTTGGGTTTTTAAGAATTATGATCTTTTATAGTAGCACAATTGAGTCTCAAGGCCTGACTTTTCTGCAGCAGTTTCAGTCACAACAAAAACTTTATTATAACAAAAAGCATGCCAAAGTCCTGCTGATGGCAGGTCTAGAGGCAGTGTTCAGTTGACCTCTAAATGCCTTCCTGCTGGCTGTGACCAGGAGCCACGGAGCTGGTAAATCTCCATGGCAGGTTTTGCAGCTGTGGTCCCTCCCTGACTGTGATGGTTAATATTGAGTGTCAACTTGATCGGATGGAAGGATTCGAAGTACTGTTCCTGGGTGTGTCTGTGAGGGTGATGCCAAAGAGATTAACATTTGAGTCAGTGGGCTGCAAGAAGCACAGCCACCCTCAATCTGGGTAGACACTATCTAATCAGCTGCCAGCAAGGCTAGAATAAAGTAGGCAGGAGAAGATGGAAGAGCAGATTTGCTGTCTTCTGGCCTTCATCTTTCTCTTGTGCTAGATGCTTCCTGCCCTCGAACATCAGATTCTAAGTTCTTCAGCTCTTGGAATCTTGGACTTATATCCGTAATTTGCCAGGGACTCTTGGGCCTTTGGCCACAAACTGAAGGCTGCACTGCTGGCTTCCCTACTTTTGAGGTTTTGGGACTCGCACTGATACACCACTGACTTCCTTGGCTCATCGACTTGCAGCCGGCCTATCATGGGACTTACCTAGTGATCATGTAAGTCAGTTCTCCTTAATAAACACCTTTTAATATATACATATATCCTATTAGTTCTGTTCCTCTAGATGACCCTAACTACTACACCCACCATCACTGTTTGCAGGTTCTCTTCCACGAGAGATATTTGCTGTGACCACCATCCTCTATAACCTCTCCTCTAGTTTCTTCCTCAGGATGATCCAAGACACCAGAGAGCTGAAAATTATCTTCCTTTCACCAAAAGTAAAGGGAGGGGAATTGTTCTCAATTCTCCAAGTACAGCTCAATCTCCTTCACTGGGGAATCAGAATTTGACTAAATCATGCCCCAACTTTCCCATCTCATTTCCTTCCTGAGGGAATTCTGGTCAACTGCTCTGCTTACTACCTCCCAAATGGGCCCTAAGCTTTCTCATCATGATTTCTTTACTCAAAACATCCTTCCCACCTACAACACCCTTCAACATTCTAACTTGCGTTTAAACCTAACTAAAACCTCATCCCCTCAAAACAGTTTTTCCTTAACTGATTTAGACTGAAATCATCATACTTACCTTTTCACAAATTACAGCAATTTCATGGCTGAAAGATGTTGAGTGTCTGAATTGGGACAGTGGCAACAGGAATACACATGCAAGAATGGACTCAAAATCTATAATGGTAGTCAAATAAATGGTCAGGGCTTGGTGGATGTTGGTGGATGTTATTATGGATGTCTCTTGCCAAAACACTGCTTAAGAGTGAGGCTAGCACCATGGAGGGAATATAAGCCTTTCCCCTGCAATTTCTACTGGGCACAATGTTTAGAATGGGAGGCAGAACTGACCACTGGTCAAAATTCTTAAGATTTTGTATCTTCCCCAAGGAAGTAGAAAGTAAACAAACATTTTAATAGCACAGCGATCTGTTGCCGACTCTAATTACAATAATCTTTCATTTTGAAATTACTTTTTTCCTCACTGGTTCTTTCATCACAGACGCCCAATTTGAAATCAAAGATAACTGACGTCACCTCTAAAATTTTCATTACTCGAAGTATGGGAAACAGAGGATGTATGGTTCATGCCCCTTGAGTCTCACATGTGCATGTCTCAGTCTGTCTTGCCTGAAATAAATTTGCTACAATCACTGTTTTTACAATATGCTAAAGATATATTACCAAAATAAGCTTGTTCCTCCACAGAGTAAGTAAGCCGAAGGCATTGTGTTCCATCTTTACAATGAAATGCAGATTTCTCATTGAAAGACTAATCTCCAGTTTCAAAAGACTGAACAAAATGGTGCTTAAGAAGAATTATAGCTGGTTAAATATAAGCTGCTAAAAACATCCAGGACAAGAATATTCTGTGGGTACCAACGCGTTTTCATCTGCTTATGATTTAAACAAATTCCTTTCAGCAGAAGATCATATCCAAGTATTTTCTTCTGAGATCAGCAAACCAAAATCAGGAAGTATACTGACCCAGAGCCTTCTTTACCTAAATGATCTTATTTCTCTACATTTGTATCAGTAAGAGATTGCCTCATATTAGCATGATTGACCCCTCCTCTGGTCTGAACCTACTCACAACAGAATGGAAGAGAGACCCACAGAGCGCCCCATGCTCCTGGTGGGCCACACATGGTCACATTTGCTCAGCATCTCCTCTCAGACCTCTACTCACTGGCAGATACCAGTCCAAGGTCTGCCTAAAACTAGTGACCCATTCCTTCCTTAGAAGACGTAGGGACCAACTTCAGTGACTTCATCCCTGTCACCTTCACAGCCCCATATAGTTTTCTCTATCTGCCAGTCTAACCCCATGTCCTTTCCCTTCACTACCCTCCCAACCCTTTTCAGGGTCCTCTGGAAGTCATGGTCTGTTAGGAGTAAAAACACCTAGAGGCTGGGTGCAGTGGCTCATGCGTCTAATCCCAGCACTTTGGGAGGCCAAGGCGGGTGGATCATCTGAGGTCAGGAGGAGTTCAAGACCAACCTAGCCAACATGATGAAACCCCGTATCTATTAAAAATACAAAAATTAGCTGGACATGATGGTGGATGCCTGTAATCCCAGTTATTCAGGAGGCTGAAGCGGGAGAATCGCTTGAACCCAGCAGGCAGACATTGCAGTGAACCGAGATCCACCATTGCACTCCAGCCTGGGCAACAGAGCAAAACTCTGTCAAAAAAAAAAAGAAAAGAAAAGAAAAAAAAACCTAGAAACTCAATTTCTCTGAATACATCACCTTCTCACGCCAGTGAAAATCTCCAGTAGATCCCAAAGGCACCGTTTCCCCCAGTCACTACACTGGTTGTGTTTTTCCTCTGATAACATTTGTCCTGAAGGAGCGGGGAGCTCTCCTCACTGCCTCTTCCAGACTAACACTCCTGACTCCATCCTGTAAACCCAGTCATACCATCTGATACTTCACATTGTTGTAAGAGTCCACCTTCCAACCTGTTGATGACTCTCATTAAATGAAAGAATGGGTCTTTGCTCACCGTCTTCCTCTCCACTTCTGTAACAATGGGGGGTGGTTAAATAATCACATAGATCTCACAGACTTTTGTTCTTTTTGCTGAATTTATCCTATATCCTGCCTCAGTCACTTATTTTCCTGGTCATACCCTGTCTCTTCTCATTGTCAATAACTTCACTCCTCCAAAATATTGGCTTTAAGTGTCCCTCTAATTGCAACCTCTGAGCTTTCCATCTTGATCATTGTTTTTACCACAATTGCAGTAACCTCAGGATATACAAATCTTGGACCTACCACCCTTTCACTTCCCTCCTTCCCCAGTTTAAATTCCCTGGTCCATCTCTAACATCGCCTCGCATATACACTCTCAGCTCTCATCTGCTCATCTTGCCCTTTATGTATGTACTCAGTCAACAAAACCACAATCCTAATTACATTCAGCTGTCCGCCTACTCCACGCCTACACCCAAGCCAATTCTGAAGGCCAGAGGAAATCCCACAATCGTTTGGACTAATCACACTTTAAAATCATGACCACAAACCTTAACAATGTCCTCAACCTTAACCAGGAATTCTGGCATATTGTCCTTGCCAGTTCACTCTCCTGCCCTCTGACACAAGTTTTTCTCTCACACACTCACTCTTCTTCACTTGAAATTTCAACACGTCCTACACATTGGTCTCTCAACGACATCATATCTTGTTTTACTAAGAAAGGAGGAACATCCCAAAGAGAACTTTCTTATCCTGCAACCAAACCTGGCATCCTCTCTGTTGCTGTGCCTGCACCTCACCTGCCCTCCTATAACAGGGCTTGAACTGTCTGTCCTCCTTTCTAAAGCCAGTCTCTCCATCTGTGCAGTGGATCCTGTCCCCTCTTGCCCATATAAGGACTTCAGCACAGCAATTGTCTTCATTCTCTCCTGGTTTGTTACCTGATCACACACCTTCCTCCTTTTCCCATTAATTCCACTGTCCATTTCTTGGCTTCCATTCACAATAAAACCACTCAAAACATTGCCATGCTCTCTGCCTCCACTTCCTCGCTACTCATTATTTCTTGAACCCCTTCCATTCAGGTTAATATCCCCCCATTTCACTAAAACCATATTTTCAAGGTCGTTAATGACCTCTGCATTGCCAAACTTGACAGTCTTTTCCTAATTTTTGTCTAATTTGACTTCCCAATATCATTTGATTATTTAATTATATCATCATTTGATAATTCCCACTTTTGGGAATATTCTTTCTTGGACTATAGAACATCATATGTGTCTGGTTTTCTTCTTACCTCACTGTCTGTTACTTTCCAATCTCATTTACTGGATTCCTCACGACCACTTGAGGCTCAGCCCTCAGCCTTCTTCTCTATCAGCATTCATATCCTTTAAGTCATCTTATCTCTTCCATTGCTTTCTACACCATCTGTGTGCTGATGGTCCCAAATTTCTATCTCCGTCCCCTGACTTCTCCCATAAACTCCATATATATCCAACTCCCTGTGTGACATCTTCACTTAGATGTCTAATAGGAATCTCTGCAGGTGTACTTCCAAACATACTAAGAATCCCTGCCGTGATGACCAAGAACCATGAGAAGGTTCAATATCAATAGTAATCAGACAGTGACAAACCATAAACACAATGTGATTTTTCCATCACCTCATTATTACCAATTATATTGCTAGGAATATTCACAACCATGTCTTGTGTGCACACTGCACACACTTTTGTTTTTCAACTTGAGATGATGCCAAACTTTTCCAAAATAAATATATATTCTCAGCTGGTTTTGCAATTTTTTATTTTTAACATCACTACTGCCAGTCATTTAAGTTTTGTCATTCTGTTGTATGTGTGGTGTTATTACATCATCCTTTTAATTTGCATTTTCTTGATTACTGGCAAAGTTGAACACCTTTTCATTACTGACCAAGCAAACTGAACTATGAGATTTAGGATGCAACTTTATAGCCTAAGCTATAAAGAAAGCCATGGAAGTGATTACCATAAAAATCAGGGGAGTAGTTACCCTTCAGGGGCAAGGAAGGTAAAATCACCAGAAGAGGACATGCAGAGAGTAAGGGGTTTTCTGAGTACTGATGAATGTATTTTTTGTTCTGTGTAGTAGTTACACAGATGTTCACTTTGTGATAAAACACTGGACTGTAAAGTCTTGTTTTGTACAATTTTCTACATTCGTTGTATTTCACAGTAAAAAAAAAATTAAATAGAAGGTTAAGTGAAGCAAACAAATACTATTTGAGTACTTACTACATGCTGGGCCATATGACAAATACTAGGGACCCAAAGATTAATGAGAAAGGTTGTTTCCCTCAAGGTCACCATGAATCACTCGATTAATTGGTGGCAGCCAGAATTGCACCTGGAGCACTGAGAACCCGTGAAAGATGTCAAGAAGGAGGGGGATTTGTGGCAGGCCTCGAAATGTGAGTGGTATTGGATAAGCAAAGAAAAGGAGGGGCATGATGGCCATCTTTAGATTTATGACCAGAGCAACTCCCAGTCTACACACACATTGACACTGACACTCAGATGCCCACAGTCACACACACACTCATGGTGTGCATTTGCTGGAGCTGCTGTAACAAAGTACCACAGACTGGGAGGCTTCCACAACAGAAATGTGCTGTGTCACATAGTTCTGGAGGCCAGAGTCTGAAATCAAGGTGTCGACCAGGTTGGTTCCTTGGAGGCTGTGAGGGAAGGATCTGTTCCAGGCCTCTCTGCTTGGCTTGTACATGGCTGTCTTCTCCCAGTGTCTCTTCACAACCTCTTCCCTCTGTGAGTGGCTCTGTGTCCAAATTTCCCCTTTTATAAAGACAACAGCTTATGGGAGTACAGCCCACCCTAATGTCTCCTTTGAACTTGATTATCTCTACAAATACCTCTCTCCAAACAATGTTGAATTCTAAGGTATTAGGGGCTAAGATTTCAACATAAGAGTTTTAGGGGGACACAATTTTACACATAACACTCAACATATATACGTACTCACAAATGTTCACACATCCATGTTCTCCCATACACAGTCACACATACACACACACAATCTCACAATACACATACGCACACCCCTTTACCCTTTCTCACTCATACCAACGCCCCCTCAGGTAGGCAGGCAGGCACACAGAGCGTCCCGCATCTGCAGGGGAGTTGCTTCTTCCCCCATGCTGCCGCCCACAGCACCCTGTCTCCTTGGGTGGGAATGTGACCCAAGCCAAGGAAAACAGAGTCTCTCACCAAGCATGAGCCAAACTGGAAGTAAAGGAAGACAGCCCCCCACTGTCTGGTGGCAAATTTGGGAAGATATACACTCAGTTGCTACTGGAAACACTGTTCCACTGTAGTACAGGCCAAGGCCTGTCTGCTGGACAACGAGAGAACCACAGGAGAAAAAAAAAAAGTGAATCTCGATTCCCACATCCCCGGGCCCCAGCCGTCCATTGGTCAGCTGCACCCTGACAGGCCCACAGTATGGTAACTCCCCTTCCCTGCTCTAGTTTGGTGTAGGTTTCCATTACCTGTAATTCAAAGAGGCCAGAGCTTTGCAATGGAAGTCTAGGAAGCCTGAAGAGACCATGAAGATACAGGGTGAGGGATCAAAATGAACTTGTCACCATGTCTGATGAAAAGCCTTCTCTTTTCTTTTGTTCCATTTTGTTTCACTGTCACAGTTGTATACTGTTCTCCAGCCACACCACTTTCTTTCAGTACTTCCCCAACCTCTCTACCCACGGCAAACTTTAAAATCCTCCCTGCTCCTTATAGATCTCTGTTTATATGTTAAGTCCGTCCAAAAAACATTTCCTGACCACCCTAGGAAAGGCGTTTGCTCTCATAGTACCTTCTAACTCAGAACTTTAATTGCTTTCTTCATAGTCCTTTATCACAGTTGGCAATTATTTTATTTGTATACTATTTACTTAGGTTTATCTCTCTTCCCCATTCTACTCTAAGCCTGCTAAGGACAGAAACTGGGTGTGTATGTTCCCCATTTTATCCCCCCAAGCCCAGCACCCAGTGTGGCACTGATGACTGATGCAAGAAAGTCAGGAAGGAAAGAGACAGACAACGAGAGAGGCTGATGGGTTCTCCATCCCGCAGTAACTTCCCAGCTGTGCTCTCTAAAATCCCGGCATTCTGAGAAGACTGTTTCACTGGCAATTTCACCCTAGACTTCTGTACCTCTTGCTCACTGAATGCCATGCTGTTTTACCTCCTGGGTGATTCTTCTCTGTTAGTCTCCCAGGCCGCACACCCACAGGAATGCCCCTGCTGCGTGACCTGCTTGCTTTAACGGCGGGGCAGCTGTGCCTCTTAGTTTTAGCATGCTCACAGGTGTCGCGTATTACCTTGTTTTGTTTTTAGCCAATGACAAAAACATGTTAAGAATTCTTAAGTGACTGTAACAAATGGTAATACTCCCTCCCCCACCTTCATTTTTGTAATTTCTTTACCCCAAAGGCTTTCCTCCGAAGGTATGCCATAGGCAATGCTGGATTTCTGGGGACAGAGCAGTGAAGAGCAGTATCATTCTCAAGCACCGAGACATGCAGGCAACTTTCTGTCTGGAGAGCCCTCTTTGGGGCCAAGGATACAGGAGTACTTGAGAGTCTCTATTCACAGAATCCTGTTTGGAAAAAAAAAAAAAAAAAAAAAAACCTGTTATTTGTTGACTTGTTTTTTGTTTTTTGGGTTTTGTTTTTGTTTCAGTTTTTTTGAGACAGGCTCTCGCTCGGTCACCCAGGCTACAATGCAATGGTGCCATCACAGCTCACTGCGGCCTCAACCTCCCAGCTGAAGCGATCCTTCCACCTGAGCCTCCCAAGTAGCTGGGATTACAGATGCTGGCTACCACACCTGGCTAATCTTTGTATTTTTCACAGAGACCAAGTCTCACTATGTTGCCTAGACTGGTCTCTAACTTCTGGATTCCAGTGATCTGCCCACCTCGGCCTCCCAAAGTGCTGAGATTACAGGTGTGAGCCACCACACCCAGCCAAAAAACCTTTCCAAAGTAAAACACGTGAAAGAAATGACTATGGTTTATTAACAGAGTCTTAGAAACCAAAGCCTTCATTTACCACAATGACTAGCCCAGGGGAAAAAAAGAGTTTACTGTGGTGTTTGTAAGGTGCCTGAAAACCACGTTTCCTCCTCCCTTTCCTTTCAGATACTCAATCTCTGGGAAACCCAATTGACAAGTTTCTGGCAATTCAACACCACGTAGTATCACACGTCAGAAATCGGTATGGAATGTTATACTCACTTTTCCCGTAACTTCTTACAGCCTTTAAATTGTCATCTCTCTAACTACATTTCTTCAAACAACATTGCCATTTGAGTGGTATCAATCAGACAGGATTGCCCTTTGATGTCAAAACTCTCAGTCAGCCCACGTGAATAAATTCTGATTACTTCTGTATTCTGGAAAGAAAATGTATTTTTTCAGATCACGGTCATGAGCTGTGAGTGAACATTTAATAAAAAATAATATTGACTTCTCATCTGTAGGTGTCTGGTGCTAAATTTAGCGTCTTTTGCTAACAGAACCACCCTAGGCCTAGCTCCTTTTTAACCATGGCCTTAACACTCCACCGCTTTGCCTAATTCCTAATTCTAAGCAACTCCCATGGCCTAGTTTGTTTTGTTGATTTAAAAAATGCGCCAGTTTAAACTTCACATTTCAGGTTTGATTGCTGTGGGACAAACTGGCTCATAAATCTTTGCTCGGCTACTAGTAACTAGGGAGAAGTCGCTTTCTTCAGTAAACATCCCCTGCTTCTCAGTAATAGGGTGCCTTCCATCACCCAGAGGTTTTTTCCTTTTAATTGAGTGTTTGTTGAAGCATGACTCTGAGATAGGAGGCCTATTCAGGAACAGAAATTGCAGCCCAAAGTGCCCATTACTTACCTGAGACAGGGCCTGAGACCAGCTGCACCTTGCAGAGCCTGGACGCCAGGGCGTGTGGATTCGGGCTGCTGGGCCGATTAGCGACATTGCCAAAAATGACAGGGATGCAGGGAGATCGGGGAGCCTAGGTCTTGGTATTCTCTCCATCACCTGCAAACCTGAGGGATAATAATAATAATAATAATAAAGTAGGCACTCCATCTTTGCTCCCTCCTCCCCACCAAAAAAAAAGCCTCTCCCCAAAATGGAAAATTCAACTTCTCTGCACACCAGAAACACACATCTGTGTTTCCCCGTTTTGTTTTGTTTTGTTTTGTTTTCTTCTCTAGTAGTCAGAAGTCTGCTTCCAAAGCTTCCCCTACCATCCTGATCTGAAAGGAGAAGAGAGCCAACATCTTTTCAATCTCCATTTTGAGCCAGACATTATATTAGCTGCTTCAGTATATCATTTCCTTAATTCTTCCAACAGGGCAATTAACTTGGTCCGCGTGTTATGGACAGCTACTGGGAAGACCTTTGCTCTGTCTTAGCTCTCCCAGTCCTGATCTCATGGGCCCCATTTTTCCTAGCCCAGAGTTCTTCTTACACATCAATATGGATGAGGTTTTACTTTGAACTGTTCATTCTTCCAAGAGTGACAAATGTCGGATTAAACTGCAAAACTCCCCAACTTCACATTCACTGCATTCACCTCCAATCAATAAATGCGTTCTGGTGCTTCCCAGCAGGAAGACAGTCTTCATTATGGCCCGCCTTGGCAATGTGGGGAACTGCTCCTCCCAGCCCCTCAGAGCTTACACTATTTTGCACATACCCTTCTCACCCCTGATGTGAAGCACTATAGTGTCTGCAAATGTGATTTATTTGAATTCTAGCAGAAACATTTGTGGTACGTCTGGGTGGTCCTCTGTCTTGAGCTGAACCTCGCAATGCTACAGAAATGGGTTATTACTGATACCTGGAAATAGCTACAGCTTCTTTCTTGGCTGGGATAAATTACAGTGTGACCTCTCCGTGGTATCCAGTACGTGGTGAGCCCTTCGCCTTCAGACAAAATGGCGCCAACATCACAAATATCTGTCCTGCAGAAGTACTTGAAGTTTGCTGTCCCCTGTATTCTCTAACATAAACAAGCCTCTGCTTTGATCCTTCTCTTTGCCCTGTTCCTGTACACACCCCTTCTCTGTTGCTTGGCTCCCATTACCCTCCCCTAACTGAAAGTCCCTCTGCTTCCTTACTATGAGCTATCTATTCTTCGATAAATAACTTGAAGCTCTCCGCGGAAGGGGACTGACTGCTGAGCTGGGTTTTCAGAAATGAACAGAGTGAGCTGGAGAACAGAATGTGCAGAGTTACTGCAGGCAGGAGAAATGCGTGCACAGGAACAAAACACATTGTATTAATATTTGGGAACACTCTGATCTGGGATTGTCTGTCTATGAGAAGCAGACACCAGCTCTAAGAAGCTCAAGTAAAAAGTAAGTTTACTGTTAGTATTGAAGGGAATAGTAAGGAAACCAATTTCAGGTAGTAAAGCCAAGAACTAGCACCACACAACCTCCCATGTCCACTTCAACCTGAACGTCTGCCTCATTCTCCTTTCTGGTACTTCATTTCCTCTACCTGTCTATTCTCATAATTGTGACTTTATGGATTGGGCTACCTGGAAATAGCATTAGCCCTAATTTCACAGCCTTAACACTTCCACCTCTCCTAGTTCAAACTGCATAGAGGAAGGTCATGTGATTAGTTTGGCTCAGGTCAGGTGATCACTTCTGGCCCAATCAGCTGTGGCCAGAAGAGTCCACTGTGAGCATGGCATTTGGACCTGTCTCTTCAGCAGCTACTGTGGTTGGAAGGCACCTCCTAACACAAAAAAAGTAGGCTGAGCTGGCAACGTGTGTCTGGACAAGAGAACCCTCAGCAGCTCAGTATTTCTGAAACTTAAAGAACAAAGCAAAGAATAGTGGAAATGAAATCTTGTTCTTTGCTGACTGATGAGTGCCCCTAGACATGGCTCTATAAATTGTTGATTAGGTCATTTTAAAATATATATTTATGTGCTTTCAACATTTTTTAAAAATTAGATTTTACTAACCTTTTTCTCCCATTACTTAGAAACATTTTCAACTGTTGATATCATAGGTGAGAGAAATACTTCAGTCAAGCCTTTCTCCTCAAGCGGTTCCCAATGACTCTACCAAGTCCTCTTTCCCTGTTCAAGATAGTTAGATTCTATGCCAAATACCTAACAATTCCCCTGCAGTCTTTTTTTTCTTTCTTTCTTTTTTTTTTTTTTTTTTTTGTACCATGGATTC